>NC_056747.1:205009743-205327243 GCF_019279795.1 Protopterus annectens | reverse complement strand
AAGAATCTCCACGGCAATACCCAGATTTGCTCTGAGCTACTGCACAATGGTACCTCCTATACTGAGCCAACAGATATTGCAAATATACTGGCGGACAGATTCAGTGGTAACCTTACCCCTCCCCCCCAAAGAACCAATCACAATACCAGTAGACTGCCAGGCACCCAGTATTACTGCTGCACAGGTTAAAACAGCACTGTCCAAGGCTAAGAATACAGCTTCTTTGGGACCTGACAGTATCCCTGGCTGTGTTCTACATGAAACACAGAGTCAACTGGCACCTCACCTGGGTGCCCTGTTCAATCACAGCCTCACCTCAGGCTTTGTCTCTACCAAATGGCGCACTGCTACAGTCATCCCTCTCACAAAGGAGGAGCGACTATAGATCCCAGGAACTATTGCTCCATTAGCCTGACAAGTCTGATATGTAAAGCTATGGAATGCATCATCATGGACCTAATAAACAAGGATACCGGGAATCTCCAAACTCTGGATCCTACACAGTTTGGTTTTGTGAAGGGTAGATCATGCCTGCTCAATTTGGTCGTCTTCTCTGAGTTAGTCACCAGAGCTGTGGATGAAGGTAAGGTGGTTCATACAGCCTACCTTGATCTGGCCAAGGACTTTGATACCATTCCCCACTCAGGAATCACAGAAAAATTTACTAAGCTAGGCATCAACCCCTATATCACTAGGTGGGTTGCAAACTTGCTCACAGACAGAACCCACAGTGTGAAAGTAGCTGACTCCAAGTCAGATTGCCGACCAGTCACAAGTTGAGTCCCACAGGGTTCGGTCCTGGGTCCTCTCCTGTTTGGTATCTACTTCTTTGAAGTCCAAGCCAACATGAAGGGACTCTGGCTGACAAAGTTTGCAGATGATTGCAAGTTGGGAGCTATTATTAACTCCCCAAGTGATGTTGACATCCTGCAGAAAGGCCTCAATGAAACCAACGACTGGTGTCAGAACCATGGCCTTAAGCTCAATGCCAAAAAATGTGTCTTCATCCCCTTTGGGAAAAACCGAGTTCCCTTGAATTACCACATTGATGGTAGTCCACTGAACAAAGAAGGCATTATAAGAGATCTGGGAACACAGGTTGACAGCAACATCTCTTTTGATCACCACATTGCCACTGTGTCAGAAAGTCCTTCTGTGTGGCACATCTCATTACTAAGGGTTTTGCATCCAGGAAGAAAGAGGTCATTGTCTCCCTCTACTCTTTCCTCATTAGGCCAATCATTGAGTACAATGCTCCATTTGGCATGTACCTCACTAGACAACTGCAACAACTGAAGAGAATGCAAATGTACCTCACAAAGAGGATCCTAGGCCTTAAACAGTTGTCCTATATGGACAGACTCAAAAAACTCCAACTATTCTCTGTCTCATATCGCCTACTTAGAGGCGATCTCTGCTTGACTTACAAAGCCACGTCTGACCCAGCTCTGTTAGAAATGCTGCATCTAAAGAAATCCCAATCCCTCCACACCACATGCTCCAGAGACCTCAACCTCATTTCCACAATCAACAAAACATGCTGGAGGGACAGGTTCTCATAACCCAGAGACTGCCCATGCTATGGAATAGGCTTCCCATACATGTCAAGCAGAGCACCTCACTGGCCCTCTTCAAGAGAAATCTTGATGAGTGGATGGGAAATAGAAAATTCATGCTGGGGATCACTCCAGTGGCTCTACTCGACAGATGGACTAGGAACTAAGGTTGGGTGGCACGATGCCAGGGTAAACCTATGGGCTAGGCTTGTAAAGGCACCAGGGCTATTAGCCTAGTACACACCTATGAACCTATATGTATACAAAGAATGCTTATGTGAAAGGAATGCACCTCTAAAACTAACTTTATGTGGGTATAAATGGTAACAGTCCTTTCCTACATGTCTGGCTGTAGCACTTTGAAGGTTTAGTGCATTTTTAAAATGATAGGTTAGTGGTGCAGCAACAATATTAGATGTGAGTACAAAATGTACATTTCTGGCTACACCCTGCTTCCAGGAATTGCTCCTCACTTTCTCTCTCTGTCTCTCACACACACACAAGTGAAAAACAGTACGGATGACCAACACCCTTCGTTCTGCTGGCAATAAAATCTTGTTGTTGAAATGACAATTGCTGTAATGTTAGCTTCAAAAGTTAGGTAAAGCCAAAATAGCAAGCCAAGGGAATCTTCCATCAAACCTCTTATTAAACAGCAAATAACAGCAAATAACATCAAACACAAAAATAAATGTCTAAGGAACTCTACTTCTTCTAGGAATAATTCATTGGTACTACACATTCTAGAAGCTCGCACTAATTGTCCCTTAATAATACCTTTTTTAATATATAGAGGATGCCCGCTATCAAAGTGTAAGTAAAAATTGCAATATGTGTCCTTCCTAAAAATCTGAGAAACAAAGCCAAAGTTGTTTAAATTCTTGGTTAATCTTATATCTAAATAGTGTAAGGTGTTGTCATTTATTTCATAAGTAAAACGAAGAAAGCTTGTAGATTTGGACAAATAATCCATAAAGTTGGAAAATTGTTGCCTAGAACCTGACCACAAAATGCAAATGTCGTCCAGAAATCTCTTGTAGAAACTAATGTACTTTCTCCATTCAGTAGAATGAATAAATTCTACTTCCCATTTGTGTAAGACTATGTTTGTATATGTTGTAGCGCAGGGAGCCCCCATGGCCACTCCACTCTTCTGTCTGAAAAACTCCCCATTAAAAAATATAAAGTTGTTACTTAAAACTATTCTCATAAAGTCAAGTATTGTGTTAATTAAACCATTACTAAGCCCAGATTCCTTACTTATTGCTTCACCAAACCAATCCAAGCCTTGTTCATGGGGGATGCTGGGAAACAATTCCATAATGTCTATTGTGACCATGTATAAATTAGAATTTTCCATATCCTGATTTAGGCTAGTTAAAAATTCCCAGGAGTCCTTGCAGATGTGTTTTAGGCCAGCTACATAATTCTTTAAATGGAAATCTACAAATTTGCTGAACGGTTCAGTTATGCCCCCCGCTCCAGCAACTATAGGATGAAACTTTAAAGGGGTCAATACCTTGTGCACCTTGGGAATACCAAATAAAATAGGTGTTTTTGGTTTGGAAACAAATAAATAATTGTATGTTTTCTCATCCATGAAACCTTGTATTAATAGGTCATATAAATAAAATTTGACCTTTCCAAGTGCAATGTTTAATTCATTCAAAGAAATAGGTTCATAGATTTTTGTATCCTGTAACAGGTTGTAGATGTAATTATCATATTCCAACTGTTGCATCAATACAATGCCCCCTCCTTTATCGGGTTTCATTACCCTTATATCGTCCTTTTTTAGATTATTTACTATTACTTGTAATCTATAGGGGAAGTTAGGGGGATGTATGTTTTGCCTATTTGTAAGATTGTCCCTCAGAATTTTCTCAGTTAGTTCTTCGAACACTTTTAGTTTGGGGTGAGTGGGAGGATTAAATAAACTGCTCCTAGAACGTGAATAATCATACACACCTTGGTTTTTAAAGAAAACTGCTAAATTCAGGTTTCTTATGAACAATTTCAGCTCAATTAAAAGTTTGGGTAAATAACTTCTTCTATCTGGAACAAATTGAAGTCCTTTAGTGAATAGTTCAAAAAAAGGCTCAGTAATCTGCATATCTGTGTAGTTGTAGATAGTAAAATTGTTTAAACTGTTAATGTTGCAGGTTCCTTCTTCACTGACCACAACTGAACTTTTAATGTCATTACATGCTGAATAGTTTCCATTAATTAGCACCTTTTCCCCCAAGCATTCTGTTGAAAGTGATTTGATTTTACCCGTGGTCTGCCCTGGGGAATTTGAAAACCCTGTTGAACATTGTTAGCACCCTTTTGTGCCAACCTTTCGCTTCTCCTGGGCATGTCAGGGTGGTCATAACCATCATTTACACCCTGCGCTTCCCTAGTTCCTACTTCCTCAAAATTTGAATTTTTCTTGACCCCTGGGGTGCTGGGTAAGCCCTACCTTCACTATATTCAATAAGATCTCTTTCTAACTTTTTTGCCTTTCTGTCCAGAACCTTAAAGCAGTGCTCATCAACTTCCTTAAATGTATCATTGTATTTTTTCTTAAATCCTGTAAATTTCTCATCCTTAATAATATTCTCATGTAAAGCATTCAATTCATTTAAAATACAGTTTCCCTTGTTAGCATAATCATCTATCATCAATTTTAACATTTCTATGCCAATTTTGTTGAACAACTCAGTTAATTGTGAGTGTAAAGTAGAACCAGCGTTCGCGTTGTTCGGGTATCTAAAACAACACAACCCTTTAGGTACACGCTCAACTTTTATGCATTCACTTAAATAGTTTATTTCAAGTTGAGAATTTTTATACGCATATAACTTGTTTTTAAAGATTTCAAATTTATTTTCTAAATGCTCAAATTGAACATTAAAAGTACCTGTTTTGAAGCGGGGCTGCTGCTCAGTCCACACTTTAAAATTAAAATTGTTGTCCAAATAAAAAGAAGATACATTTCTGCTAGTCACTGTATTGCCAAAAGGAGAAACCGAAAGATGGTCCACAATAACCGGATCTCTGGATAACGTGTTGGTTTTCAGCTCTTTTCGCTGTTCACAATTCCGCTCCTTCTCTTTACCATGCTGCTGATTGCAGGGAAATCCGGAGCTGTTGGAACCATTAGCGTTCATCAAAGTATTACTACATGTCTGGATGTAGCATTTTGAAGGTTTAGTGCATTTTTAAAATGATAGGTTAGTGGTGCAGCAACAATATTAGATGTGAGTACAAAATGTACATTTCTGGCTACACCCGTGCTTCCAGGAATTGCTCCTCACTTTCTCTCTCTGTCTCTCACACACACACACACACACACACACACACACACACACACACACACACACACACACACACACACACACACACACATGCTTTTTGTTTTACACTATCTAAACAGCAAAAGAGCTGCTTACCCAGTGTAAAATCGCAGCTTAACCGATCTCTCTCTCACACTCATACAGGCATATACTTTCACACACTAACACACACACTTTTTTTTTACTTTTATTTTATTTTACACTTCATTAAACAGAAAAAGTGCTGCTTAGAGAGCATAAAATAATGGCAGCCGTTCCGTTTTCTCAGTCTGAGCTCTGTGGAGGCTTGTTATGCTGCGGCGGACATGTTTTTCAGCAGGCATTACTTGTACATTAATACCCTGCTGGAGAATGCTCATTCTCCAATCTGGGTACTGATGTAGTGTAGGATCATTTGCTAACAGAATTTATCATCTTCCAGAAACTCAAATGGAACAACATGCTGAACGTTTTAATATCCTGGTTACCTAAAACACTAAATTTATCAGAGACTTTATCTTTTGGAGTTATAAGAGACCATATATCCTTAACAAGACCGTCTACAAAGAAGAATGCTCCACCAAGTACAGTTATAGTAAGATTTTCTTCTTGTCAAGATAAAGAACTAGTATTAAAAACTGCTGGGGCTAATTTCCATATTAAAATGAGAAATGATACAATTAAGTTTGACAATGATTATTCATCTTCAGTAGTCACAAAGTGAAACGTGCTTACCCTTAATTAAAAAAACTAAGAAAAATAGGAATCAAATCTCATTTACTGTTCCCAGCAAGATTAAGGCTTTTTCTTCCTGATGGACAGAAGACGTTCAGCTACCTGGAAGATGCTATTACTTGCATTCAAAAAAGTAAGATTTTGAAACAAACAGAAGGTATGGATTGGAGCCTCTCATCCCTAAAGAGACATACAGAAAGAAATGGATGGAAGAGTAATGAAAAGATCAAAAAATTAAAAGACAAACACTGTATTTTTTCATGCTCTTACCCTGATCTGTTTTTCTTTTATGGCTGGACACTATTTCTTTGGACTCTTTTTCCTTTTAATATAATAAAGAAGTGCCAGTGTACAGGGATGAAAGTGCTTAATTTGTTTTAATTTTGTACTGTCAATAAAGCAGTGTTTTCAGAATAACTATTTGAAGGTTTGAATTTGTTGCCTGACAACAGTGATTGATTGGACAGTTGGGTTATTTCAGATATATGTGTGTTTGTGTGGATTTGCTTGTAAAAGTGGATGGATTTGTTAACATATGTGGGCATGGGAAAAAGAATATATACAGTTATTAACATAATTAACTTTATAATTTAACTAAAGACTTCATCGGTCAATACAGTAGATTTATATATATATATATATATATATATATATATATATATATATATATATATATATATTTTTTTTTTTTTACACAAACACACACACACACACATATATATATATATATATGTATATACATATATGGATCCCTGTCAGTTGATCAAGTTTTCAGAACCTCAAAATTCATATGGTCAAGACGATATGATTGAGTTTTTGACAACTTGAAGCTTTTGAATGGAGATCACAGTACAGCGAGGATTGGGAAATGTACCCTTTTCTTCACTGTAGTGCGATCTTGGAGTTGGTATATACAATTTTCAGGGGGGTTGGGGGACACAACCCCTGACATGGGGTGTGCCTGCTGCATAAACATAAAAAAGTAGATTTTTGTCTTTTTTATGTTCTAGTTTCAGAAACTCGATCATATGGTCTCATCCATGTGAATTTTGAGTAGATGCCATACCTTTGTTTATAAGTTGCGCAATATAGAATGATTTCCCCACCACTGTAGACACATGATGATCAAAGGCTAGATTACTAGCTATGTGTGTCCCTAAGTCCCTGACTACTGGTTCAACTCTAAGGGGTGTGTTGTCAATATGATAGTTACCAGGGAAGGATGACTTCCCAAAGGATACTATTATGCATTTCTTGGCATTTAGTTTTAGTCCATGACTCTGACACCAGTTGTTTGTCTGTGTCAGCCCCTCCTGGAGAACATTTGTGTCAGTGTGAGATTCAATGACAGCTCCTAATTTGCAATCATTTGCAAATTTAGTCAGCCAAAGACCACAGACATTGGCCTTGACTTATGAGAAGTAAATGCCAAAAAGGAGCGGTCCAAGGACTGATCCTTGAGGGACTCCATTTTTGACTGGCCTCTTTGTAGAGGTGGACTCCCCATTTCTAACTTCCTGGGTCCTGTCTGTGAGCCAGTTGGCTATCCACTGGGTGACATTACGGGTTTGTACCTAACCTCCCGAGTTTGTCAACAATACCTAAGTGGGGTATTGTATCAAATGACTTGGCCAGGTCAAAGTAGGCAGTGTGAATGATTTTAACCTCATTCATTTCTTTGGGGACCTTCTCAAAGAAGTCCACCAGGTTGAGTAGGCATGCTCTGGCCTTTACGAAACCAAACTGGGTTAGGTCCAGTGTCTGGAGGTTTACTATATCTCTATTGATCATCTCCATGATAATTCTATCCATGGTTTTACATATAAGACTCCATGATAATTCTTTCCATGGTTTTACATATAAGACTAGTGAGACTTATGGGTCTGTAGTTTCCAGGGTCTGTACATGGCCCACTTTTGTGCAGAGGGATGAATGTTACCTTTCTCCATTCATGAGGCACAAAGCCTGTTTGGAGGCTACAGTTAAATAGTAATTCCTGAGGCCCTGATAGGTCATGTTTCATGCTATTTAGAAGGCATCCTGGGATATTGTCTGGGCCCATTGATGCAGTGTTCTTGGTCTTAGAGAGAGCATTAAGGACCTGTTCCCTAGTGATAGTTGGGGGAGTTATATTTGATGATATTTCTTGATGGAAGGTTAAGGGGGAAAGAGGAGTAAAGTTGGAGCTGAATTTATCAATCAGGAGGTTTGCTATACCTTCTGGCTCAGTATAGGTTGCTCTATTTACAATGAGCTCTGCACACAATTATTATTAATTTATTATGATTGATGCCTAATCTAAAGGTTTACATTGATATCCATGAAATTTGTGACACTTTATAGGATGACATTGTTGGCCTGTTACTGATTGGACAATAAACTTAAATGTTGTCATTGACTGGAGGAGGAGGAATAGACCCTTTCCAATGGATGACAAAGTTAGTTATTTGTCCTGATAGGCTCACATATAACTACACTATACCTAATATACTCCTACCATATTTGGCTAAATTCTCTATAATAATTGATAGCTGTGCTTTATGACAGTGCATAAGTTTTGTTTTTATTAGAATTTGATTTTTAATGGCTTCAGATTTAATCACTTTGTTTAAAAAAAGATTATTGTTTGTTTGTGTGAAATTAACTTACTTTGCAGGATGATTTTTTGGTCCTTTCCCAATTAGATAATAATATTAATAGCTGTTATAGATTGGAGGAAAAATGGAAAGTTCTCAATGGACGACAAAGTTAGTTACATGTTCTGATTGGTACATGTATAGTTATACTGAATACACCATATTTCAGCCATATTTGGTTGAATTTTTAATAATAGTTGAAACCGCTGTCTTCATGATAATGAATAATTTTCGTTTTTTCCAATATTTGTTTTTTAGATGTCTAAGGCATAATTGTTGTATTTTAGACATTCTGGACATTGTCATTGCATTGAAACTAGTTGTCATGGCCTTGAATTGCTTTGTATGATGATTGGATGATTGGTGTAACAGTCTTGTTTGACTTACGGGACATTTGAGATATCTAACAGGCTGATACTGCTGGTTCCATGATTGGATGATAAGCACAATGGACAATTTTAATTGACTATGCACTAGTTACATTAGTTTTTGCTATTATTTTTTGCTTGATATTCATGGCTTTAGCTTATGATGGTTGTTTTTCATCCATCTTAAAGGAAGGGGCTGCCCCGTGTAAGATCGTTACTCATACAATTTGAAGTTTACATTCAATATTTAATAGAATGCAATTTGTCGATGCAAATCAAATACTTTTTACTGCCTGTAGGAAAGGATGGGATGTTTATTATTAAAGTATCATTATAATTGGTTGAATATTGCTAAGATAGACATTGATTGGTAGGAAATGAAAACTTGTTATTGGCCATTACATTAATCATATACTGATGTTATTAGTCAAAATGACCATGAAAGCCATTAAGTCATAGAATTCTTTTTAGATTATGACTGGTTTATTTTTATATGTATTAGCATTTTCATTCTGATTGGCCCATTATTTGGCACCATTGTAGATTAATTTTATTGGACGTTTAATGCTTTAAATATATGTTTGCATTTATTTGTAAATTGATCTGAAGAAGGGTTTTATAAACCCAAAAGTGCTTATCAGTTTGTCATTAAAGTCTACATATTTTAGCTGTGGTGGCTGTGGTACTTTTGTATTGTTTGCTTACTTTGTTGTATTTGTAAGTACCTGACCTCAGTGACCATCTTTTTAGTTTTGTTTTGGCATATATACATATATATTTATATATATATATATATATATATATATATATATATATGGAGCTACTTCATAATATCACATGTAAACATTGAGACCAAAATGATGAAAAAACAAATTATTGAAAGCTTAAAACAATGACTCCCAAAACATTGAAAACAGGGATACAACCATGCTCTCTTCACCTGCTGCAAATTAAATATTCCAACTCCAAGACTGCACTATTTTGAAGACATGAAAACAGTCTAGTGATCAATAAAGAACAAATGTCTCTTCACATGTCAGCCCTGTGTCATATAGTACACTACAGACTACACATTCCCACTTTAACCCCCCCCGCTATTATAACCAATAACTTTTTTTAGCTAGTAACCATTACCTACACATACAATAACACCTACAACACTATACTAAGCATTACATTTTTACATACAAAATCAGAATACTTTAAGTGTAAAGCTCCATTCCAAATTAACAAATACACTGAAATCACACAACTTTTTTTCTGTTTATACTTAGAAAAAAGAGCAAAAAACCACAAACAAGTAAATAAAATACCAGAAATAAACGCCACCTTCTTACAGCAAAACAAAACACCGAATTTTTTTTGTTAGCACTTTCGTCCACTTACAATGAAGGAACTTCTTCAGATATTAAACCACATTACTTTACAGTTTAAATAACACAAGTAATTCATGACATCATAGCCCCTCCCAAGTAACTTATTTCAAGCCCTTCTAAAATACTGTCATTTAAACGAACAAGTGTATCACATATAAATAACATTCTTAAAAGCCTCTGTTTGCACAACAATTTCATAAAAATCCCTGCTCCTTATAATATTTATCTAGTTAAAGCTTTTAATTTTAAAACACATTTAAGAGAGCAGGTATCGTTTAAACAAGGGAAAGCAAAGGTATTAGTATTCAATTGCCAAAGTACCTCCCTCTCCTCAAGTTTTAATGACTAAGGCCTCCCACTAGGACTAATATCTACCTTTTCAATAATAATATAGTGGAAATGATGGTCAGCCTGCTCCAAAATGTGCCTTGCTGAAGCATTATTTTTATCCTGCCTATTTATGATACACTGATGCTCATAAATCCTCTGCTTAAAATGCCTCTCTGTCTTTCGGATATTAAAATGCAGGGCATTGTTGGCACCTTGCTAAATATATTACCGCTTTAGTGTTGCAGTCAAACTTCCCTGCCAAAATGTGTTTCACATTTCCTATAATAACCAAGGGGCTAACCTCTATATATTTACAAAAGGGGCACCTACCACACTTTTTCATGCCCTTATTAGGAACATAAGGACTAATTTCTTTATTTAATAGTGCTTTCAAATTGAGGCTTCTCCTAAAAAATAATTCTAGGTTCTAATCCAAGTTTATTCCTCAAAATACTATAATTTCTTATCAGTGCCCAATTTTTACTCAATATATTTCTAAGGCTCATAGCATCACTTGAAAAAAACTGTTGTAAATCTGATGTTATAATCTAAATTTTCACCTCTACCACTGGGATTATAAGGCTAGTTGTTCAGATATAACTAAGCAGTTATTCAAAATAGGTGGGAAATGTCCTATTTTTCTTTTCTTCCCAACATCGGCTATAATCTCGTCAAGCAAAAGAAGGGGATATCCTCTCCTTATAAACATCTCATTTTCACACTCTCTATCAAAATCTGAATCCAGAGTGATCATTTTAGCTGCCATAGCAAGTTGGCCTTTTACTACAGCCTTTTTCTGATGAAAGGGATGATTACTGCTGAAGTGGAGGAAATCATTGGAGTAAGTAGGTTTCCGATAAATCTTGACAATGTACCTATTATTGATTATGTCCTTAACTAACCAGACATCCAAATAGGGGATTGCTTGTATCTCAAAATGGTGTATGAAATCCAAGAAAGATTTCATATTAGATAAAATACTCTAAAAATTTTCAACATCCCCTATATTCCCATCAAATAATAGGAACATGTCCTCCAGTTACCTAATTGGACTCTCCAACCAAATATTTCATGTTGGAAAAATATGCTTTTCCCAGTGGGCCATAACACAATTAGGAAAGCCCCACCACATGGTGACCCCATCGCCACCCCATGTTTTTTGAAGGAACAACTCACCATGAAAGAAAAAATAATTGTTAGTTAAAATTAATTCTAAAAGGCTAATAATTAAATCAATTTCCTCAGCCGGTGCTCCCTTGTCCAGTAGGAATTCCCTTGCCCATTCTAACCCTAAATTTTGTGGAATGACCATATGGAGGTCTTTGACATCTATTGTCAAAAAATTATAATCTTGGTTAAATTCTAAGTTGTAAGTGATTGTAAAAAACTCCAAGAATCTTTACAAATTTGAACCTCTGTTTCCAGATATCTCTTTCATTTTTGATCCACAAACGTAGGGCAGGCATAAGAGATTGAACTTCTGCCATCAATTATAGATCTGAAATGTTGTTCATAGATGTTTTATGTATTTTGGGAATTCCAAAAAGCATGGGTGCAAAAGGTTCTGTCATGTTAAAATAACTAAATGTGCCTAAATCTATAAATCCTTCTAAAAATAAGTAATTTGTGGCAATTTTAAACTTTTGATAGGCCCCATTCATTTCATTCAGTGAAACATGTAATACGCCTCACTCTCAAGTATGGTTTTCATTTCAGTTTTATATTCATCCTCATTCATAAAAACAAGCCCTCCTCCTTTATCTGATCACATGACTCTGATCCCAGCCATTCTCAAATCTATAATATCCTGTAGTTCCGCTGGTGTTAAATTTCTACTCTTAGTTTTTTTGGCCATGGATGTGTTCAATACATATCTTATATCAGCTTCACATACTTTCACAAAAAGACTAATGGTTGACTGCAGAGGAGGGTTAAAAATGCTAGAAACCCTAAATGCAGTCAGCATAAGAAGAGTATTACCAAAAAACAGTTGTAAATTCAGTTTACAGGCATAACATTTTAAATCCAATAAAGATTCAGCCAAGTTAGCCCTCATAGAAGGGACAAAAGTTAACCCTTTTGCCAAAGTTTCAAAAAGTCCGGGTTTTACAACAAAATTAGTATAGTTGTATATCACAAAGTCACCTTTTACATTTTTGCAGACACTGACACGAGAAATTGGTTTATCTGTTCCATCGAATATGCTCTGGTCTGCTACCTTCTCCATCGATTCTGCCTTCTGGGTCATTGATTGCATCAGTTGTTGCCCTGGGATATATTTGAAGGCTGTTGCTGACCCTTCTGAAAACCCTGTGATGAAGATCCACCATTATTCTGATGTTGCCTATTCTGTAATTGGTTATTCCAATCACCGAGGTTTCAGTTTCTTCCTCATTTGCCAAATTTGTTGATGTATTACCTATTGTAGCATTAGGGACTGAATTAATGCCAAAGTCAGTGTTATTGGAAATTAAATTATTTGCTTGCTGAGAAGAAGGTGGGGGGGTGGATAAGCTGTACCCAATTCGTACTCTTTCCTGTCTCTTTCTAATTTTTTTTGAGTTTACCCCCTTTCAACTTGGTAATGATACTTCTATACTACTGTAAATATGGCAGAAATCATATTTATATCCTAGAAAATTGACAGCCAACTTTATTTTCTGTTCAAGTACCCCCAATTGTGTCCTTAAACAATCCATTTGTGCAGAATAGTGTTTAACTAACATTTCTAAAAACTCAATCCCTTGTCGATCAAACAGTTTCAGTAAGTCCATGTGAAAGGGGGAGTTTTAATCACTCCAGTTGGGTACCATCATTGTCTAAGACCTCAGGGCATGTGTTGTCTCTGAATATATTCCTTGAGGTAAGTGACTTCAAGTTGAAGCATTTTAAACTTAAAGAGCTTAGCATCAAAATCTTTTAGATTGGAGACAATAGTATTTTCACTTTTTTCAGCATCCGTTACTTGATTTCATACAGTCCCGTCAGCCTGCTGAATATTAAATATTGTGTTTACGTTTAACCAGTCATTAAGGAGAGAGATACTTTCAACAATATCATGCCCGTGATTGTTAACATTAAAACCAGCATTGGCCAGGCGGCAATTACCATCTAGGGATACCCGTTCTTGCAAGTTTTGAGAAATAGTTAAGGGTCCCGAGGAAATGGTAGTTAAAGACAAATTACCTTGGCTGATGCTGTTATCTTGATTTAAAATATTTGTACTTGGGAAGTGTCTGGTGGCAAGAAAAGCCGAATGTGCTTCATTCCAAGTAATCCTCTTAGCCAAATCATCGACCCGGTTGGTCAACTGCTGGATAAGGAATGTACGATTCCCAATGGAGTTACGATCATTCATAGAAATGCCCTTTTGGGAAAACAGTGAAAGAGAATTGTCATTCTCTTACAGTTCCATAGCAAAACAAGCAACTTGGAAAAAACAGCAAAAAGCCACAAACAAGTAAATAAAATACCAGAAATAAATACCACCTTCTTACCGCAAAACAAAACTCCGAAATTTATTGCTAGTGCTTTCGTCTGCTCACAATGAAGGAACTTCTTCAGACATTAAACCACATTACTTTACAGTTTAAATAACACTCATCTGTCATTCGTGACATTATAGCCCCTCCCAAGTAGCTTATTTCAAGCCCTTCTAAAATAATATAATTTAAACGAACAACTGTATTACAAATAAATAACATTCTTAAAATGACATCTCAGATGCTCAGGTAAGAGCCGCCCTCTCCAAAGCAAAAAACACAGCATCAATGGGACCAGATGGTGTCCCGGGCTGTGTCCTACATGAACTCCAAGAAGAGCTAAACCCAAACATAAAACTACTGTTCAATCTCAGCCTTACTACAGGATATGAACCCAAAGAGTGGCATACAGCAACAGTGGTCCCTCTCCACAAAGGTGGTGCCTCAACGGATCCTGGAAACTATCGCCCCATAAGCCTGACTAGCTTGGTCTGCAAAGCTATGGAAAGGATCATCATGGACCTCATAAATAAAGATATTGGGGACCTACAGAAACTGGATCCTACCCAGTTCGGCTTTGTTAAGGGCAGATCCTGCCTCTTAAACCTGGTCAATTCCTTTGAAACAGTCACCAAGGCCATTGACGAGGGGAAGGTGGTCCACACAGCCTACCTGGACCTCACAAAAGCCTTTGATACAATACCCACCTGGGCATTATAGATAAGCTCACCAGCTTAAATATAAACTCCTATGTCACTAGATGGGTTGCAAACTGGCTCAAGGACAGAACCCACATGGTTAGAATTGCTGGAGCCATGTCAGACTCCAAACCAGTTACAAGTGGCATCCCACAAGGCTCAGTCCTGGGACCTCTCTTGTTCGGTATATATTTCTTTGAGGTACAGGCCAACACAGAAGGACTGTGGCTGACCAAGTTCGCAGATGACTGCAAACTGGGCGCCATAATCGACTCTCCAGCTGACACAAGCATCCTCCAAAAGGGCCTCATAGAAACAGACAACTGGTGCCAGAGCCATGGCCTCAAGCTAAACACCAAAAAGTGTATAGTCATCCCCTTTGGCAAAAACAAAGTGCTCACAAATTACCACATAGGTGGTAATCCATTAAGTACAGAAGAAGTAATTAGGGACCTGGGGACCCAAGTTGATAGCAATCTCTCATTTGACAACCACGTGGCCAAAGTGGTTAGAAAAACATTTTATATAGCCCACCTAATCATGAAGGGATTCACATCTAGATCAGGGGAGGTCATCATGCCTCTTTACTCATCCCTCATCAGGCCCATAATTGAGTACAATGCCCCTTTGGGATGTACCTTACCAGACACCTGCAGCAACTGGAAAGACCCCAAAAGTACCTCACCAAGAGGATCAAAGGGCTCAAACAGATGCCATATGCTGCCCGGTTAAAGAAACTCCAGCTCTACTCAGTGGCATACCGCCTGCTCAGAGGCAATCTGTGCCTGACATATAAAGCCATGTCCAACCCGGAATTAATGGACATGCTGCACCTCAGAAAATCCAAATCCCATTGAGCTACGCTCGAGACTTGAACCTCAGCACTGAAATAAATAGGACATGCTGGAGGGACAGATTCATAACCCAGAGGCTCCCTTCACTCTGGAATAAAATCCCAGTCCATGTTAGGCAGAGTCCCTCATTGACTCTCTTCAAGAGGAATCTTGATGAGTGGATGGGAGATCATAGGTTTATCCCACGTATCACTTCTGTGTCACTGTTAGACAGAGGCACAGTATACTAACCTCGAAAAAGGGCATAGCAAAATTAATTTAAAATGGGTGGCGAAAGCCAAACACACTCTGGCTAGGTTTATAAATGCCCTAGGGCAGATAGCCTAGTATGAACCTATGAACCTATGAAAAGCCTCTCTTTGCACAACAATTTCATAAAAATCCCTGCTTCTTATAATATTTATCTAGTTAAAGCTTTTAATTTTATAACACATTAAAGAGAGCAGGTATCATTTAAACCAGGGAAAGCAAAGGCATCAGTTTTCAATTGCCAAAGTAACTCCCTCTCCTCAAGTTTTAATGACCAAGCCCCCCTCTAGGACTAATATCCACCCTTTCGATAATAATATAGTGGAAATGATGGACAGCCTGCACCAAAATGTGCCTTGCTAAAGCATTATTTTTATCCTGCCTATTTATACTCTACTGATGCTCATAAATCCTCTGCTTAAAATGCCTCTCTGTTTTTCCAATATAAAACGCAAGGCATTGTTGGCACCTTGCTAAATATATTATCGCTTTAGTGTTGCAGTCAAACTTCCCTGCCAAAATGTGTTTCACATTTCCTATAATAACCAAGGGGCTAACCTCTATATATTTACAAAACGGGGCATCTACCCCACTTTTTCATGCCGTTATTAGAAACATAAGGACTAATTTCTTTATTTAAAAGTGCTTTCAAATTGAGGCCTCTCCTAAAAATAATTCTGGGTTCTAATCCTTGTTTATTCCTCAAAATACTATCATCTTTTATCAGTGCCCAATTTTTACTCAATATATTTCTAAGGCTCATAGCATCACTTGAAAAAACTGTTGTAAATCTGATGTTATAATCTAATTTTTCACCTCTACCACTGGGATTATTACTTAAGGCTAGTTGTTCAGATATAACTAAGCAGTTATTTAGAATAGGTGGGAAATGTCCTATTTTTCTTTTCCTTCTCACTTTGGCTATAATCTCGTCAAGCAAAAGAAGGGGATATCCTCTCTTTATAAACATCCCTTTCAGATTTTCACACTCTATATCAAAATCTGAATACAGAGTGATAATTTTACTCACCCTAACAAGTTGGCCTTTTACTACAGGCTTTTTCTTGAGAAGAGGGAGTTACTTTGGCAATTGAAAACCAATGCCTTTGCTTTCCCTGGTTTAAATGATACCTGTTCTTTTAAATGTGTTTTAAAATTAAAA
Organism: Protopterus annectens; assembly: GCF_019279795.1. Taxonomy (NCBI): domain Eukaryota; kingdom Metazoa; phylum Chordata; order Ceratodontiformes; family Protopteridae; genus Protopterus; species Protopterus annectens. The sequence continues at coordinate 205,310,480 of NC_056747.1, read as the reverse complement.
GCTTTAACTAGATAAATATTATAAGGAGCAGAGATTTTTATGAAATTATTTATATGTAATACACTTGTTCGTTTAAATGATAGTATTTTAGAAGGGCTTGAAATAAGTTACTTGGGAGGGGATACAATGTCACAAACTACTTATGTTATTTAAACTGTAAAATAATGTGGTTTAATGTCTGAAGAAGTTCTATCATTGTGAGCGGATGAAAGCGCTAACAATACATTTTGGAGTTTTGTTTTGCAGTAAGAATGTGGCGTTTATTTCTGGTATTGTAATTCATTTTCTTTTTACACCTACATGAACCCAAAACTTCAACAACAACAAAACCATGCAACATCAACTCCACCACTTTTGTCAACAATGCTTACTACAAAACCTTAAAGTAACAGCACACCATTAAATTACTTACCCTATCTGTTTTTAATTACAATTCGATATTCTAGACTGTGATCTTCTGACCTTTTAATAATTTGTTTTTTGTCATTTTGGTCTTACTGTTTTGACAGTGGAGCATCTGGGAATGAGATATTATGAATTAGATCCATATATATGTGTGTGTGTGTGTGTGTGTGTGTGTGTGTATGTATATATATATATATATATATATATATATATATATATATATATATATACACACACACACACACACACACACACACACACACACACACACATATATACATATATATATATATATATATATATATATATATATATATATATATATATATATATATATATCCCCTTCATATGATCAAATTTCTCTAAACTTGAAAGTCATAAACTTGAAACCAGAATCTCAAATTTAGAGAAACTCGAACATATGAAAGGGACAAAAAAAAAGTAACACCTTTCACAACCCCCCTACTTAAATATACCTACTCTGAGATCGCACTATAGTGAAGGAAAGGGAAATCTCCCATTCCACGATATACGCGTAAGCGCAAAATGAAAGATTTTCCATTCCTCCGCTGTAGTGCGGTCACGAAACATTCACATTTAAACTGCTAGGGTACAGGGGGACCTGGCCCCATGCAATAAGGTAAGTTAACTTTTTATTTCATTAAACCTAAGGCTCCCATTCACAATTTCGAGTGAATGGAATTTCGAGATTCTGGCCTCCAGATTATGAATTTCGAGCTTCCATCCATTCGGTCTTGCGAAGGGGAACTATATATATATATATATATATATATATATATATATATATATATTGAGAGAGAGATAAATATAGAGATATATATAGATATAGATATATGGGTCCCCTCCAGATGGTTAAACTTTTAAAAGCTCGACTTTCATATGGCCAAGACCATATAATCGAACTTTTAAAAGTTCAGAAAGAGTGCGGAACAGGAAGATTTCCCTTTACTGCAATCTAGTGCAATCTCAGAGTTGGCATATTTAAATAACAGGGTGTGTGGAGGGCACAGCCCCCCCATGTGGGGGTGCAGGTTGGCTTGCCCTCCTGCTAGCACTGTTTAGTTTTTTTTTTTCACATTGTTGAACATTCAAATGTTCAATCAATGTTAAACCTGAACTTTTTGAAACGTTGGGAAAAGGACTCACTTTTGTCCCTTCCACGAGGGCTAATCTGGCTGGGTCTTTGCTGGATTTAAAACTCTACGCTCATAAATTGAATTTACAATTACTTTTTGGGAATACTCTTCCTATGTTAACAGAGTTTAGTGTGTCTAGTATTTTCAGTCCCCCTTTGCAATCAACTATAAGCCTTTTTCAAAAAGTTTGTGAATCAGATATTAAGCACCTATTGAGTACATCTGTGGCCAAAAATAAAACAAAAGTCAGAAATGTAACACAATCAGATATCTAGGACATTATAGATCTAAGAATGGCTGAGATTAGGGTCATGCGACCCTATAAAGGGGGAGGGCTAGTTTTCATGAACCAGGATGCATATAAAATTAAAATGAAAGCTATGCTTAAGAGTGAGGCATATGACCATGTTTCATTAAGTGAAATGAATGGTCCTTACCAACACCTAAAAATCAATGACTTATCCCTGGAAGGGTTCATTGATGTAGATACATTTAATTATTTAAACATGCCAGCACCAATCACACCTATGTTTTCTGGAATCCCCAAAATACATAAAAACATCAATGACCTGCCTTTTAGACCTATAATTGATGGAAGAAATTCCATTTCTTATGCCTGTGCCAAGTTTGTGGATCATAAATTAAAGAATTATCTTGAACTAGAGGGATATATTTGTAAGGACTCCTGGAGCTTCTAACAATCATTTAACAATTTGGAATTCGATCATGAGTATAATTCTTTGACAATAGATGTCAAAGACCTCTACACAGTCATTCCGTAGAATTTAGGGTTCTAATGGACAAGGGAATTCCTACTTGACAAGGGAGCACGTGGTAAAGAGACTGACTTAATTAATAGTCTCTTAGAATTAATTCTAACTAATAATTACTTTTTGTTTGATGGTGAATTATTTCTTCAGAAGACAGGCGTGGTGATGGGGTCACCCTGTGATGGTACCTTTGCCAATTGTGTCATGGCCCATTGAGAAAACAAATATTATTCCAACATGAAGTATTTAGTAGGAGGGTCCAATGGTACACCAGGTACATGGATGATATGTTCCTATTATTTAAAGGCAGTATAGGTGATGTTGAAAATTTCATGGGAATTTTATCTAACATGACCCCTATCTTGGATTTTACATACCATTTCGAGACACATGCAATTTCTTGTTTGGACCTTTAGTTGGTTAAGAATATAATAAACAATAGGTATACAGCCAAGATATATCATAAGCCAACATACTCCAATGATTTCCTGCACTTCAGCAGTAGTCATCCCTTTCACCAAAAAAGGGCTGTCTTAAAGGGTCAGCTAGTTAGGACAGCCAGAATGACCACACTTGATGTGGATTTTGATATTGAGTATGAAAATTTGAAAGGTATGTTCATAAGTAGGGGTTATCTCCTCTTCATACTTGATGAAATCATAGCTGAAGTGGGGAGAAAAAGACAAATAGATCACTTTAAACCTATTTTAAACAAAGGTTCAGTAGTGGCTCAACAATCATTGTACTCGAGTAATAATTCTGTTGAAAGGGTTAATAAATCAGACTATAACATCAGCTTCACTACACTATTTTTGAGTGATGCTACTAGTTTAAGGGATATTTTGAGTAAAAACTGGGGGTTACTTAAGGACGATGCGATCCTGAGAAATAAACTTAGGTTAGAGCCTATAATTACATTTAGAAGGGGCCCTAATTTAAAATCACTTTTGAACAAGGAGGTTAGTCCTTATGTTCCTAGTAGGGGCATGAGAAAGTGTGGTAAAAAGGTGGAATCCAATCCCAGAGGGGGTCCTCGGGCATTAGAACTCAAGGAGTGGGAGTTGCTTTGGCAACTAGGAACTAATGCATTTCTTTACCCTGGGTTGAATGATTTCTGTTCTCTTAAATGTGTTTTAAAACTTAAATCCCTAACAAGGTAATTACTGGGTTTGGAATATTTTACTTGATGAATAATTAGAATAATAATAGTTTTGTTCACTTCAAAATATTTTTAATGAGTTTTTATTGAAATATTCTGGTATTTTAACTTTGTTTATTTCTAAGTATGACAGTATTTTATATTTGAATTTTAAATTATGTAAGTTGGGAGGGGATAGGATGTCATTGACCCTGTACTGTTTAAACTGCAAAGGATTTTGTTTTGATGTCTGAAGAAGTTTCTTCATTGTAAGCGGACGAAAGTGCTCACAATAAAATTTATTATTTTGTCTACAGTAAGAAGTAGCATTTTATTTCTGGCAATTTATTTTGTTTGCAGTCTTTTCATTTCTTTTCCAAGTTGTTTGTTTAGTCGACTCAAATATCTAACTATATTTAAAACTCAAGTTATTTTGTCTACAATAAACTCTTTTAATAAAGGATGGCATTAATATACTAAATCCAAGGGATTGTACAGTTCTGGCTAACTTTAATGTTAATGAAAAGAGAAGAGTTACTGTGATTCTTTGGAGATAATATATTATAATGCCTAAAATTATTAACATATATAGTGATAATAAAGGAAGGATTTCAGGAAATGATTACTAAATTACTAAAAATGTATTTAGATCATATAAGTTTAAATATGATAGGAAGTCTGGTATTTGTTGGTGATTTTAATTGTATATTAAATAAAAACAAGTTTCAACTGCATTTATGAATGCTAAAATCTCATCCACAGCCAAAGCTTTTTTATGGTTTATTGAATGTTTTAAATTTAAGGATATTAATAATTTCTTTATTCCTGGTTCATTATTTTATACTCATTATTCATACAGATATGAAACTCAAACTGGAATAAATAAGGTATTGAAATCAACTGACCTAGTGTCTAGAACAGAAAAAGTGAAAGTGCTTCCTATATCAGATCACAATGCAATCACATTTGAAATTATATTTAAATTAAGAAATTTAGTAGATTGTAATAGAATTCCAACATATATAGCAAGACAAAAAGACTTTAAGAAATGGTTATTAGAAGAAATGTATCTAATTTATTAACATAAATAGTAATGCAGACATTTCACATCATGGTGTGGGACTCCTTAAAAGTTTGTTTATATGGTAGAATAATGGGCTGGTATATTAATAAGAGAAATGAATGGGATAAGGAATTGCTGGAATTACAACTACAATTTGATGAAATGCAAACGGGTAATTCGAGTTTAAATAATGAAGTGATTATACTAAATTCAAAATATCTAGAAATTTTACAACATAAAGTTGCAATTAATCTAGAAAAAAATAAAAACAATCTTACTCTGTAAATTCTAAAAGCTTACCTAAGTTAGGAGTTAGGTCTAAAAAATCCTAATCATATTAGAGAAATAAAAGAGCCAGAGAGTAATAAGAAAATTATTGACATAGGAAAAATTCTAAATTGTCCCAATAATTATTTTAGCAAACTTATTCAATATAAATATCATCCCATTAAAATAAATAATTGTACCTTTTCTAAAAAGAATATAAATCAATTAACACAAGATCAAGTTTTAAAAAAGCTGATAAAACCCTTTGCAATGATAAAACTAAAAGAACAAATTAAAACATTAAAAAGTAATAAAGTTCCTGGAAGTGATCAAACAATACAGGAAACATATAAAATATTACCATTTGAGGCATTGGATAGTTTACTATGTGTATTTGTCATGGTCAGAATATACCTAATATTCCTCTATCTTGGAAATATACACTTATTTATCCTGTATTAAAAAAGGATAAGGATACATCATTATGTTCCTCATATAGACCTATATCTCTATTTAACATTGATTATAAATTATTTATATCTATATTGATTATAAATTATTTATATCTATATCTGCCAATAGATTAAAACATTTCCTACCAGCATTAATTTATGAAAATTCTATATTGGAAACATAATTTCTCTGACAAATTCATACATCTTATTAATTATCTTTACCATAACTGATTTGCCTTTATTAAATTAGGATCATCTATATCTCAATCAGTTAAAATTTGTAAAGGCAGTAGACAAAGTGTCCCATTATCTCCTTTTTGTTGGCTTTGGCAATTGAACTTTTTGCAAACCCTGATATAATAAGATTTTAACTAGATGATCATTTTTTCTTATATTTTTTATGACAATTGGTGATATAGATATGTCTCTTGCATGTTTAACTAAATCATTAAATATGTCTGAGTTAATTTCTGGACTAAGCTTTAATAATAGTAAAATAAATCATTTATTAATTAATAAAGAATTTAATGATTCAATAAAAAGGAAATAATAAATAAATTAAATATATAGGGATTACACTGTCAGGTAATTATAAAGAAATAGCACTAACTAATTTTAATACTATATTAGACACTACTAAGTTGTTAATAAATAACTGGAATAAAATATACTTCTTCATGGAAGATAGACTGACACTATTTGAGATTATTATTTTACCAAAAATAATATATATTATACAGTCACCTACCATGTTTCCTCTTAAAAATTTACAAAATAATTTTAATAATTTACTTTTTAAATTTCTTTGGATTCCATATAAACCCAGATTAGCCCTGGAATATCATACAAAGGAGTGGATAAATGGTGGAGTGAGCTTCACAGCTGTAGTATTATATGGTTTATCTTCCAGCATTAAAACAGTAGCATTATTGTTAAATCCCTATTATTCTGCTAAATGAAAAATATTGCATGAAATTACTTGGTTAAAATATAATTAGTTTATTGCCACAAAACATACCCAGATATCAGGAAACAACTGTAAACGATTGCTTCAAAGCTATCTCAATAAACCTTCTAATAAAAACTCCAAATCAAATTGTATAAACAATATTTCCATTATGTTTAGAAATTTATTTTTAAAAACTCAAAAAGCATGTTTGTTTACAATATTCCCTATTGCTTTTACAGTAGATGTTTTTTGTAAAATGTTGCTCTTAAGAAATCAAACTCTAACATTTTGCTATAAAATGCAAAATGGAGAAAAATGCTTAAAACTGATAATATAATGAAAAAATTCAGTGTTGACATAAACAAGTTAATTATGCAAACAAATATACATTTTTTTAACTCCCAAATTGATTTAATATCTACCACAGTGAGAAATAAATTTCCTTCCTTTACTGATTTTTTAATTAACCTCGATTTAAAAAGATCTACAGAAATCATATTAATCCAAAATATACAAATTAGAAAGAAATAGTTAAAAAAAAAACAGATTGGGAATATTTATTGGAATGATATTATTACAGTAAATAATATTAGCACATCAGAAAATTACAAAAGGTTAATATCATCATCAAAGGAAACTACATCTCTATATTGAAAATTATATTTTTGCAAATGTTCTCACAGAGCTTTTATTACTCCTTATAAACTAGAACTAATGTATAATAAAGATATGAATTGTTGGAGTTACAAATATAAGCTAATAGCTAATTGGCAACATATAATACCTGAATCTGACATTATAAAACCTTATTGGAATGAAATAAATGTCTTTCTTCAAGTACTATAAATAAATAAATAAAATAAATAAATTATGGGCAGATAACTTTAATTTATGGCACAATGGTACAGCAGTTTGCATTGTCGCCTCACAGCAAGAGGTTCTCCAGATTGATTCTTAGCTGGGTTGCCTTCTGTGCAGAGTCTGCATGTACTCCTACATTCTTATTGGTTTCCTCTGGGTGGTTTGGTTTTCTCCCACATTCCAGAGACATGCGTCTGGAGCATTTCTCCCCAGGCCTCCACTGAAAATTGTCTCTTTCCAAGTCGGACTTTCCCAGTAAACAAAATGTTAAATAAATAAAATTAAAAAAAATACTAAATCTTTGCTTCTATTTAATGCTCCAGTTCCTGGAATTATTCCTAGAAAGCACTTTCCTCTTCTCTGGAATTTATCAACAATTGCCATGAAAGTTATTGCAATAAACTGGCAAAAAGCTACTACTACCTTGATGAAGGAATTCATACGTAGGGTTAGTACTGTATGTCAAAATGAGTTATTCACTATCAGATTGAGAACAAATTGAAATATTTCTAGCAATAATAACTCATCAAAGTTAAAGGATTTATTAGAAAAATGTTGATATAAGAATTTGATAACTATAATTGTTAAGATTTTAACATATGTAAGATAAGTAATTAATGTACACACTGTCATAAATAGGTAATGGCTTATTTTGTTTGCTTTTGGTTTAATGGTTAAATATATATTTTATTGTATTTAAAACACAATAAAAGTGTTTATCAAATTTAAGAACTGCTGCTAAGAGAAAACTCTGCATTAGATTCAGTTAGATTTTAAAAAAAAGTTTATGGTGTGTACAGTTTTAACACCATTAAAATAAAGACCACATCTGCTAAGCTCTGAACTCTGATTTCTTTTTAAACACTATGGCTAGAATTGAAAAGGGTATCCATGCAGTAAGCAAAAAAAGAGTTATAGTGAAACAAATAAATGCTTTTCAAGGAACAGAATTTAAAAAATCCAAGATAGCAGGGTAATATAATGCAAAGCAGGAATGCAAACTGTTTATAATGCACTACAGAAAGAACTGCACAACTAAACATGCAACACATAACCACTAGTATAATGTCTGAGACAACTAGACAGCACAACCCTTCCTGTTAAGCATCATTATGTACATCACTGTCATCAATGGATACTCTAGGATAAAATCCATCCTGTTTTGTTTTTAATGTTACTGAGTTGCTGTGGGTGGGTCTATATCACATAGTCAAACTGTCATAAGTTTGAATATGTGAATGTCAAGCCTGAAACTTTGAAAGCGCAAAGTTCCGAATGCTGAAAATATTGAAATTGCAAAACCTGAATTGCAATGGTTGGCCAGCTCTGCACCCATGCTTCCGGAAATAAAACAAATAGAAAAGAAACACGCTGTAGCACTAAAACACTCCTGAAGAAAAGCAATGTATAATCTCACCGTGTTAATCAAAAGACATAAATCATACATAACTAGATATCTAACACCAAAGATACATGTACAGTCACACCATTAATTAACACTAATGTCCAACTATAAAAGAAAGTATTTACAATCTGTCATGCGTTCTCATTTGAACTGCAAATTAATACACTTTTAGCAGCAAAGCGACTGCATTAATGAATTCAACTGCAGTGTACCCAGACTTGTTTTGCAAGACAACCTGCAATCGCTGTTATCTTTTCATGGTTTTTCTTTTCTTTGGTGATGAAGGGCATCCTGATTTCATCTGTAATCTAGTCTCATCAATTTTGTTTTGCTCTCTGACAAGAACATTGACAAGAGAAGGTATATCAGAAATCCACTACCTAGCAAGCATCTAAGATGAATGTGCCATCCCTCAACATAATTTTGCATTCTAGGCAATGACAGTTGATTAAGAGAGTACACATTCCAAAACTGAATTGGAAATATGGGAGGAAATCTGCTAGCAACAGAAGTTCTTGTTTGCTGCTTTTTGGGACGCCCTAAGATGTAAACATCAGAGAAGTAAGACAGCAGATCTTTACCCTCAGGGAAAAAGTCTCACTAAGTGTATTAAACATTGTAATGACATCTTCCTCATCTAGAAAAGAGAGAGCTATAAGTTTCATAACATCTAATTGAAATTTAGCACTTGTACCATATAATGTGGATAGTCCAAGTGATTGAACCTTCCTCCATGTTGCTTGACTAAAACGAAACAAACACCCTTTGCTATGTACTGTACTGAAATTATGTATAACGTTCTTAATAGCGTCCAATTCAAAGTATGTGACAATATACTGCACTGTACATTTTAACTGAAGTGATGACAGTAAATGAAACACACATTCCCAAAGATAGATGTGCGCCTTATATGAGTTCTTAGTCATTAAACAAAAAATGAGTGGCAAACATTTTGTAGTATCTGCAAAGGATATCAAACCATGGATGACGTATGGTTGCCTGCAATGTTTTCTAGTTGTTAAAAATATACCATCCATAAACCATAAGTTTGTAGAGCATAGATCCTGTAAATTTTCCTTGGTACTAAATATTAACACATGAGTATTCTGTACATGTCTACCTTACACTTTTGTATAAAAGCTCCCTGCTTTAAGGTACACTTTGTTGTGTCTACTGTGTTTATTGTCCCAGGTACAAACGTATAACTTAGCATCTTTCTTCGTCTTCTCTAATTACCTGTTGCAGAATTGACTTCAATGAAGGCAAACTAACTATGCTTTCAACAGATGTGTTAGCAACAGTGTCATCCACTACTACAGCTGGTGTGTTTGTACTTAAATGTGCAGTTTCCTTCAATTCATGGCATGCTTTATACCTCTCTACTTCTGTAATATCAGAAGGGTGGAAGTGACCAACAGATTTCAAGAGTAATTCCCCATCAACTACTTTTTCAGTAATGGCCCTTCCTTTACATTTATGAAGCATCTTTAATCAACAACACCAATATCATTTGCTTTTTACACTTTTCTCTAAATTATAGAGATAGCCATCTATGTGTAGCATGTCAGGTTTCTTTTGCGACATAACGGTTTCATAAATTTGACCTACTGTTCCAGGAGAAGGATGAGAACTGGCAGCCATTTTACAATTCGGTCTGAGCTAAATGCACAGAAGACACTGTACTGACTTCATATTTATGCATTTTACCTAATATTATTTCTACCAATTACCATAATGACATTTATTATGTTGGCTTACATTATGTTAATACTTTATTACTAAATTTACTGATAACATTCAAATTTGTTTTGTTAATATATTAACTTCATGAATATTCATTATTACACCATACTAACATTAAATGTCACTAAGTTTGGAAAGGCCAATTGAAACTTTTCAGAAACGGATATTTTGAACTTTTAAGTGTTCGTGTTTCATACATTTCATAGTTTACAGTTCGATATTTACGTATTCAAACTTATGACAGTTTGACCATGTGATATAGACCCACTGTGGGCTATAGACTGCACAGGGCAAGCAATAGCTTGCTATAAGCAGCATAAAAAACTAAACCAGACAAGTGGGTTTACTATGTGTTGTCTAAATAAATAGTGTTACTGATACATTGGCTTTTTTGAGGTAGGTTTACTCAGACTTTTAATTGTTGCATTTTGCTAATCGCACTCATTTTAGTTTCAGTCTTTTATATTGCTTTTTCAAGATCACATAATTTTGGGCATAAAGAAGTTTGTCACTTACCCCTAAATTATGAGAGCTTGGAGTTAATACATTTAGACAGGTAGAGGTGTAAGGGTGGGTCCCTGAGCAGAAATGTTTTTGTTCATGTTTTGCATTAAAAATATTTTTCCCTAGTGCTGGTTTTATTTTTTCATTAATTCTGTGAATCAAAAAATAAAAATAAAAAATCCAACCACGTAGGTAAGACGTAGAATTTATTAAATGCCACCAAAAAAGACTAAGCGCTTTCACTAAATTCATATAGCATCATTAGAGTCATTTGGTATCAATTCCTTACTGTTTAAAAAGAAGCAGCATCCAATTATTTCACACAAGTAATTAATTACATTTCCTATAATTTAAATACTTTTACCAAACATTATATATAAAATCATACATATTATAATAATCATAATACTTTTTATAAAATACATATATAAATACTTGTATGTATGCCTCACAAATTCACCATAATCGATTTTATTAAATTTGCCCTTTATTTGAGTACTGGTTTCAGGGAAATGTTGTCATTCTATCCTGGTGAATTTTGAGCATTTAAACGCATCTGCCATTTCATTTCTTTTACTTCTACTTCATTTTCTATATCCCCTCCCCTACCATCTATAAAAACTCTATTATAAAAAAAAAATTTTACTATGAAGAAATAAAGCATTACATTTATTTTCTTTTCTAATTGCTCTTAAATGATCAGCTATTCTATCTCTTTGCCTCCGGTTTGGTTTTCCAACATAAAATTCTTCGACACCAGGACTGGTTAGAATATTGACAAAAAAGTGGGTTACTTGCCTTGCCTTGAAGGGGAAACAAAGGCCCTTTTAGGAGCAAAACCAAAGATAACATATAGAAGGGGGAAAAATATAAAAGAATGGTTGGACAGAAATGAAAATAGAACAACAAAAAATATTTCTAGAATGGCAAAATGTGGAACCCGTAGATATTGTAGATGCATAAATGATGGGCCATATATGGTGATAAGCTCCTATGGAGCAACTATTGCATGCCCAGGAAAATGCAATTGTAATACATCAAATTTAGTATATGTGGCATCTTGTGTATCATGCGAAGCATTTTATGTTGGAAAAACAAACCGGAGGCTAAGAGATGGAATAGCTGAGCATTTAAAGCAATTAGAAAAGAAAATAAATGTAATGTTTTATTTCTTCATAGTAAAAAATGTATTAACTTTAAAAAATGCATTCTTTTTATAATAGATAGAGTTTTTATAGATGGTAGGGGAGGGGATATAGAAATGAAGTAGAAGTAAAAGAAATGAAATGGCAGATGCATTTAAATGCTCAAAATTCACCAGGATTGAGTGACATCATTTCCCTGAAACCAGTACTCAAATAAAGGGCAAATGTAATAAAATAGATAATGGTGAATTTGTGAGGCACACATACAAGTATTTATGTATGTATTTTATAAAAAGTATTATATATAAAATCATACATATTATAATAATTATAATGTTTGGTAAAAGTGTTTAAATTATAGGAAATTATGTAATTAATTACTTGTGTGAAATGATTGGAATTAATTACTTGTGTGAAATGATTGGATGCTGCTTCTTTTTAAACACTAAGGAATTGATACCAAAATGACTCTGATGATGCTATATCAATTTAGCGAAAGCGCTTAGTCTTTTTTGGTGGTGTTTAATAAATTCTACGTCTTACCTACGTGGTTGGATTTTTTTATTTTTATTTTTTAGCAGTGTTGGTGTTTTACACTATTCAGTTAATTCTGTGAATCAGTTATTGACTTAGTATGGAGAACAGATTGGGAAATGATTCAATGGAACAAGGTAGCCAATAGTAATAGAATGAGAACTGTAAACACCACAAGTCTGGTGATAGATAAACAATAATCAGCAAAATGAAGTAAATCTATTGCCTTGTTTTGGTTGTGTGGACACAACGACATGAACAGCCTAAGAGGGTAATGTTAGCTAGCATGGCCATATTAGCTAACATTGTGTGTGTGTGTGTGTGTGTGTGTGTGTGTGTGTGTGTGTGTGTGTGTGTGTGTGTGTGTGTGTGTGTGTGTGTGTGTGTGTGTGTCTGTCTGTCTGTCTCTGTATGTGCACGTATGCATTTATGAGTCTGTGGATGGTGACTTTAGTTTAATTAATGCATTTGTTTAGTTATTTATGGTGTAGTGGATAGTAGTTATTCTGCATAACTTGTAACCCTATTACACTGGCTTAAATATTGAAAGACTATCAGTGCTGTGACTGTAAAATTCATAAAAGGCACCCCACTTACAACCTTTCACATGAAGCTTGGTATAGCAGGCTTCTGTCAAGTTGTGTTTTGTAAAAACAGTATAACATGACAGAGTGTAAATGACCACCCTGCTGTACATGACAATACTACTCTCAATTCGTTTATAGAGGATCTTAGCACAGACAGCCAAGCTGCACGTTCTCCTTTTGTCATGCAGTTGTCTAAAGCACTTTGGGTGGCACAATGATGCAGTGGTTAGCATTGTCACCTCACAGCAAGAGGTTCTCTGGTTCGATTCTTGGCTGGGATTACTTCTGTACAGAGTCTGCATGTCCTCCCTGTGTTCACGTGGGTTTCCTCCTGTTGGTCTGGTTTCCTCCCACCTTCCCAAGACATGCTGCAGGTGAATTGGACACCTATGTTGGCCCTATGTGTGTGTGTGTGTGTGTGCGTGTGTGTGTGTGTGTGTGTGTGTGTGTGTGTGTGTGTGTGTGCGTGTGTGTGTGTGTGTGTGTGTGTGTGTGTGTGTGTGTGTGCTCGTGTGTGCCTTCTGTGGACAGTTGGGCACCGGGCTGGCAACTCAATACTGTAAAAACTCCACTGCCATTCGTTCTGCAGACCAAAGTTTTGCTGTGGCGACCCCTAATAGGAAAAGTCAAAAGGAGAAGTTATGTAAAATACTTTATCAAGAGTAACATTGTGGACCCAGTTGCTCTGTAACTCCTCTCCTGTTTCATATGCACATGCTTTGATCATCAATGGCTAGTGGCAGGAATGTGGACAGGTCTGCTTGTGAGGGCTTCCTTTATTTCTAGGCCTTATTTTTGCTCAGATCTGTTGTCCATCATTCAATGCACACCTCTAGGTTATGTCTAGCCTAACATGGCACAGCAGCCTAGAAGTATGCAAATTACCTGCCTACTGAGGCCTGTCTTTGAAATCAGCAGGGATGCAATGTCATAATGTGCATATCAGCATTTATATACTGAGATTCCAGGAGACTGTGCACCTGAATGGTAGTTCTGTGACATAGATTCAAGAGAACGTGGGTGGGGGGAGGTGTAAAAGCTGCTTGTGTTGCAAACACGTGGCATGTCTGTAATCAAAATAGATACCCATACTGTTGGATGAGATTGCTATCAAACACCAGCTATTATCTGTATGATTAATTCTATTTTTTTTCATGTAAAAGAAAATGAAAAAACTATTTTTAGTGATGGACAAATTATGCTATAATACAATTCATTATAAAGTAACAGAATAGGAACAGCAGTGCAGCCACACTGAAAGGTAAGGTAGCCATGACGTGATAAGGATGGAAACCTCTGAATAGAAAAGACAGCAGCAACAGGGCATACCAATGACAGGCAGAAGGGAGAAGGTTTTATATTGCATTAATACAATACTTCTTCACTGATACTCATATCACACTACATTTTTTATTGGGAGGTTTTAATGAGAATACACGGTATCCAAATACGGTATAGCACAAGCACAGTGGGACCCCATGCCTCTATAGTGCTATATTCAGGAATACAGCATTTTATTTCATTAGGTACTATACTTGATTTGTAATCACCATGTGAAATGAAAAAAAATAGCACATTATTGGTCCACTAATTTTGCAAATCAATGCTCATCCCATTTTATAAAATAAACAGGGCTTTGCCAACATGTTGAGGATGCAAATAGTTTTTTTCTGAAAAACAAGTGTCCATTATGAAGCAAGTAAAACAAGTCTTATTGCTAATGTGTACATTTGCTATTTCCTAACTTAAAAAGTAAAAGATCATAAATGTAAGATATCTGTCATCATGTGTTTTTACAGTCATTCTCAAGAGTATATTACCATAATATATTAAGCAGTTAATAAAATATTAATTAAAATATTACATCTTTCACAGCATTGTCAAGCATTGGAAATATAATGTGAAATTTAGTGAAGACACAGTAGGAATATGCATGTTTTATTTAGAATGATGCAACTTGGTATTTAAAAACATATTATTTATTTAGAATTCCCCACTGCTTTCTGCCAGCAGCTGGGTTTCATTGTCCCCCTCTTGAAGCCAATGGTCCTGTCATGGGACCAGTTTGCGTGCTCTAGTATGGGAAACTGCAAGAGGGGGTACTTTTCTTGTGGAAGATTGAGGAAGTAAGTTAAGAGAGGAGCAAGCCAAACCAGAACAGTGTGATCCTGAGGAGTGGGAGTCTTTTTGTTTACTGCTGATTCTCGTTTTTTTAAGACTAGAGCCCCTGGTCTTGTAATAAGGGATACAATCGGAACAAAAAAATCCCTTCTGCCTGCCTGGGATAAATGAGGTGGCAAAATGCAACTCCATCTTTCCCATCCATACAACTCCACAGTGACAAGCTTTTTCACAAGTGACTTTTTGACTGTCCACAGCCATCCATTGGCTTATAAGCTGTGGTGGTACAGCGGTAGCATTGTTGCCTCACAGCAAGAGGTTCTCCTGTTCGATTCTCGGCTGGAGTGCCTTCTGTGTGGAGTCTGCATGTCCTCCCCATGGTTGAGTGGCCTCCAAAAGACTTGAAAGGCGTGAATGAGCATGCCTTTGCTGAAGGTTGGGCATTGGGCTGGCAACTTGGCACCATAAAAATCTACTGCCAATCATTAGCAGACCGGAGTTCCACTGTGGTGACCCCTAACTGGGAAAAGTCAAAAAGACAAACAACAACAGCCATCCATTGGCTTACCCACTGGTTCTCCCAACATTCACTATGTCTCTCATACTTGACCATGAGAAGCTCAATGATCCTGCTTGCAATGTTATTCTGCTGCTGGAGAATCTTTCTTTCTATTTATACCCTACATTCCCCAACCCTTGCATGGGCCTGTAATGTTCTGCAATGGGTAGTGCTGGCATATTGTCCTGCTCCTGTGGCAACTCATCCACTGCCCCTGGTCCCATAAGACATCTCCCCCCTCCTTCACATCTCCAGCCTTCACTTAAAAGTTTCTATGAGGCACCCATCTGCAGGATGGGTTGTCCCATCCTCCTAAGTGAGAACCACAGATGTCCAAGGCTGCTCATTGAACGTGGGACACCTAGACCATAGTCCGACATTATCATGTTATACCATGGCACAGGCTAACTCCTCAGGGACAAGATCTTGTTATCAGACCCAGGTTACCTGTGTCACCATCAGTGGTCTTTACCACTGCCTTATTGAATCTGTTAATGCCAAACTTAATTTCGAAAATTTTGTTTATCTGTTAACATGCCCTTGGACCCTACCTTTAAATTTAAAAGGGAGATTGTTTTTTTTTTTCATTGAGGCCATGGAAGAAGGTATCATCTCTGAGCATGAATGGAAACATTTAACAGTAAATGATCCCTCAAATCAATATATCTATTTTCTCCCAAAGATTCATAAAGATTTACAGCACCCACCTGGTAGACCAATTGTTTCAGGAAGGGGATCTCTAACTGAACCCCTTTCCCAATATTTAACTTTGAAGCTAAAACCATTACTCAAGTGGGTGCGGTCTAGGCTTCATGACACCACTGAATTCCTCAAAATTATTGCTGACAACCAATTGGAACCCAGATGGTTATTATGTTCTTTGATTGTTTCTGCCCTCTATACCAATATACCCCATGGGGCGGGGCTTGATGCCCTGGAATATTGGTTGAATAAGTCAGAACTATACCCCCCGGGTTTAAATACATTCATCATCAGGCTTGCTGAATATGTCCTTACAAAAAATGTCTTCTTTTATGGAGACCAATGTTTTTGGCAAATAAAGGGGACAGCGATGGGGGCATTTGCCCCCATATATGTGGATTTATTCATGGCTTATGTGGAAGATTTTATCATTTATGATCCATTACACAACATTTATATCAATGAAACTGATATTTGGAGGAGATTTTTAGATGATTGCTGGATGGTATGGAGAGGGGATGAGTTATTTGAAGGAGTTTGTGGACTACCTAAACAAAAATAAGTGGGGCTTGGAATTTACAGCTACTTTCCATCCATAAAATATTACTTTTTTGGATGTGTTGGTCACAAGGAATGATGACCACACTTTAACCACAGAGGTTTATAGAAAATTTCCCAAATACAACTCCCTTCTCCATGCCTCCAGCTATCACCCACCACACATATGCAAGAATACACCCAAGTCCCAATTTCTGAGAATGAAACGGATGTGCTGAAGGCCGGATGATTTTGTATATTATAGGGATGCTCTTATCACCAGGTTTCAGAATAGAGGATATGGTATGGGTCATGTTTTAAAAGCAAGCAATTTAGTATCTGGACTAGACAGGCAGGACACCCTTAAATATAAAACCAAATCCATCCATCAGGGTTCCATTATTCGACTTGTTATGACTTATGGTCAGAATACGGAGATCTTATTGAACACAGTTTGGAGACACTGGAATATTTTAAGGGCGGATGATTACTTTTCATCCATTTTGGAGGAGAGATGCAAGTTCTCCTTTCAGAGAGGTAGGAACATCTGGTCCCAGTTGGGTCATTATAAACATAGCCAAAAGCCCCTTATGGATAGGGGCCAAAGGACAATGACTGGGGATTTACCAATAGGTTATGTGCCATGCAGGCATTGCACACATTGTAAGGACATGAATAAAACCAAGGATTTTTCAAGTATTAACACAGGCAATGTTTATGATATTCCATTTTTTGCCAATTGTGGATCAGATTGGCTTATATATTTAATAAAGAAAACTGCAAGGTTACATTCACCAACACTCCTGTCCATGAGTGCGTGAGTGTTAAACAACAATAAGGTATAACACTCACCAACACTCCTGTTCATGAGTGCGTGAGTGTTAAACAACAATAAGGTATAAGGAAAACTGCAAGGTTACACTCACCAACACTCCTGTCCATGAGTGCGTGAGTGTTAAACAACAATAAGGTATAAGGAAAACTGCAAGGTTACACTCACCACCACTCCTGTCCATGAGTGCGTGAGTATTAGTGTATTTGTGTGTTATACAGACTGCTGTTGATTGATACGCTCTACGCATACTGTGCCACTACGCCTGCATTTCTTATATATTTAATAACCTGCACTTGCCATGCCTTTTATGTGGGACAGACATCTAGACCCCTTCACATCTGCATCTCAGAACATTTAAGTGGCCTCAGAAACAAAAAATCTTACTAGTGCTTTATTTAAGCACACCATTAATCATCCTAGTGCTACTTTTAGATTCACGGTCATTGATAAAATTTCAGGTAATAGGGCTAATAAAGCCGGATGACATGGTCTTTTAGACTCCAAGGAAAAGAAGTGGATTATCAAATTGGGCGCCCTGTTTTCACCTGGCTTAAATGAGCATTTGTAAATAATTAACCAATGAGTGGTTTTCTTGGTTTAGGTCACATGTATTTAAAGCACTTGATTTCAGTACTATAGCAAACACTGAAGAAGGCTTTAATTTTATAAGCCAAAACCGGTTTGTTTGAATAAGTGCTTTTATTGCCTAAATAAATAATTCCACAGTTCACCTTAGTCTGCTGGCTCTTCCATTTTGGTGATTTTGCATTTCTTTTTTGGGCCGTGCAGTTGCTTCATGTGCAGTAGGTTATCAGGTTTTTATGTTAATTAGACTAAAGAAACTTGTTCATTGTAGGCCCCTTTTCTGCAATGAGCCAGGTGTAAAAGCATATTTAGCCTGAGAAGCTTATGGAATGTCAGAGGAAACTGAAGTACCAGGAAAACATCCATGTGGGCAAACACAGTGACTGGAGATCAACTTTGAACCCAGGACTTTGAAACAGAAACCTTAACCTCTGAGTCACCTCTCTACCAAGTATCTGCTATCAAGAGCTGCACATAGTTTATTACTTATTTCTTTATGTTCCATTTTTATCCTATGACACTTTTTCCTTGTACATAGACAGTTGTATGACTCAAAAACTGTGGGCTGCAAGCCACAGTCATATTTCATGTCTGAAAGGGTGTAAGGCTGGCAGTACCAGTAATTGTTATTTTACAATTGTATCACCTTACAATTGTGTCCTGCGTGGTTACTTTTATCCTGTTTTTCAGGAAGTATGGTCTCTCACAAACTGGTGTGATTCAATCCAACAACCTCTGCCTCCCTGGATGCTAGGATTACAGGCATACGCCACACGCCCGGCTTGAGGTTGTGTCTCAGTGAGGGCACTATACAAATCAGGCCCCTTTTTGTTTCACCTGCTGGATCCTGTTCCTCTTAGGACAAAAAGATTTGTGTAGCTCTCATCCTCTTACCATATGAAACTTGGACAAAGTCAAAAATAATGTGGTGTACAAAGGCTCAAAAATAGGGACAAATGTTAAATAATGCCATTATAAACTTATAAAGTTTCCAAAATAAAAGGTATTGCATTAACATGAATTTTCTGAACTATAAAGATACGTTATTAATTGAAATGTCTGTCACTTTTTACTGCATTCAAGTCCTCAGTGATTTTCTAGAAAACTGCATATTTAAAAAGTTGGACAAAAATATGAGACAAAAATCTGGACATTCTGTGAAAATCTGTTAAGTTGAAAGGTATGAATTTTCAGTCCTTTCAGTTCAGTTCACAAAAAGAACAGAATTTGAATCTGAGAACTTTCTAATTCTGTACCTAAACATTTCAACATTTTTCCCTGACTACATAGTGTACACAATAAATTGGTATCAAAATGAGAATAATCTTACTCTTGCACAAGGAAATGATCACATTTCCATGTGTTTATACCTGCATGTCTCACAGTCCTACATATAATAATATAATCATACATATAATTTTGAGGACATGCATGACTTTTAAAGCTATTTTCAGTTTTATTTATTAGTTCAGAAAAGATTAGCTGGACAAAAAGGCATGATAAACTAACAATGGCAACATTCTGGGTGTGCCCTGAATGAATTAAAGCTGACAACAAGAATGAAGTCAGGAAAAGATATTTGCTTAATGGCTCAGTACAAAGCAAACATCAGCAGCTAAGCAATGTTCATTATAATTAATACAATGATAGCAAATGCAAAACTTGAATTGCTTTACAAGAAATGACTGAAAAGGACTGAGACAATAAAGGTTAAGTTCATGTCATGTACTAAGGGAGGAGAGGAAGGAAATAACAATAATGTGTTTGGCACCACCATTGGTGTTAAATTCATGAGAAAAAAGGAACTTAGGAAAAACTGAGAAAACAGTAATTTGTATAGGCCCAAGCTTAGAGAATTCTATCCATTGAGGAATAACAATGTCCCACCATGGTCTAGTGGTAAGGCACCAGACTGTGAATAACAGGTATGTGAGTTTGACACCATGGAACGCAAACTATTCTTTCTTTTAGATAGAGGCGGTCAGTAAATCACCACCTATATAAATCAAATCTGTGGATCATATTTCTGTTGCATGGCCAAGGCCTATCAGTCATTAGCCTAGCATACACCTATAAATCTACAGAACAAGACCAAAGCAGCAAACTTTAAACAGCAAAGTATGAAACACACTCAAAGGGAAAAACAAGGCACAAGAAAGTTCAGTATTTATAGGTAAATAAACAAAAAATAAAATAGGCAGGATATTTGGCTTTGCAAGGGTGGCAGAAGGGAGGATGACTGAACATGCAGAATAAACTGAGTGTGGACCAAACTGGGAAAAGAACTGTGGAGCATGTCGCCATTCTCAGATGTCATTGAACACAGAAGAATTGTTCCTTCTCTGTGAAGACCATCTACATAGAAGGGATGGAAGTTCTCCATATCAAGCCAGATCCTTCAAGGATCAAAGCACAATTAGGCACACTATTATGTGAAATGGAGATGAATGTAGGTGGAAAGAGTTTTATCTTGTACAAGAAGGAATCAAGGAAAGGCAGGGAGAGGGGAAGACAGGGAAGACTCAATTTAAGATTTCTCATTTCTAAGCAAAATCTGGCCCAGCTACTTGAAATTTTGAAAGTAGAAATCAGTAAACCTTGGGAAACATTAAAAATGCATTAATGAATAAGTTACAAAATGAAGACCCTTAGATGTGCTTCTGTAACCCTGGTTAGAACTTGTGTACACAGCCATACTATGATGCTGTGTAGGTTAGTGCTCATACTGCTATGACCCTAGTTAGAACTCATGTACACAGCCATACTATGGTGCTGTGTAGGTTAGTACTCATGCTCCTGTGACACTGGTTAGAACGCGTGTACACAGCTATACTATGATGCTGGGTAGGTTAGTGCTCATGCTTCTGTGACGCTGGTTAGAACTCATGTACACAGCCATACTACGATGCTGTGTAGGTTAGTGCTCATGCTTCTGTGACCCTGGTTAGAACCTGTGTACACAGCCATACTATGATGCTGGGTAGGTTAGTGCTCATGCTTCTGTGACGCTGGTTAGAACTCATGTACACAGCCATACTATGATGCTGTGTAAGTTAGTGCTCATGCTCCTATGACCTGGTTAGAAATCATGTACACAGCCATACTATGATACTGTGTAAGTTAGTGCTCATGCTTCTGTGTCCCTGGTTAGAACTCGTGTACACAACCATACTATGATGCTGTGTAGGTTAGTGCTCATGCTCCTGTGACCCCAGTTAGAACTTGTGTACACAGCCATACTACGATGCTGTGTAGGTTAGTGCTCATGCTTCTGTGACCCTGGTTAGAACCTTTGTACACAGCCATACTATGATGCTGGGTAGGTTAGTGCTCATGCTCCTGTGACCTGGTTAGTACTCGTGTACACAGCCATACTATGATGCTGTGTAGATTAGTGCTCATGCTCCTGTGACCCTGTTTAGAATGCGTGTACACAGCCATACCATGATACTGTGTAGGTTAGTGCTCATGCTCCTAGGACCGTGGTTAGAACTCGTGTACACAGCCATACTATGATGCTGTGTAGGTTAGTGCTCATGCTCCTGTGACCCTAGTTAGAACTCATGTACACAGCCATAGTATGATGCTGTGTAGGTTAGTGCTCATGCGACTCTGGATAGAACTTGTGTAAACCGTCATACTATGATGCTGTGTAGGTTAGTGCTTATGCTCCTGTGACCCTGGATAGAACTCATGTACAAGGCCATACTATGATACCGTGTAGGTTAGTGCTCATGCTTCTGTGACCCTGGTTAGAACTCATGTACACAGCCATACTATGATGCTAAATAGGTTAGTGCTCATGCTCCTGTGTCCCTGGTTAGAACTCGTGTACGCAGCCATACTATGATGCTGTGTAGGTTAGTGCTCATGCTCCTATGACCCTGGTTAGAACTCATGAGCACATCATACTTCATACTGTGCAGGTTACTGCTATTTGCAAATTAAGCCACAGAAATGCATTCATAAATAAATATGAAAGTTTTATGCGATGCCATACTTTTGTATATAAATGTAAATCTATAAGAAATGTATGTAACAATGCATATAAGTATGTGTGAGTGTCTGTGTGTGTGTTTGTAAAATATAGATGTACATCTGAATGAATACACTTAGAATTATTTTTTCATGTATATAAATGTATGTATTCATATACACATACAAAATAATATTTGTATTACCACACAATTTATTGTACATTAAGTATTACCTTAGTCAATGTTTGGACTACAAGCAATCAATTTTTGTATGTGTGACGCCCTCATTTAAACCTGGGGCAGTAACTAAGGACCCTCAATTATCACCACTGTCTCTGGTAATGGAACATCACTGAAAATAGGGACAGAAATACACAATTTCCCTTATAGTACACCAGGAACAGGCTCCAAACCTGGGACTGGGCTATATGCTTAACTCCAGGTCCACAAATGAGTCTTCACACTAACCACTGCAGATCACTGTGTACCACTTATATGTATTTGACACACTCACTCTTAAATATTTGATATTCACACATACAAAACACTCTGTCACAGATTTACCTGCTATGTTTTCTTTCACAAATTACAAGGTAATGGCTGCCACCAGTCAAATACCACAACACCCTTCAAAAGAGGTGTTCAATTATATTAGGTAAAATAGATATTGATATAAATGGTAGCATGTAATCCAAGCAGTAAGACCTCACTTAAACCTGAGGCAGTAACTAAGGACCCTCAACTGTCACTGCTGTCTCTGGTAAGGGAATGTTACTGAAAGCAGGGACAGAAATACACAATTTCCCTTACAGTACACCAGAAACAGGCTCCAAACCTAAGACAGGACTATATGCTTCACTCCAGGTCCACAAATGAGTCTTACACTAACCACTGCAGATCACTGTGTCCCACTTCTATGTATCTGACACACTCACTCTTAAATATTTGATATTCACACATACAAAACACTCTTGGGAAAGGCTGGCACAGATTTACCTGCTTTGTTTTCTTTCACAAATTACAAGGTAATGGCTGCCACCAGTCAAATACCACAATACCCTTCAAAAGAGGTGTTCAATTATATTGGTTGAAACAGATATTTATATACATGGTAGCATGTAATTCAAGCAGTAAGGTTTTTGTGGCATGGCCCTGGTGTTATCACAATAAACATAAACACTCTCAGGTTACTAAAAGTACTTTCTAAATAACTAGTCAAAATAAAAGGCAGTAAAATATTTAATAATAAAAAAAATATTTAAAACATGTATATACTCAATAACTGATTCTAATAAACCACAGAGTTTCACACACAGGATGTATGAAAATAAAACTGTAGGATAGATTTTACACTAATTGTAGAAAAACTCTAACTATCTAACTATAGTTCCCCAGCTATCTAAAGATTAACTATCCCTGTCTAATCTAAGTAACTAAATGCAAGGCAAGATGACACTCTTTCTACTGCCAGGCAAGATAAAAATTTATGCCCAGTCTTCAGGCTGTTGTCTGGTTTTTAGCGACTGAAATAACAACTCCTACTATTATTGTTGAACAGCTCTGAAAAACGAATTGAGTGATAACTACTGATCTGGAAAACAACTACTACCAAACAACAACTGAACAACTACAGCAACAACTGAACTTTAACTGACTCATAACCTGATTTTATAGCAGAATTTTTTTAAAAGTCACAGAAAGCTATTATGGCAACTCTACTATCTCATATCAGACTTTAAAAAGTAAACAAAACAGCTGCTGTGGAGATTCTATTTCTTTCAGCTCTGGCACACAATGACATCACATCTAGGTCAGCTGACTGGCATAACCTACAGTCAGATTTTTTTTTTTTAAAACATGTACATTTGGTCAGTCAGAAGAACACTGTTTGATTCAATCATCTTACATAAATCAAAGTACTAATCAAAAATATAAACTTATTTACAAAATTATAACTAGTCATGCTAGCATATATAACACAGAGTAATTTATAATTATTTACAAGTATTTACAAAACTTCAGCCAGTCATGCTAGCACAGATAACAATATCTAATATCCTCACATTATGAAAGGATTGTTTTATGTAGCCTAGAAAATATTTTCAATATAATAATTGTATATGAAAGTAATTTCTTCTACAATATTAAGTACAATATGGCTGAACTCAGGAACTGTACCTTAGCCCAACTGAAGGTTAGGAGAGGGGTGGAGGTTAGAGCATTGAGTGAATGACCAGCACATAGTTTAGTGAAAGATGACCAGTTGTCTTACTTCTGTATTTCTATACAATCTCCACAAATGCTTACACTTTTTAAGAAGAAAAATATCAAAGTAGACATTATTGTCATAAATTACATGTATTGCCATATAATTGTCGTAGTAAATAAGTTATATTAAAATAAAGTTGATGAGGAAGGAAGTTAAAACTTGCTTTCAGTTGTTACATTTTATGTGTGTGTGTGTGTGTGTGTGTGTGTGTGTGTGTGTGTGTGTGTGTGTGTGTGTGTGTGTGTGTGTGCCAGCTTCTGCCTTTGCCTAAAGAAAATTCACAGTGTACTACTTAAAACTGCAACTAAAGTATGCAAACCATAATATATGAAAGTCAAACCTACACTAAAAGTGCATGAAAGATTCTAGACTAAACCTCTCCCACAAACAGACAAGCTATGCAGACATTTAAAACTGTGGCAATATGAAGGAAGATGCACTCCTACTATTTCAACTTGCATTAAAGGGAAGATTAGCACAGTATGAAAATTGGTGTTTTATATTTCAGATATGAATAAATGTTTATAAAATTAAGCACATATATTAAGCAAGTGCAACAATAACTGAAATGTCTTGCAGAGTAGTACTAGTAGTCATAGGTTTATAGTTTCATTGGTATATATTAAGCTAATGGCTACCAGGGTCTTTATAAGCCTAACCATGCAACCCAACCCAATTGCATCCTCTTGTAACATGCATGGGCACTTGAAGGAAGAAGCATAAGCCCTGGGTCCTCCCTGCCTCACTGGGTAAGTGAAAAAACATTAACATTAGTGGTATTTCACCGGTGGCCAAGGCCTCACACTTGTTCTACCCATCTTATGTATCATATCATGTCAGAAATATTAATGAAAAAAGTCAACGGTAAGTAAACAACTATGCTGTTACGTGTCCTTTATGAAGCTGAATAAGCGGTTGAATATAACTCAACAGTGTAGAAGACCTGCCAGATTGACTGACAGTGCTTGTAAGTATGAATAATTAGTTTTGCTACATTATTAGGCTGTTTTTTAATTTTAAAACAAATTGGTTTAGAGGATAATTCGTCGTGTGATTTTAATTAATTATATTGGGTATAAATCCACAAATGCTTACACTTTTTAAGAAGAAAAATATCAAAGTAGACATTATTGTCATAAATTACATGTATTGCCATATAATTGTCGTAGTAAATAAGTTATATTAAAATAAAGTTGATGAGGAAGGAAGTTAAAACTTGCTTTCAATTGTTACATTTTATGTGTGTGTGTGTGTGTGTAAGGAAGAGTATCTTTTCTGAAAAAGCCTCTTATGAAGCTGTGTGGGATGAAAGGGTTTAGGTTTTATGTGTGAAAAAACTTAATTTTTTTTGTTATTTGTTGTTACTGAATTAAAAGTGGCTTATTATTCAGCTTGATCTCATGGTCTTCAGCCTTGTCGTTTGTGCTGGGGTTCCAGAAACATTTTCTTTTGGATATATAATACTGAATTTATGTTACTTATATGGCTCAGTGCATTAGCTGTTTGTGCTTCTCTAGAATACATTTGTTGCTGCGTGATCATTGGGTTTTCCACCCAGAACCAAGGTCAGATTAACTATCTGGTTTCAAGTATTGCTCCCATTACTGCTGCAGAGGATAATAAGACCAGATATAATTTGAGGATTTACAGAGGAACACTGCTTCTGCTGCTGACATGGGATGTATAATTGGTTTCTAAGGATTGCAGTTATAAAAATAATAAGTGTACAATTGTCAGATGAAGCCAGTGAAAAGAAACACTAGTAAATGCACACACACACACACACACACACACACACACACACACACACACACACACACACACACACACACACACACACACACACACATTCCAATCACTAAGATGTGACACAGTGTTGCCAATTCAATGGTATGGCAGAAAAACCCTTGCTGCCATCATAGATAGGAGCAAAATAATGTTTTTTTTTCAAGTGTTCTTGGGTAGTGGTCACAGAAAAATATTTCCACTTGGCTAGAAGAGAAAAAACAGTAACAGCAGCAGTTAAATTCATAAATATCCTGGAGGAGTACAATAGTCATGCACAGAATGAAAGAGTCATGTACAAATATGAAGGAGAAGCAGAAACTGAAAACTAGATAATTTCCGTACTGGACTAGATTATGGCAGAATTTTGGGGGGAAATGTATTATAGAAAGATGAAAAATGTGTTTATGCTTTGCATGTTCTTCCTAATTCCTTGTGTTTCCTTCAGGAATTCTGGTATCCTCCCACTTGGCAAAATATGCTGCTTAAAGGCTACTATACATTACCCATGCATGTTATTTTTATCTGTCTCCTGGGATATGGCTGGAAATGATCTACAATCATTAATCCATTTACCCAGTTTAAAAATAAATGGATAAATAAAATTCAAACTTCAAAAATGATAACTAGCATGGTGTATGAGGAGTACCATTTCTAAAGAGTGGTCTAAGATGACGAAGATGATGATGATTAATAATAATAATTTTGAGGAAGATCAAGAGTACTGTGTGATTTTATGGAAACATACTGACAGTAACAAGGTATGAAAACTAACTGGTCAAAGGACTGTAACAATGCAGAGGTAATTCAAAGTGCATAAAGGAAGACAGGTGTAGCATGAGCTGTAAATTTATAATGTGATTTAGAAAACTTTTGTGTTATGTTTAGTCACCCAGTTTTTCCATATCCACCAGTCCTGTTTTCATTGACTCATTTGTCC
The DNA here is from genome assembly GCF_019279795.1 of Protopterus annectens. Taxonomy (NCBI): domain Eukaryota; kingdom Metazoa; phylum Chordata; order Ceratodontiformes; family Protopteridae; genus Protopterus; species Protopterus annectens. The sequence goes on along the minus strand of NC_056747.1, from coordinate 205,283,187 downwards.
TGTATTTGCTGGTATCTAAGGAAACTGGGCATATATGGCAAGAGCGGAGAGTGTGATTATTCAAGATTTTACTAGGTTTCATGGTTCAAATGAGCTTACTTCAGAGTACCATGGTCTGCTGGGTGCTTTCTGCAGTACCTACCAAAGACCCTTGTATGTATAGAGTGTTTACCTTTCAAAAACACTTCTGCTTTAACAAGGTTTAAGATCAAATATAAAGAAATGAGTAAATATATTGTTTTCTTTCTAATAACACAGTAATTCCTCATATCTAAACTAAAATATTTTTAAGCCCAAGAGGCCAGTGGATGGAGTGGTAGGTGGTGAAGTCACATTTTAAGGCCCCAACAAATTGGCTCACACTGAGCTTCACGATTGTTAAAGCTGACCCTGAGGGCAGCTGGCTTAGGGATGGAGAATGGCTAGTTCAGGCAGGAGAATAGAATCATTCCGTGCCTCTACAGCTTGGTGCAAAGTCCACCATATCACTACTATTTTATTTATCTTTAAAGATTTTCAAAGTCTGAATCTGGGTCTCTTTCATTTCATTTGGTGTAACACGTTTTCTTTGGGCATTTATGATGCTGGCTTATTGCGTGAAACCTCACATACAGGGTGACCTAAGTCTGCAGGAAAGTATGCTTTCACTGGATTTGTACCAGTAGTGGAGATATGTCCTTAAATCTATTTTGTCAGTGAGTCCCACACTAGACTAAGATAACTTTGAGAGACTCCTAGATTCTATTATGAAGTGATGCATACTGAACTCACTGTGAGTCTTACTTTCATGGAACATCCTTATAAACATATAGGATACACTTATCCAATAGTTGTAGGAGCAACAGGTCTTATAAAAAAGAATTTACCGTCTGACTTAGAAATGTTACCTGTACATGTAACTCCATATGAATTACAAAAGGAGTCATTACTAGGCACACTGGGGGTTCTGCAAAGAGCACTTCTGGCTAACATCAAATATTGAAACAATACTCATTTTGTGAACTTTAATCATACTTTGACTTAGGAATGGGGATCCATTCCCATCATGGTATTAGTAATCCAAAAGACTTGGAGAAATTAAAAAAGAGATACACTTCATTCTTAATGCAGAGATCTGATCAGAATGTGAGGAACTCTGTAGCTTACATGTGTGCCTCTATATATATATATATATATAATATATATATATATACACATATTAAAGAAAAATCATACGCACGCGCACACACACACACACACACACACAGTACTGAGCTTAATTCTTATATCACTTGACTCAAAACAGCCTAATGTAGTAACCGCTGATGCCTATGTCTTGCAGCTATGGCAGATTCAGACGTTAGCTTACCATTCCATAATATACACATTTCACGCTGAGAATAAATCAGAAATCAGAGAATGGAATGCTGTGCTTAGATTTCTTTGGGAGAATGGATGTTATGCAAAAGGGTCACTGGTATTTTTCAGAAGACTAGACATCAAGCTGGCATGGCTTATTGACAAAGTTCAGTGACTGGCTAGCACAAGATGGATAAGACAAAAAAGAAAAACACAGAACAATATAAGAACCAATAATGGCTACTAGCAACATGGTTCCACATTTTCTGCTGGACCTTTGCAACTAACACTTGTCTTTTGTTGTTGTACTCCATCTTCCTAGCAGACATTCTAATTCTTACCATGTACTCAGTAAAACTGACACAAAACATGAAATGTAAGGAAGACTTTTTTCAGTCTTGGTGCTCCCTTGGCCTCTAGCATGATGATGATGATGATGGTGATGGTGGTGGTGATTATGATGATGGTGATGATTGATGATGATAATTGATGATTGATGATGATGGTGATGATGATGACTGATGGTGACAGTGATGGTGATGATTGATGGTGATGGTGATGATGGTGATGACTGATGATGGTGGTGGTGATGACTGATGACGGTGATGGTGATGATCATTGATGATGATGATGATTGATGGTGATGGTGATGATGATGATTGATGATGATGGTGGTGATGGTGATGATGACTGATGGTGATGGTGATGATTGATAATGATGATGATGGTGATGGTGATGGTGATGATGGTGATGATGATGATGATGATGATTGATGGTGATGGTGATGATGGTGATGGTGATGATGACTGATGGTGATGACTGATAATGATGATGATGATGGTGATGATTGATGATGATGGTGATGATTGATGATGATGATGATGGTTAATGATGATGACACAGCTACATACACCAGGAGAGACCTGCAAGTTATACTGGATGCAGTTGCAGGAGTTTTGTACATATGGGGCTACTGCCTTAACCTCATAATAACCAAGGTGGTTTAACAATATGGACAAGACCTTACAAACGAACCATGGAAATTTATCAGTTAGTAACAGACATTAATATTTTTAAATTCTCCCCTTACCTTTGCAACCTCCTTGATTTATGGAATACAATTAAAAGTAAAATGTATACAAGGGCCCAACGACCTAGTGTGCCTTTTTGGAAAGTGTATCCTCATGTCTTGTAAAACTGCAACCTTTGAAAGAGCACCAAGATAGTTTGATAGTATTCCTGTTATTTTTTTTGAATGTTTGTCAAGCCTGAGTAGCATACAATGATCATGTAAAAGTGCAGACAGGTGGTATCACTGAGACCTTAAGAAAAGTCATCAGCATCTATTGAGAAAACTGATGCACTAGTGCCCTTGTGGTGTCAATCATCCCTAAATCATGTGATTGATGGTAACAAGGATGGCACTATCATAAGCAAAGTATGTTCAATCATGAATAATACAACCTACAACTTACTTTCTGTCACTAGTAACTGAAACTTATTTTCACTCCTCCTTCTGATCATCTTGGGTGGCACAGTGGTGCAGTGGATAGTTTTGTCACCAAACAGCAATAAGTTCCCCAGTTTGATTCTCAACTGAGGTGTCTTTTATGTGGAAACTGCATGTCCTCCCTGTGTTTGCATGGGTTCCCTCCCACATTCCAAAGACATGCAGTAGGTAGATTGGACACCCTAAACTGTCCATAGGTGTTAGGAGTGTGTGGTATATAATATATGCTGCAGGGTTAGCCACCCAGCAGTGTAAAACCTTGGATGTAGATCATTTTCACTGTTGAAGTGACACCCCAACCCCATGTGCAAAAATGGGAATAGAGGGGGATAGATGGATGTGGATTATCTTCTCAAAACTGCTCCCCCAACAATGTGACAAACAACACTACTAGAATATTAAATATAACAGTCATAAGAACAGCTATGCATCTAGTATCCTTACAAAATTTGCCTAAATATTGTTACTTTCACTGGTAGTGATGTTCACTGAATCAATAAAACTGGATTTATATAACAGTAATAAAATTAAAGCACATGATTATTGGCCCCTGGAGGTACATAGCGACAACATACTAAAAGAGAAAAAATAGAGTATTGTAGAACAAGCTAAGCTAATGTAGTACAGCAATTTAAAAATCAGTCTACAAAATATAAAAAGTGGTCTAAGATCTGCCAAACTGAAAGGCACATTAAATACAATGCTATGTTTAATGGCGAAAACAGAAAAAGAGTAAACATTTGTTACTGTATTGAATAAACTTATAAAATGGATGTGATACAACAAGAACATTTGAATGGGCACAGGATCACAAGCATGAGAAAAAAAAAAGAATATGTGAAAGAAAATTGTATGTTGTAATTTGAACAGGGTAGAAATGAATTATTCAATAATATCATAGAAAGTTGGAAAACTGAATATCATGAGATGCAGAGGAAAATGTGGTTGCAATACAAATTACTTAAACAAACAAATGCAGAATCAAGTTTACAGAATGTAAATTAAAATTAAATTCTGTGTGTAACACAGGATCAACCTTGAATAAATTAGACACTGTTATTTGTGCTAGCATGTCTGGCTGAGTTTTTGTACATAATTTTAAATTAACCCATGTATTGTATGCCAGCATAGGTTCTTACATGTTGATTTATGGTCTGTTTGTACAGAATGTTTTCAAGACTTGAACAGTGTCATTTACATTTCTAAATGCACATGTTTATGAAGAAAGATTCTAAAGGCAAACTGTCTCAGAGTCAGCTCATCTGCAGAAGATGTCATCGGAATGTTGGCAGTTGCTATGTGTTACTGTCAGAAACTGAAAGAAAGGAAGGGACTTTAGTAAACAGCTGTTTGTTGATTTTCAAAATATGAAATGAAAATTAGAACTGCAAAAGTTGTGACAGGCTAGTCTATAAAAAATCCTGCTGAAGACAGTCAATTGTCAGTTACAATTGCCAGTTATAGTTGTTCGTTGTTCACAGATGTGCTGTGCAGGGGATATCCAAAAGGACTCACCCAAAACTGTAAGCCTGCCTTTGATCTGTTGTAGTAATTTAGTTTAGATCAGGGACAGTGTTCTTATGTCAGGAAATTATAACTAATCAGTTAGATCAGTTTGATTTTTCTGAATGTTGGATTTCTATCCCATGGTATTGATTTCATTTTCCTGGTGATTGAATTCTGTTTGTTTATTTACTGGAAATTACTGTTTTATATTTTTAATTATTTTGCTCATTATTAAATATTTCATTAACTTACATTATGTTCGGTCAATCAGTGTGCTTCATTAGTGATTTGAAAGTGCTTATACTTGCCTTGATAACTCCCGAGCCACTCTGAAAGCCTGACTGCTTAGGTCATTTGCTACCATTTGTTTTAATATTTAATTTTCATAATTAGATACCCCTTTAGAAGGGCATGAAGACTCTCTAATTGGTGGCAGAGCATTACCTTATTATTTGGGGGAAGGGACACGACTGGAAATCTGTGTCAGGTTTTCCCAGAAGTGTTTGGATGTGTGAGATTTAATCTATTTAAGTGTGAGTGTAACAGAGGTCTTGAACTGGGACACATTCCTCTGGACTGTGTAATACGAAGTTACATTAGAGGTGGACAGAAGTATACAGTCCAGTCCCAGGCTATAGAGCGTGATCCTGTTGTGATCTTAGGGGAAAATTGTGAAATATTACTCCTATTTAAGTGACAGTTTCACATTGGAGTCAGAGGACTGAAGCTCCTTAGTTACTGACCTAGGATAGTAAGGGATGTCACATTATTTGGTGGCAGTTCAGTGGGATATTACTGGATGTCACATGTACTTAAACAAGTGCATAATCAAGTTACAGAATGTAAATTAAAATTAAATTCTATGTGTAACACAGGATTAACTTTTTTAAAAATGAAAAAAGTACACAGCTATTGCTAATATATTATTATTATTATTATTATTATGAGTAGTAATAATAGTAGTAGTAACAGCAGTAATGGTAGTAATAGTATTGTAGTGGTAGTAGTGGTGGTGGTAGTAGCAGTGGTAGTTGCAGTTGTACCAATAGTGGTAGTGAAACTAGTAGTGGTAGTAGTAGTATCAGCATAGTGTTGTAGTTGTAGCTGTAGTACTAGTAGTGGTTGTAGTTTTAGGTCTGGTAGTTGTAGTAGTTGTTGTTATAGTACTAGTAGTAGTTGTAATTGTAGTACTGTTAGTAGTAAAAGTAGTAGTTGTTATAGTTGTAGTACTAGTCATAGTTGTAGTATTAGTAGTAGCTGTAGTTGTAGCAGTAGTGATAGTAGGAGTGGTAATTGTAGTAGTGGTATTAGTAGTAGTACTGGTAGTGGTAGTACTAGTAGTAATAGTTGCTGTAGTTGTATTAGTATCAGTTTTTATTATTATTATTAGGTAAACTGTTAAAGAATATGTCTCAGAAAGACTACATGGATGTTCACATCAGGCTTCAGCTGGAAAATGACAGTAATGTGACAAATAAATAAAAATCTGCACTGCAGAAATATACAAACCAGACAGACAATGCTGCTGGAATATGAATAGCTCCCTATTGAAATGTTGGGACTCAAAATTCTGAGTTCCAAAATGATGGAAAAAAGAGAGACTGAAACAAAGATGAGAACTACGAATATCAAACATCAATCTTATTTTTTTCCTTTAAATTTATTTTTGTAGGAGGAAACGTCCTACTCTATCCCCCAGTGATGAGCGAAAGCCCTTCTTACCTCTACATCTTTAATATACCAACTCCAAGATCATCATACCATGGGGAAAAGGGAATATTCCTAGAAATGCTAGAAGACACAAGAGTGGCAGTGCAGCAAGGCTAAATGTATTCAAGAATCACAGAAAACATAGGCAAAATGTTAATTTCACAGGTAATGATATATACTGAGTCTGTAAAAATGACTGTTGTGATCACTGAAAAGAACAAGAAATTCACATAGATGAATGCCCATTCCATTCTCCCTTTCTGGCCCACATTACTCTTTGCCTTGCGAAGCTAATGGCTTCTCCATGAGATGAACAGCTGGAAACTCCCATCCTCATGCAACAAGATGGTTACTTACATTATGTGTGTTTTCTAGTCAGCTCAGGGGTCTGCATCAGCACAAAGCAACAATGCAGCATTTGACACAACTTCCTGGTTGAATATTGCTTGATTTGTGCACTGCAGCAAGTTATTTGTAGTTCTGAATATTAGCTGAGCTCATAGTAGTATTCCATAATAATTATGAATACAACCATCCTGTATACCTTCTGTGCTTGTGCTTTGTATATTTTAAGTTGACTTCATAACTTTTCTTTTTTTTATATTTGTTGTTTTTTGAATTTTGCATGCACAATTACTGTCCTATTTTTTATATTGTAAATAGTCATGATGGGGAAAAATGGTTCAAGATGTGTAGCTTGTTTATATGCAAAATAAAATACATTTCCAGAAAAGTTAATTTAAACTGGCAACTAGATATTCAACATAGAGAAAGCATGCAAAAAGATCTGTGTTAAGTCTTATCACAATTTGTCCACATTACTTGATTCAGTGAAACTGAGGAATAGGAATGGTGCACTTTACGCTTCATGTTTTTATTAGATTGATTAGTTTTTATATGAGGTGACTTAATAAATAAAAAATGAATGGGGAGTTATTTTAGCATGCATTTTTGAGCAGAAGTATAAGCTTTGTATTTGGCAATCCTCCAAAACTGGAAAATAACATATTGTTGTTTAAGGAATAAACTAAATCTCAAAAGCTGCTGTAGTTTCACTGAAGCATTTTTACTCCCCACAATGCCCCTCACTCCTGGTACTTAGATATACTAACTCCAAGATCATGTTTCACTCCAAACAGTGCCCCTCAGTCCTGCTACTTAGATATACTAACTCCAGGATAATTATTTGCTCCTTACAGTGGCTCTCCCTCCTGGCACTTAAATGAACCAACTCCAAGATTGCTTTTCATTCCCCACAGTGCCCCACATTCCTGGTACTTAACTATACTAACTACAAAATAACTTTCACCCCCCCACAGTGACACTCACTCCTGGTACTTAGATATACTAACTCCAAGATCATTGTACTTTTTGATATGGGGAATAGTCTGGGGTGATACAACCTCAGACTTAGTATATATTCCATGTAGTTTTTAATGCTTTGGCATTCATTGTTACTGTTCTTGGGATTGTTACAGATCCACATTATGCACGTATCCACTTATTCTCCTATAATCACTTGTTTAAACACTAAATGAACACAGTGGGTGGCAAAGCAAGAGGTATTCTAATAGTCTTAAAACTCTGAGTTCTTTCAGCATGCCTCTTTGAGCATACTCTATCTGCCAATGGTTTTGTAAAGTAATTCTGACTAAATTAGAAAAATACTAATATCTTTCTAATATGACTGGAGGAAGTCTAGATTCACATACATCATGTCAATAAACACATGCTTGCATAGCCTCCATTTTTTTTAATTTTTGCTGTGCAAAATGTTTCTTAAATTAAAAGTAACTAGTGAAAAACAACTGTATGTATGTTTTCCTCTCTTTCTTGGAAACATAACAAGCCAGAACAAACCATTATTGTCACAATGTAACAATAACAATAGTTGTTTTGTTTTTTATAATGGTTTCCCTTTTACCAGCCATGTGTAGCAAATATAAATTGCGGGACCTAGAAAGGGAAAATTTGCTAGTAGTGTGTGAGAACAGTGCAGCAAACAGCCATTCAATGATCTGTGGTTCTGCCCATCGGTTAATTCTCTTTCAATAACAAGTAAAGAAACATAGGTGAAATGAAAATAACAGCATGCATTTTGCATGTTTTCCCATGTTAAGTATGTTTTCTCTGCCACCATGATGTGCCCTCATGCTGCAGCAGTATTTGGACAGGAAAATAAAAAGACATAGTGCACAAACAGTGAAATTTTAATTTTCACATGCTGCTCAAGCCCATAGTGCACAACTATACAGATTTTAATTGGCACATGCTGTTCGTACCCGTAGTATACATCTATAGAAATTTTAATTGGTGCATGCCACTCATTGCCATAGTGCACAACTATAGAAACTTTAATTGGCACATGCTGCTCATGACGATGGTGCACAGCTAAATAAATTTTAATTGGTACATGCTTCTCATGACAATAGTACACAGTTATAGAAACTTTAATTGGTAAATGCTGCTAATGACCATAGTGCACAACTATAGAAAACATTTTTTTTCTGAAAATTTTTTTATTTTTCAAATACAGTTGAATAAATTCCATAGTATTTGTATATAACATCTTAAATAACTATGTACACTATTTACATCAGCTTGGCACTATAACAGAGCTCAATGTATACAATTGCTTTATAGGTATAATAATCCAGATATCAGAGTGTATCTGTTCAGTTATTGTAAAGTGCCAATCAATGATAAGACTTTTTTTTCCATGGATTGTTAATAAATAGCTTAGGGTGAATCCTTAATTCTTTAATTTTAATTTCCAATAATACTGTGGTCTTCAGTAGGCTGTAGATGTCTTCCAAAGTCGGTATTGTGTTTGTATTCCATCTTCTTGTTATACACTTCCTTGAGATTGCAAGTATTGTCCAAACTAGATACATATTTGACTCATTGAAATGAGGAGCTTCATACACATTTAATAATACTAGAGCTTTAGATAAGTTAAACGATTCATTAAATAAAGCTTGTAAAAAGTTTTTAATACCATTCCAAAATGGCTTAATTTTAAAATAGTCGAAAAAAATGTGATTCCAAGCTGCATTGTGTATTTGCTCACAGCTCCAACATATCCCCTTTGTGGAACAATTAATTTTAGTAATTCTGTCTGGAGTTAAGAGTACTCTGTACAAGCATTTCCAATTAAAAACTTTCCAGTATTATGTAAAGGATGTATGTTTTATTGATAATAAAATATTTGATTTAATTTCTTTAGTTAGCTGTAATGAGTGTCCTTTTGTTATATAATTCCAATATAAGGATTTGGGTGTTGGGCAGCCACAGTGGTGCAGCGGTTAGCATTGCTTCCTCACAGCAAGAGTTTCTCCAGTTCTATCCCTGGCTGGGGTGCCTTCTGTGTGGAGTCTGCATATCCTCCCTGTGGTCATGTGGGTTTCCTCCAGGTGCTCCGGTTTCCTCCCACATAACAAAGACATGCTGTAGGTGGATTGGACACTCTACATTGGCCCTAGGTGTGAGTATGTACATGTGTGTGCTTTTTGTGGAAAGTTGGGTGCCGGGCTGGCAGCTCGACGCTGTAAAACTCCACTGCCAGTCATGAGGGGACAGGTGATCTGCTGTACTGACCCCTAACCTGGAAAAGCCAGAAGAAGATGAGGACTTGGGTTTTGTTTTATAATTTATCAATATCTTGTAAAATTTCGAAATACTATTTCCCATGTCATAATCATTATATATGATTTCACATAGGTATTTTGTAAGTTTAGGTATTTCTTTAAATGAAGAATTACTAATTATTCTGCATAAATCTTGTGAATACGTCAGAATGCTTTGCATAGTTAGCCAATCTTGTTGTGGAATTTTGTATGTTATTTCTATTGTTTGCATATCCAGAACTTTTAGTTCTTTGATACATTGAAACCAACAAACAAATCCTTTATGTTCCCAGGAATTAATTATTTCTCTGTAAATTTTATGTGGATAGCTCTTTGTAACTATGAATGGTGTTAAAAGATCAAACCAGATTTTTAAATCTATATTTGCATTAATAATTTTCCTAAATGAGTCAATGTAATAATTAATCATAAAAGTTTTAGTGGGCTTAGTTATGTTATATTGCACACTAATACATAATATGTGCCATGGCAAATTGTTTTTATCTGTTATTTGACATTTTTTTTTGTAAATCAAATTAATTTATTAATATTACAGTTAGCAATTCTTTCTAATTTGCAGAATAGTTTGAACTTATCCAATCTGAGATTGTTTTATATATTGATGCTTTTATATATGTTTCTATATCAGGAAAGTTCAATTCTCCCTTTTTCTGTGGTCTGAAATGATGTATTAAAGCTATTCTGTTTCTTTTGGGAAACCAAAAACATTTTATTAGGCATGAGTTTATATCTTTGAGTATATTCCTTTCTGGTAACAGTTGTATTGCCAAAGCTATATATAGAATTTTGGGTAGTAAAACCATTTTATTAACTGTAGTCTATCTTCAAACATTAATATTATTTTGTTCCAGTTTTCCAAAGAGATTTTAATTGTACTGATGATATTATTGTAGTTTTTTGAGACTAATTCATTATTATCCTTGCATAATTCAATTCCTAGATATTTTAAGGTAGATTCTTGTTTCCCCTATAATGTGATTTCCCTTCATCTGCAATTCTTTTTTTTTATTATTTAAAAATAAAAATTTTGATTTTGATTTATTGAACTGGAGTCTTGAGGTTCTGTAAAAGATATCAATTAAAATATCTCATTCTTCTAATGTCTCTTTTGCATTGGATAATGTTAATATATCATCAGCAAAGAGCATTACTTTAGAATTGTATTGTTCATAAACATATACTCCTTCGATTTTTGTAGTTACCTATTGATTCTGCCAATATTTCAGTAGCCAAAGCAAATAGAATTGGTGACATGGGACATCCTTGTTTAGCACCCTTTGTTATATGTATAGATTCAGAGGTGAAAGGACCTAGCTTAACATACGCTAAATTATTTGTGTGTGTGTATATATATATATATATATATATATATATATATATATATATATTATTTATTTATTTGTTTATTCTTTAGTAGATGAACAAAAGAAAGAGGAAATTCAGAATTCAAATAACACCAGAATTTTGAATAAATAGTCCCAATTTAGGGAATCAAAGGCTGTCTCTATATCTAAGCCAATTATGAGTGTTTCTTTATTTTCTTTATTAATATAATCTATAAGAGATATTATACTTTTAATATTGTCATGTGTGTGTCTATGATACATAAATCCAGTTTGCTCATTATTTATTGTTTTGGATAGTGGTATTTTCATTCTGTTAGTCAATATTGTCATAAATATCTTATAGTCATTATTATTTAATGATATAGGTCTATATGAGGTACAGAGGTTAGGGGATTTGTTTTCCTTTAGGATTGGTGTGATTAAATAATATCTCTAAGAGGGTGGTATTAAAGCTTGTGACTAAATTTCTAATAGAGTTTTATGGAAGAGGGATAGTATCTTTGAAGAAAGAGTTGATATATTTCCATAATTATACCATCTATACCTGGAGCTTTATTATTTTACCCTCTTTTATTATATCTGTACTTTCTTTGTAGTATATGGGTGCTTACAGATCTAGTTTTAATTTTTCTGTTTTTTTTATATTAGAACATTTTTCATCTAGATTTAATTGATCAATATATATATTTTCTTTTTGGAAATGATCCATATTATGATTTCTATAAGCATCAAAAATGTCACCTATATCCGAGACATTTTTCCCTTTCTTTTCATGGAAGAGACTTTTAATGTTATTAGTAATTGATTATATTTTGATTCTTGTGAATAAATTATGTAGATATTTGGGAAAAGTGCCCAAGGTATTAAAACTAGTTTAGCTTTAGGAAAAACTACAAATTATGTATTATAATTTTGTTCTATTTATTGTTTAATACTTCTACTTTCTTTTTCATCTCCAAATGATTTTGATTTATTTCAGCTTTTACTGACAAAAGTTTGGATTGTAGATCTAATAATTCAGAATCTCATTTTCTGTTTTTTTTTATATACCAAGTTAGGGTTTTACCATGTACGTAAGCTTTTAATGAGTTCCATATCATTATTTTATTTATCTCTGTGGTGTAAGTAATATCTAAGAAGAACTGTAATTCAGATAATAAGCAGGGTTTGAACGCTTTAATTTAGTTATATATGCTGGAATTCTGAAGTTAAAGAGTAATGGTTTGTACCCATTTTGAAGTTTTAGTATCAATGAATTGTGGTCTGAAAAGGGGCAGGGAGTGATTGAGAAATTAATGATTTTAGAGTGTAAGTCATGGGCAGCAAATATTTTATCTATTCTAGTTTGGGTACCAAATCTGTGATCCTGATGGGACAACAGCAAAGATTTATCTTCTTTAAATTTGAAAGTATCTACAAGATGAAATGATTCTACACACTTGTTTAAAGCTTTTGATACAGCAGATGTACGCAGTGGTCTTTTATTTGTAGTTTCATTAATATCAAATATACAGTTAAAATCTCTTCCTAATATTAAGTTGCCTTTATAATTATTGGAAATGAAATCCAAATGCTTTTTAATAGTTCCTGATCCAGTGCCTGGGAACCATTATAGATTGTACAGGGTCCATATTCTGTTATTATATTTAGCTATTACTAATGCCATAAGGTCTTCTTTATCTTCATACATATAAATGATTTCTGGGTTAATCATATTTGTTTACCATAAAATTGTTACCCCTTTCGTCTTTGTCTTATAAGTGGATTGCACCAATACCATATATTCCTTAGGATTCCATTTGTAATTGTCATTTGTTTTGAAATGAGTTTCTTGAAGAAAGACAATTTGTGCTTTGTTCAGTTTTAAATATTACAGTAGATTTGATCTCTTGCTAGGATTGTTTAAGCCATTGGTATTTAAAGATAATAAAGTTAAATCCATCTTAGGTTATTTAGACTATGTATTTTTTGTTTTATTGTGACTATTAAACATTTTCCTCTGATAACTATAAAGTATACATTTGAACTTTTAAAGGAAATTATCAGTTTTATACTTTGAGTGTTTACCAATAAAGGAATGTTTTGGTCAGGCATACTAAAAACATTTTTATGAAATATCAAATGTATATTAATAAATGTTAACAAAACTAAGATCTGCACTAGCCATGGAATGAAAATCATTCCTAATCTGATGGATAAACCTAAGTCCATCAGACTATCACTCATACTTTGACAATCCAAAACATCTGAGCTCCATAAATTGAATTGTTATATGGAGAATATTTGTAATAGGAATAAGCAGTATTTATATTATTTTGAACAGATATAGTACTATTGTAGATTAGACAGAATTCTAATTCAATATAAATGTCTACTTATTGTATAAGCAATTAATATTTACATGAAAGATAGATGACAATCAATTCAATCATAGTAAAGTAGAATGCATCAGGTCTCTCAACAGCAGGTACAAATATGACTCAGTCATTGTCCACGCTGGTGTAAACGACCTGAGACGTACCTCCTTGGACTACATGAAAAGAGACATTGAGGAGCTCTCTGATTATGTAGCCCAGGCAGGTATGACCCTGACCTTGAGCAGTATCCTACCTTCACCAAGAATGATGCCACAATACAGAGATAAGATGATTAGCTTTAACAATTGGCTTAAACACTGGTGTCATTCAAAGGGGATCCAGTATCTGTCTGCCTGGGATGACATGCTGGAAGCGCCGCGCTGCTAAGGAAAGTGACTTTGCACCTGTCACCCTGGGATTCCGGATATTGGCAAAGGCTCTTGCCACCCCATAGTGCCTTTTTAGGCAAGGCTCAAATTCTAAACCTACCACCCTAGAACACAAAAAGGAAAAAACTAAGGGTAATGCTGCTCAATGCCAGAAGTCTAAATCTCAAAATGCACACTCGAGGCCCTTCTCAGTATGGAGAACATCGATGTCTGTGCTGTGACAGAAACCTGGTTCAAGGCAGGTTTTACCTCATATCATGCTTCCCGCCCCAAAATCCGGACAATACCAAGAAAGGAGGGGGTATCCATATTCATCAAGGACACCCACACCTCAAGACTGGTGCAAAACGACGATGCATCGGAGACCATCCAGGTGCAATTAACCATAGGCAAGACTGCTCTGCAAATTGTAGCATGTTACAGGCCACCTCACAAACTCAGGAAACTCACATGGCCTTCCTGAAAACACTAGAGGGATAAATGTATCACCAAACACCATCATACTAGGTGACTTCAATTACCCTAATATAGACTGGGAACACTACTCAAGCCCAAACACCCTAGCCCAAAAGTTCCTGGAATTCATAAACTCAAATGCCATGGAACAACTAGTCACCATCCCCACAAGAGGAGATAACATACTTGATCTCATCATCACAAACATGGGAGCACAATGTTCAACACCGGAAGTATACCCCTCACTGGTGAGATCAGATCACAAACTAATCTCGCTGGAGGTCCTCATCCCACCCCCACCTGAAATAAAAAAGACCACAGTAAAGAACTTCTCAAAAGCCGACTTCACACTTCTAAAGACTAGTGTGGTCTCCTTTCAGGCCCCCGAGCCGCCGGAAAACAATACTCAAGCCGCTGAATCACTTACAAACGCCTTCTACCAGCACCTGCAGGACTGCATGGATAAGGCAATCCCAAGCAAAACAAAGACTCTTTGTACCAAAGGCAAGCGTCCAGTCTGGTGGACCCCAGCCATAAACAAACTCTACAACAAAAGGAGGAAGCTACTACAAGATAGAGCAAACTCCTTAAAAGGTAAGACACCCTTGATCACTATAAGTAAAAAACTAAGAGCTCTCATAAAATCATCCAAAGCAAATTTCGAGAGAAAATAGCTAAAGACTCAAAAGACAGTCATAAGGCCTTCTTTAGCTATGTTAGAAACCTAGGAGGAAACTCCCAGATATGCTCAGAACTAGTTCAAAATGATGTGAAGATTACTGATCCTACAGACATTGCCAACATACTGGCTGACAGGTTCAGTGCAAACTTCTCCCCCAAAAGGAGAGATATCTATACCAAATGAGTGCAGCCCCCAAACATCTCCAGCCCAAGTGAGAACTGCTCTCTCCAAAGCAAAAACACAGCATCCATGGGACCCGATGGTGTCCCCGGCTGTGTGCTCAACGAACTCAATGAGGAATTAAACCCACAGCTAGGACAGCTGTTTAATCAAAGTCTTACCTCTGGATCGCACCCAGTGGCGCACTGCAACTGTGGACCCACTTCACAAAGGCGGTGCCTCCACAGACCCTGGAAATTACCGGCCCATTAGCTTGACAAGCCTTATCTGCAAAGCCATGGAGAGGATCATAATGGACCTCATAAATAAAGACATAGGGAATTTGCAGACTTTGGATCCAACCCAGTTTGGCTTTGTCAAAGGCAGATCATGCCTTTTAAACTTGGTTGACTTTTTCAAACAGTCACCAAAGCCATTGATGAGGAAAGGCAGTCCATACAGCCTACCTCGATCTGGCTAAGGCCTTCGATACAATACCCCACTGGTATCATTGAAAAACTCATCAGCTTAAATGTTAACCCATACATCACAAGATGGGTTGCAAACTGGCTGAGTGACAGAACCCACAGGGTCAGAGTTGCTGGCGCCATGTCAGACTCAAAGCCTGTCACAAGTGGTGTCCCACAGGGCTCAGTCCTGGGCCCACTCTTGTTTGGCATCTACTTTTCTGAAGTACAAGCAAACACAGGAGGGTTATGGCTGACAAAGTTTGCAGATGACTGCAAACTGGCCAGTAGAAAACACATCTGGCACATATATCCTTCAGTAGGGTCTCACAGTAACGGGTAACTGGTGCCAGAGCCTACGGCCCAAAGTTAAATGCCAAAAATGCATAGTCATACCCTTCGAAAAACAAGGTTACCCCTAGCTACCAAATAGGTGGCAATCCACTGAGCACAGAAGAAGTTATCAGGGACCTGGGGACCCAGGTTGATAGTAGTCTGTCATTCGACACCCATGTAGCTAAAGTAGTTAGGAAGTCCTTCTACATTGCCCACCTTATCATGAAGGGATTCTCATCTAGATCAAGGGAGGTCATAGTCTCCCTTTACTCATCACTCATCAGACCAATGATTGAGTACAATGCCCCATTCGGAATGTATCTGACCCGACACTTGCAGCAGCTGGAGAGGCCACAAAAGTTCCTCACCAAAAGGATAAAGGGTCTCAAAATCTGTCCTATGCTGCCCGACTGAAAGAACTCCAGCTCTATTCAGTCGCCGCTGCTCAGAGGTGACCTTTGCCTAACATACAAGGCCATGTCAAACCCAGATTTGATGAATATGCTTCACCTCAAAAATCTAGATCCATCAGAGCCACAAGGGCGGAGACTTAAACCTCGACACGGCTATTAATAGGACGTGCTGGAGGGATAGATTCATCACCCAAAGACTCCTATGCTGTGGAACAAAAATCGGTACATGTGAGGCAGAGCACCTCGCTGGCCTTGTTCAAGAGAAATCTTGACCAATGGATGGGAGATCGCAGATATACCCCAGGAATTACCTCAGTGTCACTGCTCGACAGAGGCACAGCAAAATAATGGGTATAGTTCCCCATACTAAAGGGGTGGCGTAAGCCACAAAACAATGGGCTAGGCTTATAAATGCCCTCAGGCAGATAGCCTAGTATGAACCTATGAACCTATGAACCTATATAAAACCTCAGTAAAAGATTATAGCACACAGTTATTTAACATATTCACCCTTATTGATGAAGTCTTTCTAAACATATTACTTAATATAAATAGATGGTAATAATATTTATACCTAATGTTTATAATACAGTGTATTTTATTGGATATATCAGAAGTTATATTTCATTGTTTACCACCATTTAAGTAATCACTTTGTTGCTAACTTACTTAAAGCATCATGTTTGTTTTATGTAAACATTGATGAAAGTGCATTTTATTTATTAGTGCATTCCTCTTCCCCCATTTCCTACACATAAGGATTTTCATATCTGTCATTTCTAATTATAAAATGAGTGAAATTATAGGTTAAAAACAACAAATTCACTTATTGTGATTAATGATTACAAGTTCCCTTTCCATATTCATAAATTGCCATTTTATGGTATATACTGAAAGTTTTTAGATTTAAATGGCAACATTCTATTTTGTACAATCAGCAGAGGTTAAACTGAGTGATTATTGTCAATTGTAATACTAGTTGTTCAGAATATGATTGTTGCATTCTGTGACATTCCTAGTTCAGGCTTCTATTGTTTCCCTTGAACAACTTTGTCAGTTTAATGTCATGTATAAAACATTAGTTACCTTGGTAACAGCTTAAGTATTATGTATGGTCAAGATATGTTACAAAACCACAATTCAAGTTAAAGCAATTGTATGACTTGTTATGCACATTTACCTATATGAGAAAATCATCATGCTTCCCGTTGATGTTCAATATAGCGTATGTCATTTATGACAAGTTAAAACTGTAGTGTTATTATAGACAAGCCCATGTTATTAAACTGTCTAGTGTCAAGTTCATACTGTTTGTTCAGAATATGATTGTTACATTATATGACATTTCAAGTTCAGGCTTCTGTTGTTTCTTTTGAACAACTTTGTCAGTTTGATGTCATGTATAAAACATTAGTTACCTTGGTAACTGATTAAGTATTATATATGGTCAAGATGGGTTACAAAAACTACAATTCAAGTTTAAGCAATTACATGACTTGTTATACATATTTTCTTATATAAGAAAATCATCATGCTTCCCCTTGATGTTCAATGTAGTGTATGTCATTTATGACAAGTTAAGACAGTAGTGTTATTATACACAAGCCATGTTATTAAATCCTGTCTTTAATATCTAAATTCAGCAGACTGCTTCATCTTATATGACGATTATATATTTTACGTCTAGATTTACTAAAATCATACATTACATAACTATTGGGTTTTTTTTGTTTGTTTTTTGTTTTTTTTTATCAAGAATCAACTTAAAGAGATAAATGAAGTGTTGGGAGACCATCAATATGTATACATGTGGTTTAAAACAGTCCTTTTATTATAACTATAGAAAATTTAAGTGGCTGTTGACATTCAGTGCAGTAATGGAAGCACTGAGGATGGATGTGTAATTGTCAGCCTAAAGGTAGAATGAATGAGATGGAAGTCATAAAACAGTTATTTACACAAAGAGTTACAATCAAACATAACATTTAGCAAGAACATTTATATTTTTAAGATCTGTAAACAGCTTCCAGAAATGCCAGATCTGATACAAAAAAAAAAATTTAAAGGCCACAGAAAGTGAAAGGAAAGGAATGGAAGGTAACGGGGACCAAACAACATCATATTAACTTTGATGAGTGTTAGACATGACAAAAGACTAGATAGGAGAATATTCCCAACATGGTTTCACTTTGTTTTCATATATAACTAATGATGTTTTTGTTCAGGGTGCAATTTAGATGCTAATAAAGTATGCATTATGCAACGGCATGACTTGGTTCTATGTTAAGAATCCCTTAAATAGGAACTAACTAAATTAAAACATCTACTTACACAACAGATGCTTTGTATGATTTTTTTACATATAGCTACAAATGCAGGGAAGTGTAAATGTTGTATTCTTGCCCTTTTCTGGACTGAGTCCTTGTAGCTACATGAGAACTTTTGCTGCAGAACCATCGTTTGAGAGGACCAAATAAAGGCAATGCAAAAGATATGTGAAATAGTTGGGTGTCTGCATTATTTAAAGAAAATACATAATTGTATGTAAACTTGTACTGCCTAGGCATCTAGTCTGACATTGGGAAGCTTACAGAGAAATATGTGACTCCTTGAGATACTTAACATTTGTAATTTTGATCTGCAAACAATAAAACAAATAGAAGGCTCTGGTCTGTAAAGAACGTCTATGGGTATAAGCAGGAAAAGCTATGCCTGAGAGTTCATATACTAATCTTCCATGGGATAATAATGGGCCTGCATCACTTTAAGTAGTTAGTAACATATTACAATGCATTCTACTCAAAAACTACATTGTAGGGCAGCCGTACTGATATTTTTTGTAGTAAAGAAGCATTCCTACATCTGCCCGATGTCCTCACATTATGGTATTGCTTTTTTTAGTTTCACTGTTCTTCAGCCTTCTCTTTTCATTGAGTTGGAATGGTGGCACACCAAATACATTCCTGTTTTTTTGTCCCTTGGTAAGCAACCCACATTCTACCCTATACTCCTGGTTTCTCTTAGTAATCTTTAGGTTCTCTACCTGCAACTGCCAACATAGGTTCAGCTCACTTCCAGCTTGCTTACGCCCAAGCTATTTTCTCCTTCTTCACCTCATTTTCTCTTCCTCCTCTTCATCCTCACCCTCAGGCTTTCCTAATTTCACTCACTGCAACATTCTTCACTGTACTGCTCACAAATACATGTTGTTTCTAGATACCATCATTTTTCTGCCTCAGTGAGCTTACATACCTGATATCTGACAAAAAACTATAATCAGTCCTCTACAAATGGACAGTGACTCTGCTGAATTCTGTAACTTTCATCCCATGGCTCTTCTATCATCCTTGTTTAGAATCCTGGAAAAAGTATCCAACTGTAGCTCTTCAAACATTTCACAGACAACCCTTCTCCTCTTCTCAGTACAGTTTCAGACATAATCACAGCACCATGCCTACTCTCCCAAGTTTTGTCAGTATGTCAATATGCATATAGACATATGACAGTTAGTATCCTCCCTGTTCTTGGATCTCTCCAAAGCATTTGTCACAGTATTCCACTGAATTCTTCTTCTCAGACTGAACCAGAGTTACCTCACAAATAGACTCCAAGCAATATTATTAATGGCTAAGGTCTCTGTTGGTATTACAGAAGGATCAAAATGAGGCCCGATATTTGCAATGTGTTTATCACTGACCAACCATGGAAGTCACCCTTAGTCAGCTTGCAGATAATGGTACTAGCATTTGCATTGCTGACACCATAGCAAATCGTCAGGGAAAAAATGGCATTTTCCATAGTTGAATCATGACTAATCAAATGTAAATTCTTGTTAAATCCCAAAAACAAGCTCTTACTGCTCACTATTTTCACTACAATTTATTAGCACCTCACAAACTTGCAACTCTCTCATAATTCAATCATAGTGACATACATCATGAACCTCAAAATATGTTATTTTAACTAACTATTTATTATGCATCTATAACTCTCCTTCTGTCTAGCATGACTATATTTCTACCTAGTTTGATAACACTTCACAAAATGGAAATTGCAAATTTTGTGCTTGTACAATCCAGTAATAACTTCATTATCTATATGCTACAAGCTCATCTACTGCTTGCCACTGCAGTTATGATTAACTTTTACAGTATAAACAAATATGTTTTTATTGCCAATGTTTTATTTATTTATTTATTATGTTTGTATTTTGGAACCTTTATCTCAGGCCTCCACTATTAATGGATTTCTAGCATAGTCAGACATTCCCCATCAACAAAAGCAAATAAGCAAATAACATGGCTGCTGTTTATTGGTGAAAAAAGAAAATGTCCATAAAGCTTTGTTTTATTATTTGTCTCTGTATGTGAAAGTTATAAATATTTTTGGCTGCAGGTATCCCTCTTCTACTTTGTAAGTGTTTCAGGTACACGAGCTACATGTCCTGTCATTCCAACCTGCCCTGTCCACTCATGTAAGAATAAAAATTCATGCTAGGAGTCAATTTATGTTTCAGATTCTGACACAAATTGTAAAAAGAAATAATGTGAGTCATTGTAGAAAACCAGAAAAGTATGCAAAGATACTAGAGAATATAATACATGTTTAATACAACCTCCATTGATGCCTGTTCACTGCAGCCAGCTATTTATGCTAACAGCCTAGTGACATTAGTTTACTGAATATATCAAAGTCATCACAGTTGATAAATATTCTTTACTGTACCTATTTTGTTACATTATAAGCCACATGATAAATAAACTAAATGCATTTTAAATATGCAGTTTGGATGCTAGGTCCAATGACATTTGCCACATAAACCATTTATCTTGACTGAAAAGCAAAGGTTCCCTTTATGTAGACCCCTTTATTCAGGATGCGGGCATTCAAATCACAACAGTAACTCAATTGTCCCTTTCTGTTAGCCTACTGCATGGAGGGTAGTTAGATAAAGATTTTACTTCATTTGACAGCAAACCATTCTCCTATGCCTACTACATGCTGTATCTGTGCAGTTTTAGCAGTACCAGGGAATTATTGATTTTTCTCCAAGACCTGTTTAAGACACATACTTTTCACAGAAATTGAAGATCAGTGGCAGAAGGAACTTACCTGAACAATCTTCATACTTACCAATGTATGATGTATCAAAAAACTAACCCTTCTTGTTTTTTTACATATTCTTTCCTTTTCTTAACTCTATCAATGATGTGTTAAGATCCTATTTAGATTAAACCCTTCCCACTATTCACATTTTAATACTATGGCCAAATGAATTACAGTTTTCCTAAATCCAGTAACTGTTTAAGGTTTTTCACTTTCACTTGGTACTTCACTTGGTAAATATTTTCTGTTTCCAAGCTGTACTTTGCATTTTGTAAGAAAACAGTCTGTGTGTGTGTGTGTGTGTGTGTGTGTGTGTGTGTGTGTGTGTGTGTGTGTGTGTGTGTATGTTTGTGTGTGCATGTGTGTGCCTATTTATATGCATTGTTAACTTTCTGGTCTTGTGTTGCAATAATTTGATTTCCAGTAACTATTAAATATAATAGTTTTCAACATGTTGAAATATTCCACAAGTATTGTAAAGGGATTATATTTTATCAATTAGTAGACCTATAAACAAGCATTCAAATACAAATATATGAATGTTTTCTATTTCTATGAGAGTTGCCAGTTCTCTAAGTTCTGTTTATCACCATGCATGTATTTAAGCTTCCATAGTTTAATCTGGGACTCATAATGACATAATAAAAATTGTGTACAATAGGAAAAACAACAATAACAAAGGGAAAACAGTCTAACACTAACAATCTCATTCTCTCTCTTTCATATAGGTGTAAAAGCTAAAGTCTGGAAATAGTCTTTCAAATATGCCAAAATACAAAAACTTGAGGCTATGATCAAACTCAGTAAATCAATGCATTTATGACAACCATTTTTCAATCCATGTGCCGGAATCCACTCCCCATGTTATTACACAGACATACATTAGATTATTTAAATTCCAATGTCTGAGAAAAAGACAGACTTAAAAATAAATGCTGGAAATATACCAGCCATCCATTTTATTTTTGGATGAAACTGAAAGAGGTCGAGTAATACATCCAAGAAAACCAAGTCAGCTTTCTGGTTTCAAATTACTTTATACTTTTCTTAATGAATACTTTCTTAAAACCTTAACTATTTCCTCATAAGACATCCAGATGAAATATTAGATATTTTTCACTTCACTTATACATATTTAAATTATTGAAGAAATTCATACTGTTAAATGTCTAGGATAGAAAACATATATATATATATATATATGTATATATATATATATATATATGTATATATATATATATATATATATATATATATATATATATATATATATATATATATCCATCTCCTTATATGTATACATTGTAAACAACCAGCATTATAACTTGCCTTTTCTACCAGCTTAACTGGTTCACTGCATTTTTGAAATATTAACTTCAGCTTCTTTTTATACTCTGTTACTTTAAGACTCATTTAATTAAATGAAGGAATGCATCATTACTTTTTTCTGTTACTTCCGTGTCAGTCCATATCCGAGAACTGTGATTTAGTGACCACTCAGAGAACATGAGTGGCGTATATTTTGGAACAACAGAAATAAGTAAAAATGCAAATAAGAGAGCAATAAAACACACAGCCTGACAAATCTGAGTGCATTGTACATTTAACAGAAAGCACATTGTCATATATGTATATTGGTATGAAAAAAACAGTGTCAAAATAATCAAAGTAAAGAGACACACATCACGGTTGCTTGCAATTTCATGCTTTTTTGATGATTGAAATTACCCTCAGGTCACATGACTCACTCCCTTTTAAGCTCTACCTTCTTAAAACTATATTACACTAATCCCATACCTCTGTATGTCACATGTATTGCTTCCAGAAATAATCATATAAAAGCACCACTTCATAACTGTCTATCAGAGCAAGAGAATACACCTGTAAAAATACTTTAGACAAACAAAATATTTCTAATTACAGGCCCGTTTTATTACTTAATCATGACATCAAGATATATGCCAGAATATTTGCTGACAGACTAACATGAGCATCACCTACCATAGTATATTGATTCCAATCAGATCAAACAATAACATCTGAATCTTTATAATTGCAAAAGTTGTACCTTAATTCAGACTTTTTGCAGCAATGGTAGATGCAACAAAAGCTTTAAATAAAATAAATCTGACATTTCTATTTACAATTGTACTAAATTGGGCTACCCAAACACATTTATCAACAATGTAAAAAATATTATATGACAATTCCTCAAAACAAATCTGGTAAATAAAAACCTCATAAAAATTAAAAAGACTCTTACACTTCCTGTTTAACCCTTGCATTGAGGTTTTACATTTAGTTTTATCTCAAAGGACAAACTATATAATAATAAAAGTATATCGTTTTAAAATACCATTAATTGCTTTTGTAGATGATGTAAACAGTTATTGTTCTTGCTCAAATTACAATACATGAAAATAATGAATACCATTTAAGGATTTTCAAGATTTGCCAACAATAAGCTTAACATACTAAAATCCCATCTTTTTTAACTATTTCAAATTTATAAATATTATGCTATAGACCCAGAAAAGCTTTAAGGGCTAAAAGTAAAGGAATCTTTTAAATATTTATGGATACATTTCTCTTCTAACAGAGGCAATAATTATCAAATCAATATCTATAATGTGTGGACAAACATTTTATTAGATATCTAAACATGGCAAACAAGTTTTACTCAGCTTTATAAAAATTAATATTTTTTCTAGGCTTTTATTCTACTTAATCTCAACTATTAATAATATCCTATTAAAACTAATCTCAAATCTATCAAAGTTTATACAGTACCCTACAAGTATTAGAATTTCATATAACAGACTATTATTTCTCAAAAAGCAAGGAGACATGAACCTGACAGATTTGCTAGCCTATTATCTAATCATAAGGTCCTTTAGACTTTTCAAAGCACTACATTTTTTATCTTGACTCTAATATTTGATCGCCATCAATGGTTCACACATGGCACCAACAAATGAAATCATGCAACTGTAATATTAAGGCTTTACCATTTCTTAAAAACAAAGAAAGCAGAAAACTTAAAATAGATAAGATAATAATACAAAATACAGATTACTTCCAGAAATTGATGAAGATGCTTGATTTGGAACCAAAAGCTATTTTCTTCCGACATATTCATATAAACCCTAATATTTAACTAAACAACACAATGATTGAGCTCACTTCCTTTCCTTTGTTGAAGTCTTCCATAGTCTGGAATTTTATTAACAATTTGAATAAAAATGCATCCCAGTTTTGTAAAACTCTTGGCGTACCAAAGGTTATATGCCTATGGTTATGCTTAGGCAAATGAAGAGTTTACTAAATTGCAACTATGAAGAAAAAGAGCACCACAAAATCATGTTTTTTCAAAGACTCAATTTTGCATTTTTATCCCCAAATTCAACATTGCTAGCTTATAATACTTATTAGCATTTATTTTCAAGACATTCTTGTAAGAACCAATATTTGGCCAAAACATGATCCTTTACTTTCACAATCTGAGTTAACAAAACAAGCAATAATTCTTATTATAAGACATATTCCCTTTAGAAAAACTATACTACACCTAGCTGATGATTGCAAATGATGCATATTCCACTCTGTCAAGTAAAGCAACATTTAATAATTCCTTTTATAATGCATGTTTAGCATGTGATCATCCTAATGCTGAAATTATCAATGTCTTATGGAATTTTTAATGTTCTAAATTTTTATGGAACATTATATGAAAATGGATCAGTATGTCTTTCCATCCATTAAACCTAGTAACTTTGGAATTTGCAATGCTACACCTTCTACAAGAAGAGATGTACCCAATATGTTTGAAATATTTTATCATCATTTTACCATGTCAAAATTCTGCATCACCACAAAATGTTGTATACTACAAAGCCTAGCATAGTCGTAATTTATTAAAGTAACAATTAAACATTATCAAGTATGCTACTATGAGGGTTATGCTACTCAATGCCAGGAGTTTAAATCTCAAAATGCACATGCTCGAAGCACTCCTCAGTATGGAGAATGTTGACATCTTTGCAGTAACTGAAACCTGGTTCAAGGCTCCAGAGAGCACCCCAGCACTACCGGGCTACAACTCATACCACACGTTTCAGCCACAGAACATGGACCAAAACACAAAAGGAGGGGGTGTATCCATATTCATCAAGGATACCTACACCTCCAGGTTAGTGATGCAGCATGATACCTCTGAGATCATCCATGTGCAACTAACATCGGGCAAATCTTCAGTGCAAATTGTGGCCTGCTACAGATCACCCTTCATGACCTAGGACCACCACTCCACCTTTCTCGAGACACTGGAAAACATGAAGGTCCTACCGAACACTCTGATATTGGGCAATTTCAATTATCCTACCATTCACTGGGAAAACTACTCGAGTACAAACTCCCATGCCCAGCGCTTCCTGGAATTCATCAACTCAAATTCCCTTGGTCAGCTGGTAAACTCTCCTACCAGAGGTGAAAACATATTGGACCTGGTCATCACCAAAATGGGTGACAGGTGTTCCACACCGGAGGTCAATCCGTCATTGGTTAGATCAGACCATAAACTAATCACTCTGGATGTCCACACCCCCAACTAAGGAAACCACAGTAAAAAACTTTTCTAAAGCAAACTTCACCTTACTTAAGACAGAGGTGGTAAGTTTCACAGCCCCCACGCTAAAGGATAATGCTGATCAAGATGCAGAAACCTTTACAAATGCACTCTATGAGCACCTACAAGGATGCATGGATCGTGCCATCCCTAGCAATACCAAGACTCACTCCTCTAAGAGAAGGAAACCAGTTTGGTGGACCCCTTCCATAAACAGGCTATACAATAGAAGGAGGAAACTAGTTCAGAAAAAAAGCAAATCCCAAGAAGGAAAGACATCCCTGATCAGTATCAGTAAGAAGCTAAGGTCCCTCATGAAATCATCGAAGGCTAACTTCGAAAGAAAAATAGCCAAGGATTCAAAAGATAACCACAAAGCCTTCTTTAGCTATGTTAAGAATCTAAGTGGCAACTCGCAGATACGCACTGAACTAGTGCAAAATAGCACAAAATAAACTGAACCTACTGATATTGCCAACATCCTGGCAGATAGATTCAGTGCAAACTTCACCCCCCTCTTACCTCCAAAAGGGCCCACAACAATACCGGAAAAGTGTAGTGTCCCAAAAATCATAGATGCACAGGTGAAAACAGCCCTTTGAAAAGCCAAAAACACAGTGTCAGTGGGACCAGATGGTGTCCCAGGCTGCGTCTTGCACATACTACAGAATGAACTAACCCCCAACCTAAGCACTCTGTTCAACCTCAGCCTCTTCACAGGCTATGTGCCCATAGAATGGCACACAGCAATGGTTATTCTTCTCCAGAAAGGAGGGGTCACAACTGACCCTGGTAACTATTGCCCCATAGGCCTGACTAGCCTGGTCTGCAAGGCTTGGAGTGCATCATCATGGAACTCATTAACAAAGACATTTTGAACCTCCAAACACTTGACCTGACCCAGTTCAGCTTTGTTAAGGGCAGATCATGCCTACTAAACCTGGTTGACTTCTTCGAGACAGTCAACAAGGCCATAGACGAGGGAAAGATGGTTCACACAGCCTACCTTGACCTCACCAAGGCTTTCTACTCCATTCCCCACTCAGGTTTTACAGAAAAACTCACCAGCCTGAACATAAACCCCCTACTGCATGAGATGGGTTGCCAACTGGCTCACAGACAAAACTCACATGGTAAGAATAGTAAGCTCCAGGTCTGACTCTAAACCAGTCACAAGTGGTGTCAAAGGCTCGGTCCTGGGACCCCTACTGTTTGGCATATACTTCTCAGAAGTACAGGCAAACACAGGAGGACTATGGCTAACCAAGTTTGCTGATGACTGCAAACTAGGAGCCATAATTGACTCTCCGGCTGACACGGACATCCTCCAAAAGGGCCTTACTGGTGTCAAAGTCATGGCCACAAGCTAAATGCCAAAAAATGCATAGTCATCCTGTTTGGGAAAAACAAAACACCCACGAATTACCACATAGGTGGCAGCCCCCTTAATACAGAAGAGGTAATAAGAGATCTGGGGAGCCAGGTAGATAGTAATCTCTCCTTTGACAATCATATTGCCAAAGTAGTTAGGAAATCTTTCTATGTGGCCCATCTAATTACTAAAGGGTTCACATCTAGAAATAAAGAGGTTAGAGTGCTCCTCTACTCTTCTCTCATTAGACCCATCATAGAGTGCAATGCCCCATTTGGGATGTACCTCACAAGACACTTCAAACAGCTGTAAAGACCACAAAAGTACCTCACCAAGAGGATTACTGGCCACAAACATATGCCCTATGCAGCCCGACTGAAAAAACTCTGGCTGTACTCAGTGGCATGTTGCTTACTCGCAGGTGATCTCTGCCTGACTTACAAAGCCATGTCCAACTCAGAATTGATGGACATGCTCCACCTAAAGAAATCCAAGTCACTGCGAGCCACGCGCTCTAGTGAGCTAAACCTCACCACAACAATAAATAGAACATACTGGAGGGATAGATTCCTGTCACAGAGACTCCCCATGCTTTGGAACAAAATTCCAAACTACATTAGGCAGAGCCCCTCACTAACACTCTTCAAGAGAAACCTTGACGCGTGGATGGGTAACAGAAAATGCACCCCTGGGATCACTTCATTGGCTCTGCTTGATAGAGGATCAGTTAATTAATCAATGGGTTGGCGAAAGCTGACACACTCTGGCTAGGCTTATAAATGCCCTCGGGCAGATATCCTAGTACCTACCTATGAACCTATAAGTCATCACATATATCTACAATCATTAATCTGTAGCCCCAAATCCACTAGAAGCTTGAAACATTGCATTAAGTATTTTAAACTAGATATTTACTCTGGAGGGACACCTAACTAAAAAAAAAATTGCTATTGAAGTGCTGAGATTTATATATACCTTTACTGCTCTTTATTGCATGCATCGTTTGCTAAATATCATTTGTAAAATATAAAAGCACTTGTGAAGCAGTGTGTCCAGTGCAAAATAAGCAATTTATTAAATGGCCAGCAAAAGACTTAACACTTTAACTGAATCACTGCGTTTTTATGTCAAGACTTCTTCAGATAAATTCCACATAAAACTGTTGCCTTTATATATCAAAAAACTCCACCTATCAAATATACACCATCCAATAATAGTCAAACACTCATTAAAACAAGTTACAGATTTAAAAAAATAATCACAGCAATTCTTCTGTATAAAAGATGCTATAAGTAAATAAATGCTGCATCGTTTTTAGGAGAACAAAAATGAGTATCATGAATTGTACTGGCAATTAATCCTGGAAGCTAACAGAGTATGTAGATATGGTAGGCTCTGTTTACAGTTATTTCCTACTTGATTTTGTTACAGAGGTAGTTTACATAATTTGAAAATCATCTAGTCTGAGATCGGCGTTAGAAAATGTTATCTAATGCATTTCTAGTGTCAGTATGTAGTGAATTATTAACACAATAAGAAGGAGAGCTTGCTCACAAGTTTGTCAACATGAATTGAGAAGATTTGGAAAATGTATAACCACTCAACCCCACACAGGTATCTGAAGTTGTGTAATACTTCAGTAAGGCAGCCATTGTGTGCAAATGACATTCACTTATTCTTAAACAATGATAGGCATTGGTGTGTACCAAACAGCACAGATTTAAATTTAGATTGCAGTCTCAGTCTTTTCTGAGAGAATCATGACTTCTAAGTTGTAAATGCTGATTTTCACACTCAGCAGTCATTGCCTTTCAGCCAAACATAGAGATGCCCTGTTTGCATTTTATAGAAGGGATCAGTCTTTAATTTGACAACTTCCATCACTGCTGGTGTCCTTCAAAAGGCTTTTGTTCAGAATGCCGTATTGTTGCATTTTACTAGGTAAAGAGCTGTACACTGATTGACTGCAAATAACATAGAATATAGGAGCTTTATGCATTCTAATATAAACTTATAAATGTGGTCTTTTACATATATGTTAGTCATCCTATTTTACATGTGATAGAGTTTGGTATAATCACAACACCTGTGGCACTTCATATGCGCACTCTTAGTGCCTTCTGTTTGCTATTTAGCTGAAAGTGTGGATGTACATTATTTTAAATTTTGGGTGCAAGTGTACAAAGTAACTCATGGATTGCATCATCTCCATAGAAATAATTGAATTTCCAGGTTTGGGAATGGTCTCCACCCACATTATTCAGCCTTGCAACACCAAGGTACTCCATTATTTTCCTATAATGCTAACTCCTAAAGGCTTACAGTAATTAGCTGCTCTAAGACTGAAAATAGCAAGAACTAATCATGCCAGCAGTATATCTTATGTTAAACAACATGGAGTGGAATCTATTTTCTTTCTCTTTCATTTACAACTCTAATCTGGGTAGTAAAACTATTAGCTGAATTCTTAATAAGAATTGGTGAATTCTGTGTGAAGAGAGGGTATTTGTCAACATATTACAGAGAAACTGCATATAATTTTTAGAAAATAACTAAATTTGAAGAATATTTCCCCTTGAAACCTATATTGAAGGCAAGGAGACCAACGATTGGATAGCAAAGAGGCGTGTTCGTGATTGTATCATTTAATTGGTGTCAGTATTATGAATGGAAGCAAGGAGAGTTGTCCCCTTTATCATGTTTTCATTGGCTGTTAGCTTTTTTAATGAAAGAGGGAGTCCCTGCCTAATCACAATCTGAAGAAGGTTTACTGAAAGCACTTAAAAGACGATCTGAAGAAGGTTTACTGAAAGCGCTTATCGCACCTTAAACATCAAGGGACTTTTTACCAGTTTTTTATTTCTTATTGTTTTTTAGAGAGACCAGTTTTTAAAGCATTTTGATTAAAGCATTATAGTTTTAATATGCTGACACACTGAACAGCTCTTGCTATTTTATTCTTGTGGACATTCAATTTAGCTGTGGAGGTGTTGTTTGATTAATTTCTAAATTTGAAGAATATTTTGGAGTCCAGCTCTTATAATGGCATGAGGGAATGTGTTAAAAAAATGTATGATGAAATGTAGTCACTGTTCAATGTGTAAATGGATACATTTGGGAGAGTCTTTTTCCATCAGAGATAAACAACATCAATTTAGAGGAAGATTTAACTGTTGCTCAAAGGGAGTAAAATCTGCAGCTTTGTGTAAAAACTGTAGCTGTTTTTATATTGGCTGGACATGTAACAGATTTTCCTGAACATGTTTTTAACTTTGTTATTATAAAACAAGTGGTCCATAACCCGAGGGGAGGACCATGGTATTTATACCTTGAAAGTTAGGAACTTTTTTGGCAGCTGGCTTTCAAAGTAAATGCTGGCTAGCTCATAATGAAAATATTTCAATTTCATGTTTGTTAAAATTAAAATCATTAACAAGATAAACTAATTAAAAAAAAAAGTTTTTTGTTGTAAAATTTTAAAGAGAAAAAACAAACAATTACACCAGCAGCTCAGATTAACAGCTCATTAGTCAAACCAAATGAAAAGACTAATATTATTAAAAAATAAATGCTAACAAGCCGACACATGACCAGGTTAAAATATTAAGCTTTTATTGTTTGGTTAGCACTTTCACAACTCAAGGTTGCTTCTTCAGACCATTCAAAGAATCACATTAAAAGCGTAGCCTTTATATACCTAAAAGAAATAAGCAAAACATCCAATAAACTGCAGAAACCAATTAAAAAAGCAATTTAAAATTAACTTTGCATAATTAATAGACTTGGTTTCCTGACCTACCAATCACAAAAGACTGTTTAAAATCTTACCCTATTAAAGTGAAGATAAAAAAATCTAGCATCCAATCAATGGATAAAATTATCAATAAGCGGATTGGATACATCTCCCATAGGTAAGTGTGTTATGCATAAGATGATTGGCTGATAGTCAGTAGACACTTAAAAATATATAGTGCACTTGTCATCAAATGAGATTTGACCTGCAGCCACATGATAGCAAAAAGCAGTTTCATATCAGTCATATTAAGCAAATGTTCTAAAAAATATCTCTCAAAGTCCGATTGTTGGTCGGATGTCTACCTTGTACATAAAAATGATGTATGGTGACACAGCAAATACTCTGTGCAGCCTTACCCAAAATATAAATGGAAATAAATTGCTTTAGAAAGTGTTTTTACTAGAAATCTCTCTCATAGCTGTCTCATTCTAAATGCTAAAGTGCCTTCATTTAAAAAATACTTATAAAGTACAATCAAATGATACAGTTTATTGGTAATGGATCTGTTTATGCAGACAGAGACTGGAAATGCTAAGACCCCAGCAGCTACTTTGGTCTACTCTACTGGCAGGTTATCAGTTGCTAGTGCAGTTGACCTCAATTTAAGAAGGAGATGTTTGATGGGTGCCATAGGGTTTTGATTCTGTACTTAACAAAAGTACTGTTATCCATATGTAAGTAACTGCATAGCAGACAGTCTATGAAAAAGTTCACTTCGACATTATATTTTAGATGGGAATCTAATACTTACTAGAGAACTACAAGTATCCATATTGGTTCCATTTTTGCTTTACTATTTTTAGTCTATTTTTTGCTATAAAGTAAAATCTATATGGCAAAGTGGGCAGATATGTAATGGTCACTAATGTTCCCAGTTCCATAGCAGCTTGTAATCTATTTTTAACCAAATTACTAAATGGCACTCTGAAAAATGTCTCCACTTTAATTATGGTAAATATGTCATGGCACATTTCAAGTATGAAAGGATTTTATGTAATAACTATATAAGCCATATCTGTGGTAAACATAAAAGGGACTGTTTGTTTGTTGAGCTGTTAAATGTAGAATCATTTAACAACTCATAATTGCACTATATATATATATAAAACACAACCATGATTATGCCGGTTTTAGAATAAAATGTATCTTTTTTGTGACAAAACACAATTATATTGGCTAGAAAAAGAACAAAAAACATACACAAGGAAATTCAAGGACTTTTGATACATGGGCTAGTCCAGCAGACTACTAAATGAGATTGATTATGGGTACTTATGTATGGTATTTAGGACTTTAAAAAATGAAGAGACAATAACACTTATAAACATGGCTAGCCATTCCAGTAACAAACTGAATAAACAATAATCATTTTAGATTTAAGATATAAATTAGTTAATGAAGAGAAGGGCAGATTCATAATAGTAATAGTTCCAATCTTATAGCATAAGATACTCCCAGGGATTTCTGCTTCTATCTTCCCTGAAGTATTCATTGATTGAGTCAGACTTGTCAGGATGCATCAGATGTTCAAGCAAATGGGTAACTTTTATTGGTTTTAACATGGCAGCTCACATAACTTATGTTAATGCTTCAGCATCTCACACCCACCTGACTGTAGGCTAGAAACAGCAATGCATTATAGACTAGGTACTTTCTTAAGAGGGCTATACAATACATAGTCTTTAAGGACAAGTGTTATTCATATTCAGAATATATACAAATATTGTAGCAGTTCTGTTCCACTTATGACATATACCATATGGTATTATGAACTCAATCTCCTCATTGACCTCTATTAAATAATAACATAATAGTTGTATTTGCATAAAAAAAAGAAGTTATGTACTTACCATAATGTTCCATCTGAGTAATTGTACTCCATTTGTCTTCAACCTGTGGGATACAGATCCGTATCGGATTCAAGCCGGCAAAGATTACAAGCATCAGCTCCATGCTCCAGACTCCTCCCCTTACCCATAATACACCTCCCTTCCCTTCCATCCCCAGATCGAGTCTGCTGACCTTACACTTATAACCCAACATGATAACATAATTGTGAACTATACTTACAGCCCGTAGGCTGAACATGCGCCAAAGGTCCAGGGGAAGGAGGGAGGGATGGTTGAAGACAAATGAAGTACAACTACACAGATGGAACATTATGGTGAGTACATAACTTCTTTATCTGAAGTAGTTTACTTCATTTGATCTTCAACCTGTGGGACAGAGTCCCCAGCTACTAAACTCCTGGGTGGCCCTCATGGAAGGATATTCCAGAGCATTGTGGAGCTAAAGGATGCTCTCCTTCTAGATGTCAAATCCAATTTATAATGGGAGATAACGTATGAAATGAGGACCAAGTAGCTGCCGAGTAAATGTCATCCAAACACACCCTAGACCAGAAAGCTGCAGATGTAGCCATGGAGCTAGTGGAATGAGCTTTAACCTTGACCTGGTGGAGACATGCCTTTGTCCTTGTATTCCTGCAGGATGCATGAAGAAATCCATCTAGCTATCGTGACCTTGGAAATAGGTTTGCCCAAAAAGGGTCTATATGAAGCAAACAATTGATCAGATTTACGAAAGCTTTTTTGTCCTGTGTAAATAGAATCGTAACTGTCTGTGAACATCCAACATGTGTAGTTTGTATTCCATCTTGTTGGTTAAATTGGGAAAGAATTTGATTGATATTGACTGGTGATGCCACCTGAGGAAGAAAGGATGGATTGGTTCGAAGGGAAACTCTATCTTTATGAAAAATCATGTACGGGAATTTTATGGACAAGGCCTGTAATTACAAAACCCTCCTAGCAGAGGTAATAGCGACCAGAAAAGCTGTTTTCCACACTAGAAATTTTAGATTAACAGTAGCAGCAGGCTCGAAAGGAGGGCGACCAGAGCTTGGAGAACCATAGTAAGGTCCCACGGGGGGGGGCAGGATCTTTGACCAAGGGGCGTAGCAAAAAGGTGCCTTAGATGAAGGCTTTACACAGCCTAGAAGATGCCAAGGATGCAGAATTCTTGCCCACATGAAAATGAGAAATGGCAGCCAATTGAAATCTGACAGTAGAAGAACTACCTCTGTGCTGAAAAATATCAGCTAGGAAATCAAGAATAGCAGGAATAGGAACCGTGAAAGGATCTCAACTCCACTGAGAGGCCCAGAAGGAAAAATGTTTCCACTTGCTGTGATAAACCTTTCTGGTTGAAGACTTATGAGCAGCTACCAAAATATTCTTAATTGAGGAGGAAAGTCTGGGAGTCCTAGCAATCATGGGAACTGAAGCAGCCAAGCCATGAGCTTCAGGCTGTCCAGATTTAGAGGAGGCACCCCTGATGGGTGTGAAATAAGATCCTGAAAGGGATCTAGGATCCAAGGTGGAGCAAGAAGGTGAGGCTAAAGGAAGGGAAACCATACCTGGCGAGGCCAGAATGGGGCAATGAGGATCACCTTACTCCCCAGTCGACAAGCTTTCTGCAGAAACCTTGGGATGAGAGGGACTGGTGGATAAGCATACAAAAGACCGGGAGGCCAAGCATGAACTAGAGCATCTCTGGGGGACTCCCCCAGTGAGGGGTCCAGAATGAAAAACCTGCTGCACTTCACGTTGGGAGGAGATGTGAAGAGATCACAGCAAGGTTGCCCCACTTGCTGAAGATCTGTTCTGCTACTGACAGATTCATAGACCACTTGTAAGGCATCAGAATGGTCTGAATTAGCCTGTCCGCTAGAATGTTGGACTGTCCTGGAATGTACATTGCGATAAGAAAGCCACCTGTGGAGATCACCCATTCCCACACTCTCAAGGCCTCGCAACAAAGGGGATAAGATCTGATCCCTCCCTATTTCTTGATATACCAGACTACTGACATGTTGTCTGATTAAATAGCAATTGTTCCCCCAAAGGAAGAAAGGCATGAAGGGCCTGCAATGCTAGAAAGACCATCCTCATCTCTAGGACACTGATATGCAAATTGGTCTCTATGGGGGACCACAGGCCTTGGACTGTCCTGCCCGAACAATGCCCCCCTACCCAAGTTGGGAGGCATCCGTGGTCACTGTGACTTTGACTGGGGCTGGAACGAAGGGTCGCCCCTCCAAAATGTCCGGAGAACTCATCCACCATATGATGGACGACCGACACACTTGACGTAGGTGGATAGGATAAGTTAGTGGTAAATCCAACAGGGACCACTGAACCGCCAAAGTCCACTGAAGAATCCACATGTGTAGTCGGGCACATGGAAGGAGAGTTATAGTCGCCACCATCGAACCTAGGGCCCTTAATACTGATTCCGCTGTTGGGAGATGAGAATGGTAAATTAGGGAGACATGCATCCTGAGGTTTTGAGCTCTTTCTGAGGTCAGAAACACTTTGCCCTGAAGTGTGTCTATCCTGGCACCAATGTATATATTACCTGTACAGGCTCTAGTAGAGATTTGGATGTGTTGATTGTGATACCCAAACTCAGGCAAATGTCATAAAGTAGTCCCTGGTTTGGGAAAGTAGACACCTGGTGGGAGCAGTGAAGAGCCAATCATCCAGGTACGGATAGACCTGAATCCCCTGAAGCCTCAGGTGAGCCACTACCACCACCATCACTTTGGTAAACACCCTGGGGGCTGTGATGAGACCAAAGGGTAGGGCTCAAAATTGGTAATGATTGGCCCCTAGCCAGAAGTGGAGGAACCTCCTGGAGCTTCTGTGCATTTTTATGTTTTAGTAAGCATCTTGGAGATCTAATGAGCACATCCAGTCGCTCTCTTGCAGGTACGGCATGATGGACTGTAGTGTGACCATCCAGAACTTTTCAATGGCCACTGACAGGTTCAGGGTAGAGAGGACCACAATGGGCCTTAAGTCCCCCATTTTCTTTGGCACCAAAAAGTACCTGGAGTAGATGCCCGATCTGGACTGATCTGGGGGGACGGTTTTGGTGGCTCATTTTCCTAGCAGCTTAGAAAATTCCTGTGCTGCTGCCTCCCTTTGCATGGGTGAAATGCCCGGTAGGAGATTGGGAGGTGTTGGAGAACTCATAAAGGGGATAGAATATCCTCTGGATATGATTTGCAGCACCCAGCGGTCCATTGTTATGGACTCCCATGCCACAGGGTGCAGGGACAATCTTCCCGTGACTGCCTCCAGAGTAAAATAGTCAGAGAACCCATCAGGGTTGCTATCCAGGTCTGTCTGAGAAAGGTTCTCGAAACCCAAAGTTTTGCAGACCCCCTCAGTCTCTGGGGTGGCGTCTATTCTGTCCCCCTCTGCCTCTGGGGGAAGAAGAGCCCTGAGTGTCCCAGGAATACTGAGACTTCCAGAACCACATCTTCTTTTACCCTCTCCAGTTCCGGGAAAAGGACTTTTGAGAGTTAGAGAAGCAGATCCCGACAGCAGATAGTGTCCTCCCATCCTTCTCACTCTGGACTAACGTCTCCTTGACGGTCTTACCGAACAGAGTCAAGCCGGCATTGGCAAAGGACACCTTAAAAGGTTTGGTAAATTGGCACAATCTGAGCCAGGCATTACACCTCATGGACACACCAGACCCAGCCACCCTAGCCACTCCTTCCATTGCATGAGAGAGGAGTCGCATGGACGTATATTGGTACTGCTCTCAATGTGGCCATTTTCATGGAGAACAAAGCTTTGTCTTCCTGCGACATAGATTTGGGTGGAGACTCCTCCAGCTCCTTCACCAGGTTGCATTGGAGTCTCGTGACATGGGCCAAGTAGTTCAGCACCCTTATTAAAAAGGTAGCTGAAGCATACACCTGCTTCCCTAGCCAGTCCATCTTCTGAGACTCTCGGTCAGGAGGGTGGACCAAGGAACTTTCCTGAGATAGTTCCCTCTTCATGGCTGCTGCTTCCACCATGGTATCCACTGGGGAGCCCTTGTTCCAGGAAGGCCTGTCTATAGGGGGACTCAAAACCTTACCGGGGAACTTGGGGATTGGCTCCATAGTATCAGGTGCCTTTCCCGCCCGCAAGGTGATCAAATCCACTAAAGGATCCATAGGGGGCAGACACCCAAGACATAGATGGGTCTGTGCTGAAGGCCTCCAGAAACACAGACTCAGAGGAGGGCTTGGGGGCAGACAAACCTCCCCACTGGTGCAGAATCTCCATGATGTCTCCAAAGGAAACATCGTCAGGAGGTGAGCTTGGGGAGCCCTCCCCATCGTCTGTGTCCTCGGATAGGGACTCAAGGGAGTCCAAGTGCCTCCTCTTACACATATGCTTGCAAGGCACATCTCACATGGGGCTATCCAGGGAGTGCTTGCAAGCCATCTATTCCTCTGGGGGAGCCGTCTGGGGCACTTCGGGCATGGGCTGTCCCTCTGGTAAGATGATGGAGACCATAGACAGAGCCAAGGGGGTCTAGGTGGAGCCTGAGGAGGTGGTCAGGGGCCTCGATCTGATGGAGAGGACCCATTCTACCACATCGAATGCCGAAGGAGAACGGACGTCCTGGAAAGCCAATAAGGAGTCCGGTCTCCCCGGGTCCAATGCGAGAATTGGAGCTGGACCCAAAGTGGCCAGAGCTCTGAGAGAGAGAACCTGGACCGGCAATATCAGAGCCAGTGGTAAAGGTTCCACTCCATCAGATCCGACCCCCAGGTTCCGGCTCCGAGAACAGCTTGGATCTGAACTGGTCAGATCCAAGATGCTCCAAGCACCTTCTGGTGTTGAGGACACATTGGACCATTATCGCCGATGCCCTGACCAAGGCCCCAACCACGGAGCCGGAACTCCAAAGCCAAAGGTTGGATCGAGGAAGGAGTAATAGACTGAAAAAAGGGAAATGAGCTGCCCCCTCCTGAGGGAGGGGGGACTGGCAAGACCCCCATCTGGATCTGTGTACGGATAAAGTGCCTCATCATCTTATCCAGAACCATGTCCGAGAGAGAACGGGTCGACCGAGACGAGGCCACAGACTCCGACCTGGTCGGTCGGGGAACTGAGGCCCAGGAGACTGAGTGAGCCTCCTCTGGCTCTGGGGAGAACCTTGGAGACCTGTGCCAAGGGGATTCACAGATCTGAGTAGACTTGCTTGCTGACGAGAGGTCCGGAGACCTCTTCCTCTTCTCCTTTGTCCTCGACTCTCTCTCCTGCTCTCTACCCCTCCTCTGCTCTGCTACCACAGGCTTAGAAGCAGGAGTTTGAGTCCCAGCCTGGGAGGGAGGGGAGGCTAGAGGCAGAGAAGCAGGAGAGGCAGTCACAGCAGCCGCAGTGATTGAAGCCGAGGATGAGGAGGGAGGATCAGTGGCAGGAAGAAGCCACTTGAGGGCCAACTTGGCCTTTCTGTCCTTCAAAGCTCGGGGGTTGAATCCCGCACAAATGGAACAGTCAACATTGAGGTGGGCCACACCTAAACACAATACACACAGAGTGTGGCCATCTGCTGGGGAGAGCTTATGGCCACACTCTGTGCATCATTTAAAAATAAGCTTTTCAGCTATGTCTAGGAAGAAAGAGAAGAAACAAACAAAAACTTTCTTCCTAAAAGTTTAACATAAACCCACTTACTACATAAGACTGACTAGAAAGGGGGGGCACCACATTCAAACTACACTAACTAGCAACTACTACAAGCCTACACATGATTCCAAAGCAATGGGAGGGGAGAAAGGGTACCGACACTAATCTGAAATGGCTAATCTACCAAAAAAAATGTTAAAACTTACAGTCAAAAAACACCCTGCTAACTGGAGCTCTAGAGACACTATGTTTCACAAATTGCGGCAAATGAGATCTAGGGATGGAAGGCAAGGGAGGTGTATTATGGGTAAGGGGAGGAGTCTGGAGCTTGGAGCTGATGCTAGTAATCTTTGCCAGCTCGAATCCGATATGGTTCCGTATCCCACAGGTTGAAGATCAAATGAAGTAAACTACTTCAGATAGAATTTACTACATTTGGAAGAATGCTTGTTTCTGGAAGGCCTTCATGTCTATAATTAAATATTGCTAATTATGAATGTATTATTAATCATCTACATATAGATGATATAAATGTAAAAACTCTGTACCCATGAACTACCACATAGGCAGCAATCTACTTAACACCGAATGCGTGATAAGAGACCTTAAGACCCAGGTGGACAGTAGTCTCTCCTTTGATAGTCACATCGCCACAGTAGTCAGGAAGTCCTTCTACATGGCACACCTCATCATAAAAGGGTTCTCATCCAGGAAAAAAGAGGTCATCGTTACCTTCTACTCATCACTCATTAGATCCATTATAGAGTACAACACCCCTTTTGGAATGTACCTCACAAGACATCTGCAGCAGCTGGAAAGGCCACAGAAGTACCTCACAAAGAGGATTACTGGGCTCAAACAAATGCCCTACACTGACCGCCTCAAAAAACTCCAGCTTTACTCCGTAGCATATCGCCTACTCAGAGGTGATCTCTGCCTAACATATAAAGCTATGTCAAACCCAGAGCTGTTGGACATGCTACACCTAAAGAAATCCCAATCCCTCCGAGCTACACGCTCTAGGGACCTAAACCTTGTCACCACAATAAACAGGACATGCTGGAGGGATAGATTCCTATCCCAGAGACTCCTCATACTCTGGAACAGGCTACCCATCTATGTCAAGCAAAGTTCTTCATTAGCACTCTTCAAGAAAAATCTTGATGAGTGGATGGGAAATAGGAAATACACCCCAGGGATCACTTCTGTGTCTCTGCTCATCAGTGGCAAAGGAAAATAACTTTTTTGGGTGGCGTAAGCCAGGGAACCTTGTTGGCTAGGCTTGCATAGGCCCTTGGGCCGATAGCCTAGTACCTACCGATGAACCTATAAGTACATACATATATATGTAAATATTTGCACACATACATAATTCATCTGAAAAACAAAACGACATAGTTTGAGAAGAAGAATTATCAAGGTAAAAAAAAGATATCCAGGAAGTGTCATATAAGATGATCTCAAGGAATGCAGGTGGTGTGGTATTCCAACAACTAAAGCTGGTGTGATTTTGAGATTCATAGAAAAAGGAATCACTTCACCCTGCCCAGCACTGCTTTGTTAAGCTTTTGTAAATTCATATTCATTACTTCAGTAATACAGTCTGTCTGTACCTTTGTCATTTTCTTCCTCTTCTTTTGCCTTCTGTCGTTCCCAGGAATGGAAAGAATCCTGTCTTTACATTGTGTGGCCAGAGCAGCAGGTTTTAGTTTTACTGTTAGTTCTGCTGAATAGCCTGTATTTATTTCCAAATATATTGACCGATACAATCTCCTTACAGACAACAGAATTCTAAAACATTCTCTGCACAGAAGCATTGATGTTTCCAGTATGCAGTCTTATAGTTCAGCTCTTATGGGCATAGGTTATAACTGGAAACATCTAATCTTTGATAAGATGGACCACTCTTGACAATGTGAAGCACTGGCTCTTTAATTTCTTATTGAAGTTTACCACATCCTTCCTCCTAAGAAGTATATATGCATGTATGTATTTATTTTTGTTAAGCAGGTAGGTAGGCTGGTACAAATACTGTTTTCTGCAATGATCCTGCCACAGAGGCACATAAGAAAGATTTTATTAACTCAGTCATGTACTATCAGTACTGAAGGCAAAACAGATGCAGACAGATAAAATATAACAATTATGCACAAAAGAGCAGCATTTCTGCAGTTTTACAAAAACATATATACATAAGAGCATGATTTATACAAATTAATGGTGGATTTTATAATATGTACATTCTAGTGGCAGTCTGCACATTTTAAGTCAGTATATGTATATATATTTACAAATATGTGACTTGAGAGGTGTATACCTGTACAATTTTGCAGTTACCTCAGTAGACTGATTCTTGATAAGGCGGTCATACTTAATAAACAAAGATGAGACAATGGTAATACCATCAAAGAGGTTTGTAGGTGTGCTGGTTGAAGATGGGATAAGGCTAGTCGGTTGCATACCCCAACTTTTGTCATTAAAACATTTGTATATGGCTTAATTATGTAGGTGCTCAGATAATGCTTATTTGAATCTAACTCTGGAAGGTTATTCCATAGAGCAGAACACAGTCTAGAAAAGGCTTGTTTCCAGCTAGCAGTTTTAAATAGGGGTATGCATAGGATAAGACTGTTTTCTTGGGTATTTCTTAGTAGGTATACTTGTTCCCTTATTGGCAGTTTTCTTCTCAAGGGTGTGCAGTAGCTTTCATTTAATATTTTGAATATGACTAGTTCTGGTAAGTAAGTTTACCTTGCTATGACTGGTAACCAGTTTTATTTCATTAGTATATCATGGTGGTATGCCCTGTAGTCTGCCAGCAGAGCAAATCTGCAATAAATTTTATTTCCAGCTATTTGTAGTCTTTGGGTATTGTAAACGGAGTTGAAGGACAGTAGAGGGAGACCATATTCATGTTTGGGAAAGAAAAAACATTGTCCAGTACAAGCTATGCTTCTGCAATGAGAAGATGAGAGATTTTATAGCAGAGATTTAGTTGAGAAAGAGTTTAGATTCAATGCCATCAGTGTGTGACAAAAGAATAAGAACTGCGGCTACAGTTAGGCCAAGATATTTATATTTTTTGACTTGTGGAATAACATTGTTAAGGTTGTTATAAATGGTTAAGATATGCTTGGTGGAAAGTTTGCATTTAAAGGCAAAAAGCATATACTGTGTCTTTTTTTTTTGATTGATTAGGAGTTTCCTCATTTCAGGCCATTGCCCCATTTAACTAAATTATTTTCCTGTTCCCACTTTAAGGTAGAGGGGCATTTATTAGATTGTAACAGAAGAATATAATCTGTAATGGTAAGTAATTTTTAATGTAATTTATAAAGAGTGGGAAGATTATGGGACTTATGTAGGGAAAATTCCCATGGTGGAAATGTATTTGTATGGATTTGGAAGTCTCTGTTTTCTAGTAGGCTTTGAAACCATTCTATGCTGTTATTGTCAAAATTTATTTTTCTTAGTCTGTCTAGAATAAGATAACTTTTAAGGTCAAGGCTGCAGTGATCTTTTAGCCCAGGAAAATAAAATCTGTTATTTTTCCCCATCTATTTGAAAAGTATTAATGGGAATAGATTAAATGTTCCTAGTTTTTCCAGTCACTGTCAGCAAACCATCTTTTGTGCTTTCTACTTTCACCTTCACACTTCCAGCCATCCCCATATAGGAAGTTGTTAAAATTTCATAAGGATCTTTGACTGCAGTAACTGATTGAACTAAGCCAGCATTTTACATGATATATTTTGTATATACATTAAATAAGTAGAGTGGCAGTATAGGCCTTATCACACTCCTTTCCATGTCTTGACCCAATAAGTCGCCTCGTATTCAATCCTGTTTTTTTCTTCGTCTGCAGACGGATTCCGCCATTATTCTCGTTTCTCTAAGAACTCGCCACAGCGATTTGTGGTCCATGAAATCAGAAGCTTTTGAGTAGTCAGAAAAGGAAATGTAAAAGACTTTCTTGGACTTCTTTGATTTTTCTTCCAATCAGCAGATATTAGCAACTGCCAATTTAGTCTCTGGTGTTTCTTCCACTTCAAGAAATCATCTTTTTCTTTCATCTAGCAGTTCTTGATATATAGATATATATATATATATATATATATATATATATATAGATATATGTATATATATATATATATATATATATATATATATATATATATATATACATACATATATATTGTGTGTGTGTGTGTGTGTGTGTGTGTGTGTGCGCATACATGGATTGATTTAATTTTCGTGAATTACCTAACTTCCTGGTGTCACAGCTGGACAAGTAGTTGGCTTATCAAGGTCAGTAATTAGTGACATGTTGAAAGGTAAGGGGGAATGGGTACAAATGTCAAAAGTTTAATTTGCATCAAAATTTTCAGCATTTGGGTCGAGTATGTTTGTGAGTAAGAGCAAGCGCTAGGGGAGAAAACAGATGTGCGCGCACGTGTGTGTGTGTGTGTGTGTGTGTGTGTGTGTGTGAGTGTGTGCGGTCCTTTTATTGGTACTGTTAGTCAAAGGGTGTCTAGTATCATAATGTGTAAGGCTGGGGTTAGGGGCAGCGGCAAAGGGTAGGGTATATAGTTAGGGTGAGGACATAAGAGTAAGGTAATGCAGGGGGGTGGGGGTGGCAAAGCACCCTTAATGAAGCTGTATACTCTCGATTAATACATTTTGCTTAAATCCAAGAATGAGGATATAATGATGTTTACTTCTCTCATACAAGGGTGGCAGACTGCAGCACTGGTCAATAGAAACTGCACTGTGATTAAAACTTTCCTAAGACATTTTAGGGTTTACTGTCATTTTTGGCAAACTGTCATTATCCCACCAATATATGCACAAGAGGTTGCTCCAGTGTTCAAAAACCTGAACAAAATACACATTGTTTGTCTTAAACATCATACTATAAGCGGAACACTCTGAGGTACCTCCATATCAGACATAGTATATATTTCCCATATTCATACATTCAGTCTTACCATT
The DNA here is from genome assembly GCF_019279795.1 of Protopterus annectens. Taxonomy (NCBI): domain Eukaryota; kingdom Metazoa; phylum Chordata; order Ceratodontiformes; family Protopteridae; genus Protopterus; species Protopterus annectens. The sequence goes on along the minus strand of NC_056747.1, from coordinate 205,239,499 downwards.
CCAAAGACTGCAGTTCTGATCCAGTAATTCCAAAAGAAACGTCATAATATTGCTGTCTGTTGTTTAGTGACTAATAAATCAAGGTTATGCTGTTCCTTACTAGTAACCTACAGCAGGTATGGGATGGTGTGTTCCTAAGTGCAGACTTGCAGTTTCTAAATTGTGGAGTGGAAACCACTATTAAATAAAGTATTATACGAAAGACCACCCTCCCCCTACAGACTACAACACCTACACTCCATGTATAATCAACTTTAACAGCAGAACACAATGGAGAAGATGGATACATCTGAGTTTGGGGAAAAAAATGTGCTTTCCTTTCTCCATTGTGCAGCAGAATGATTAATGTGGTCATCTTACCATGGACTTTATACTGTCCATGTTTTTAAATGTACCTCCCTGTTGACCAAAGTACTGCAAAATTATTTTAGTAATTATTTTAGTAGTAATAATAATAATGTAATATTAATGATAATAATAATAATAATAATAACTATTATTATTATTATAATAATCATAATAATAATAATGTAGCCATGCATATGCCTCAGCCTATCTCTATCTGATATTCTGAAAAACATTCATTGGTAAGTTCTCATTAAGATTGCCTCCATTTTGGGGATGACCCAGTGAAAACTCAGGTTTCTGCTCTTTTACTGTTCCATAATACAGGCTGCATGTCATTTAGCACCCGCAGCATGCCAGGTGCATTAATGGAAATAGTGACAGTAACATGTTACATTCTATCTAGTTAGGTCAGGAATTTTCCTTCTAGTTAAATAGTAGAGGTGTGGTTTTTAACAGAAGCAAGACTTGCTGTAATTGTCTTTTCTCGGAATTTCTCTCTATGTTGTTAATTTTTACGGACATGTTCAAGCAATTTCCTTTACGTCTGCTGCTCATTTGCATTGATTTCCATGCCATATCACACCCATAGTGTGTGCGACATGTACATCATTCCTATGATAACATTTATTTGTTGTCATTGTGAAACTGGTACTCAGACAAGAATCGTTTGTTTTTAATACATGACTCAGTATGGCTAAACATTTTGTTTAAGTCATGTTTAAAGACACCTTTTCCATATTCTGGGCAATGGAAAAGTCAAAGACTCTTTATCTGAACTTATTGTGCCTCAGCACTGAGGGTTCTTATGAATAATACAATGTAAAAAACATTGTAAGTATGAAAGAGTATAATTGCAGTTAAATAAATATCATTATTTTAATTATAAATTAAGTTGTGCTGCAGGTAATGATAACTTAGATGACATTTAAAAAAAATAACATGCACATTTTATTTTAATAATCCATGCAAGACAAGTACAACATGGGTCATGGGTAGATTTTATGAATTGAACCTGTAAGTCTAAATGATACTGAGATTATTTTAGTTTGTCTTGAAACAAATAGAATGCCATGGTTTCAGACAATATTGGGTTAACCATATATATATATATATATATATATATATATATATGTCAACATATATGAATGCAATAACTTGTGCATATTCACTAATTAATCCTGACAAAAACAACTTTTCCTGTACTACAGATTTTTAGGAGACACAGATTAAATGACTTTTCTGCTGTACGATGTTACAAAAAAAACATGTGTAGGATCTTGTAGCTTTCCCTAATCTGCATTTTTAGCAGAAATGTTTGTTCATTCACAACTGTAACTGTGATCTACTATCTATGCGTTTGTGTGTGTGCAGTTTTTCTGTAACTCAGAAAATCCTTTACTGTGCAGCTTGTGACTTTTCTCTGCTTTGCTGATGCTGTTAAATTGTATGTAGCTGGACACAGACTGGTAAAAAGTGACACATTGCAAAGCTAAATTCTGAATTATGTTTTCCCCATTTTTGAATGCTGTTCCTGCTTATGCAACCTGATTGTCATATCTATACTTCAGACAAGGTTTTAGCTCTTATGTTTCCCATCTATACTTTAGCAATCACAGGGGAATTAGTAAAGTTATCGCCATTGGTTAATGAGGTAAGTAAACCGACCACACTTTCATGTGCAATACCAGGCAGAATCGATACACTCTCCCTACTACAGTGTACTACAAGTAAATGCATGAAATGCTAATCAAACAGCAGGCATCCTGCTCTGGGTAGAAAGCCAAAGCAGCTGAATGCAAAGATCTGCACAAACAAAATAACTACAATAATTTGAAAAAAAAAAGACATTGTACATGTTAAGCAATAGATGTACTACTGTATCTTAATAAGTTTCAAAATTATATTTAAATTAGTTTAAGGGAGTGGAATTTCTACAAGACATCTTTGGAAAGGTGAGCAACAACTATAAAAACTGATACATTTGAAAAACACTTAAGAGTTTAGTTCATGAGTTGGATCTAGTGAGCAAGGATTGTTAAATAAGGTGTGCTGTGATGTTTGGGGGATTTAAGCTTTAGGTGCAATACTGCCAAAATCTTTTTATAACTAGTTTAATAAAAATATTTTTAGTAACAGTTACTTGCCACTAGTCAAAAGGCCTATAAAGTGTTTTACATATATTTTTTTAGTGTATTAGAGTTGTTGTGTCTTTCGGCTTTTCCCAGTTAGGGGTCGCCACAGTGGAACTCCGGTCCGCTAATGATTGGCAGTAGATTTTTACGTGCCGAGTTGCCGGCCCTGACACACAACCTTCAACGAAGGTACGCCCATTCATGCATGTCTCCACACAGAAGACGGTCTAGCTGAGAATCGAACAGGACAACGTCTTAATGTGAGGCGACAATGCTACCGCAGCACCACCACCATAGTAGGTGATGCTTATTGCTTGGTTTATCTGGCCTTATGAGGGAACCATACAAATTTACTGGTGTGAAAAGGGTCTCACTGAAGAAGAATGAAGATGAATCTACAGATTCTGTTATTTCATTTTTTTACTCTTAATATAACAGAAGCATTGTCATACATAAAACTCATGCATATTACTCAACAGAAAGACGAGATACCATCCTATTACTGCTCCAAGGACTGCTTATTGATCTTTTGTTTCACCAGTGCTTGTTTCAGTAACAAATGTATTCAAAGTATGCATAAAATCAGAAGTTATCACCAGTTATAAAATCAAAAGTATGTGTTGGAATGTCAGCATGTGTAAATGTTGCAAAGATCCATTTAGGAATGTACAAATATTTATTTGTTTTATTTATTCATTTGACATTTGTTAACCGGGTTGGTCCAACTGAGCTAAAAGCCCATTTTCAGTAGAGACCTGAGGAGAAAAGCTCCAGGAGATGACATACAGTATACATAGAACATAGAAGAGAGTATATTTTAAGTCATATAAAAAATAGTAAAAAAATAACAAGTTTAACATGGAATACACACAAAAAGTTGAGCAAAAAATACAGTTACAATAAACAAATAGAATGAGATCAACATAACAGAATCTGGCAATTTCAAATATGCAGAATATGTATTTACAGATAAGGCATGTAAAATACAAAATATGAAAGCAGAATGGCAACAATGTAGCATAAGAGTGTCAGTAACTACGAAACTAGATAAACTACATACATAATTACATTGTTATTAGCTGTAGTGGATACATAGTAGTCCCGCAGGTACTTGAGTAAAGCTACTTAAGATTGTGAGAAAGGAAGGATCAATGAAAGGTAGCAATAAAGGTATTGCAGAGGAAGTGAAGTGAGTTAAAGGAGAGATAAAAGGTTGGAGAGATGAGTGAGTTCACACACGTTCTTGGAAAGGGCAGATCCATGAGCTTAAGAGATACAGTTTTACTCTTTTGAATTCATTTGTATATGGCATGTTTTTAATATATTTAGGAAGTTTGTTCCAGGCTACAGACACATTATAATTGCAAAGTAGTTTACTGATATTTCTGTGGGGTTTCTGTATGTCAAGGAGTTGTTGGTCATAGCCATCTAGGTAAAGTTAACAAATATATAAAGTCCATGGACTAAAAATACTGTTTGATTGGTAATGGAGCACATAAAATGTAGGTTTTATTTCAACAGTTAAAAATTAACTGAAGCCTTTGCCATATACCTTCACAATAAGTCATATAAAATTAAGTGCAGTAAATAATTCTATAATTGTCCATTATTTTCCAGCAGTGAAAATTGAGTTTTGGAAGTATGGCTCATGATGTATAATTATTTGTTTCAACTGTGATTTTAGAAAATGATTTTCAGCAAAACAGCTTAGGATACACCTAGTTATCAGCCAATATTCTCTTTTATAAGGAATAAGTTATTTGCCAGAGTACAAACTCTTGGTTCCAGCCCTGCCTGCTGCCAATATCCCTATATGGGATGATGTTAGCCTACCTCTCTGACTTTATATCTAATGTTGTCCTTTTTCTAGGTTACTACCCAACCTCCAAAAAGTACAGTTTTGTACCTACCATAAATGTAGATGTCCGATAGGTATGCATCTGCAGTCATCACATATGGGTTGTCCTGCCTCAGGCAGCCCTTCGGTTGGCCGGATTCCAAAGTCTGGGTCTGGCTTCGGCTGATGTCGCACTTTTCCCGATGTCAGAGCGTCTGGGGTATAAAAGCATCAGCCGACGCCATCTTCCTCAGTTTTTCTTGCCCCATATGCCAGGTGCCCTCTAGGAAGGCTAAATTTGGAGGAATGCAATAAAATTCCAAACATTTGCAAAAATATATATACATGTATATACAAACAAATACACCATAATAGATTCCCCCAGCTAGCTAATAGAGGGGTAAGCACCCTAGGAATACCAAAGAGGGGAAGGAGGGAGGGTAAACCTGACTGCAGATGCATACCTATCAGACATCTACATTTATGGTAGGTACAAAACTGTACTATGTCCTTCAAGGATGCATCTGCAGTCATCACATATGGGTAGAATACCATAGCCAATCTGGGGGTGGAGGTACTAAATAAAGGATGGTGTAGCTAAAATACCCTGCAGGACTGCCATAGCAAAACCTGCTCTGGATCTGGAGTATAAAGGTAAATTGTAATGCTTGGAAAATGTATGCATGGAGCTCCATGTAGCAGCTTCTAAAATGTCCTTGGTAGCCACCCCTCTTAGGAAGGCTGTGGTGGTGGCTGTGGCTCTCGTGGAATGAGGTCTAATGTCAGCTGGCACAGTTTTTCCATGAAAAGAGTAACAAAAATGAATGCAATTCCCTATCCATTTTGAAATTGTCTGTTTGGAAATTGCTTTTCCTTGTACCCCAGCAGCATATGCTACAAACAACTGGTCAGTCTTTCTGTAACTCTTAGTTCTGTCCAAGTAGTAGCGCAATTGTCTGTGTATGTCCAGTCCAGGGTGTGCAGAAGTCTCTCCCCTTTATTTTGCGGTTGTGGGAAGAATGTAGGCAAGTGAATAGCTTGGTTCAAAGATACCCTGGATACCACCTTTGGCATAAATGTAGGATTGGTCCTCAAAGAGACTCTTTCCTGATGAAAGATAAGAAATGGCTGCACTGCCATTAAAGCTTGTAACTCGGATACTCTTCTTGCTGAGGTTATGGCCAGAAGGAAGGCAGTTTTCCAAGACAAAAACTGTAGATCTGCCGATGCTGCTGGTTCAAAGGGAGGAAGTGTTAGCTTTTCCAACATGAAATTAAGGTCCCAAGTAGGTAGAGGTGGTTTCCCTGGAGGTTTGATGTTTTTGATTCCTCTTAGAAACTGTCTTAGGAGAGGATGAGAGAAGACAGGTGGATTAACATTGTATTCTGCTGAAATTGCTGAAGCATGTATCTTAATGGAAGAGTAAGACAGGCCATTGTGGAACAATTCTGCCAAATATTCCAGTATATGTGCCATGTTCATCACTGTCACATCTAGGCCCTTTGTTGTGTTCCAGGTGTGAAATCTTTTCCATTTTGCTGAATATGCCTTCCTTGTGGAAGGCGTGAGCTTCCATAATAATATCCTTCACTCTCTGGGATAGGTTATCCTGAGGAGTAGTCATGGTATTCTCCAGGCAGTTAGCTGCAAGGTTTTCAGGTTGGAGTGCAGAGTCCTGAAATTGTGCTGCGTCAGTAGGAGTGGCCATAGGGGGAGAGGCCATGGTTTCGTCTGTGACATGCTCTTTAACAGTGGGTACCAGTGCTGTTTTGGCCAGTTTGGAGCTATCAGAATCACCCTGGGCTGCTCTGTCCTGATCTTCAGTAGGACCTTGGTCATTAATGGGAGAGGTGGGAAAGCATACACTGTTAGAGCTTTCCAGCTGAATGAGAGAGCGTCCACTTTCCATGCTTGTGGGTGGTATGTCCTTGAGCAGAATTTCCTCAGTTGATGATTGTGGGGGAAAGCGAACAGATCTATTTTCGGGCTTCCCCATGATTGTGTGATGAGTGAGAAGATGTCCGGGTGCAGCATCCATTCGTGTGCATCCATGGTAGTTCTGATTAAGCTGTCTGCCAGAATATTGTCTTTCCCTGGCACGAACTGGGACTGTAGCTGTATGTTGAGTTTCAAAGCAAGTTCCCATAGATTCATTGTTAGTCTGCAAAGAGGGTAGGAATGGGTGCCTCCTTGCTTGTTTATGTACCACATAACTGTGGTGTTGTCTGTCCTTATGAGCAGGTGGCCTTGCTGAAGGAAAGGTTTGAAGGCCTCGATTGCGTGCATCACTGCCAGCATTTCCTTTTGGTTTATGTGCATGCACAGCTCTCTTTGTGACCATAGTCCTTGGATACATCTGCCCTCCATGTGTGCTCCGCAACCTTGGTCTGAAGCGTCCGTGGTGATGGTTTGGTTGGCTCTTGGCTTGCTGAAGGGCAACCCTCTGTTCGACTGGCAGGCTTGAGCCCACCACAGAAATTCCTTTTGTAGGCAAGGAATGAGTGGGATCAAAGTTTCTAAGCTGTGACTGTGCTGTGTCCATAAACGTCTTAGGTACCATTGTAATTTTCTCATATGCAGTCTTGCTTGCGGAATCAGAAGAATGCAAGATGCCATGTAACCCAGGGCCTGCAGGATTTTTCTTGCAGTCAGCTGAGTTTGTCTTGTCAGATTCTTGAAGTAATCTGGTAGTTGTTTTTGTTTTTCTTCTGTCAGAAAGGCCATTTGGGAGGTTGTGTCTAGATCCGCACCCAGAAAGGTTATTCTTTGGGATGGAACCAGTCTTGATTTGTGGATGTTGACTGTATATCCCAAGGCCTGTAGCAAGTGGATGGCATAGTCCAAGTCCTTTAACAAAGTTTGCTTGCTGTCCGCTTGTATAAGGCAGTCGTCCAGATATGGGTAGATTTGAATCCCCTGAAGTCTGCAGTGTGCAATTACCGATGCCAGACATTTCGTGAATACTCTGGGTGCAGTAGATAAGCCAAAGAGTAATGCTGAGAATTGATAATGCTCTGACCCTGCAAGAAATCTGAGGTGTCTTCTGCAGCTTTGTCGAATAGGGACATGCAGGTATGCCTCCTTGAGGTCCAGAGTTACCAGCCAAGACCCCTTGCCCAGCATGGGAAGGAGTTGCTGTAGAGTCAGCATTTTGAATTTTGGCACAATGAGGTAAGTATTCAGTGTGGACAAGTCGAGAATAGGCCTCCATTGATTTTCTTTTCTTGGAACAAGGAATAATCTGGAGTAAAATCCTTGGCCTTGTTCTGAAAGAGGTACCTTTTCTATGGCTTTCATTTGCATTAAGTTGGTAATTTGCTTCAAAGCCTCTGCCCTCTGATTTGGTGGCAGGTCTGGCATGCCTCTCCTTTTTGGCAATGAGTGGAAATGGAACCTGTATCCTTTGTCTATTATTTGCAGTGTCCATGTGTCCCTTGTAATGCTGTGCCAATTTTTTGAGAATAAAGAAAGCTTTCTGCCCAAAGGTGCTTCTAATTGAGCCCTGGTCGGCGGAGTCAAAATAAAGTCATTGAGTCTGTCCTGGTGTAGCAGTTGTAGTTCCTGCACTACCTCTCTGGTTGGGAGGCTGCCACTGACGGCCTCTGTAGGAGCCTCTAGCTTGCCCTCTACCTCTGGCATGCCTATTCCTGCCTCTCTGAGATCTGTCTGAGTCCGGAAAGGACCAATTCTTAGTAGGCCAATTTCTGCTGAATCTCGGTGGTTGGACTTGCAGAAAGTCTTTGACTGTTTTGTCTTTTCTTCAAATTTCTTTAAAACCTCTTGAGCTGTGGAACCAAATAATTTTTGCTTTTCCATAGGAGCATCCAAAAGCTTAGCTTTAACATGGTCTGGCAGAGATTGTTCTTTCAGCCAGGCATGCCTGCGTATAACTGCACCTGTCATAGCTGACCTACATGAAGCTTCCAATGCATCATAACCACACTGCAAGAAATGGTTACTAACCTGCTGGGAGTTATGCACCAGATCCTGAAGGGATTTGCGATCAAGGGGTTCAGAAGAGGACAGTTTCTTATGCAATTCATCTAACAAATACTCTTGGTACTGTATCATATGAAATTGACAATTTAATGCCCTCATGGAAAGAGTTGCAGAAGTATACACTTTCTTACCCCATCTCTCTAATGTTCTGGACTCCCTTTCAGAAGGTAGAGGATTTTTAGCAGTGGCAGCTGCAACCCCTTTTGGGCCCTGGGAAATAGTTTCTGGATCAGCAGAGTGGGCCTTGTACAGGTGTAGATGTGAGTCCGGGACCCAGTAGTACCTATCAGGTTTGGCAGGAGCCGGAGGGAGAGAGTCAGGGGCAGTACTAGCATCAGAGTACACATCATCAATGACATTCAAAACAGGAGGTATAGCTAAAGGCCTATGCTGAGGTAAATGTAAAAAGGTCCTTAATCTCTTTTTGGAATCAGAGAATTCCTGACCCTGCCATTGAAAATGTTCTCTCATAGAGTGTAATGTCTCTCCAAAGGAAAACTCTTCAGGAGGGGAGGCCGAGGGAATAGATTCTTCAGCATCAGAATCCTCATAGGCCGAATAAGCCTCCTCCTGGTGGTCTGACAGAGCAGAGCCATCAGTGGACTCATCTGAGGACTGGGGGTCAGAGGGCTCAACCCTGGGCCTTTTGTCTGGAGGAGGATGAGAGCCCCTGTCCAGATGAGGTTGGGAACCTCTAATTAAAGAAATCAGATCCTCTGCTAGGCTAAGAATCTGAGAGCCAGTAGAAGGTCTCTGAGAGGAAACCTTGGGAGGCAAAGCTTTAGTAAGTTTAGCAGCTTTAGCCCTAGAGAAAGCCTTAATGGACATGGAAGCAGGGGGTCTGGCTGCACCACGTGCAGGAGTAGACTTATCTAAAGGAATGGTGTCAGAAGGATCCTGGACACCGGTTTCAGTAGGTAATTCAATAACCGACTCGGCCGGGGCCTCGGGGGCCGAGGTAGTCGGTTGTGCGGTTTCGGTAATAGGAAGTAGCAAGGACTCAGTTTCAACCAAGACCGAGACACTCGCGGTAGGCCTGACCGTGGCTTCAGCCGAAACCGCAGTCCGCGTGTGTCGGTCCTTGTCCTTCCGTTTTTTAACTAAATGCAAAGTCGGACTCTCCGACGGCATCTTATAAGCAAAACTAGCCCCAAAAAATTCCTCTGCAAACTCTGACTGACGTCTAAGAGTTCGTCGGTTGAAGGAAGCACAGGCTGAACAGGCCGAGACGTCGTGGTCTGGGCCTAGGCAGGGGAGGCAGTAAGAGTGGAAATCCTTATGAGGTATTTGTTTCCCACAAGTTAAACAATTATTAACTTTATCTGACATCGGCTGAGGCAAGAAAGAGTCCCCAATGGGGTACTTAGCTTTTTCGAAGTCTTCGGTAGCTGAATCACAGGAGCTGGCTGACCGTCACTTGCGAACTGCTTCTGCTTCGGGCACCACGTGGCAAGAAAGACTGAGGAAGATGGCGTCGGCTGATGCTTTTATACCCCAGACGCTCTGACGTCGGGGAAAGTGCGACATCAGCCGAAGCCAGACCCAGACTTTGGAATCCGGCCGACCGAAGGGCTGCCTGAAGCAGGACAACCCATATGTGATGACTGCAGATGCATCCTTGAAGGACATCTCTTATCTCTGTCATTTTTAAAAAGCCATCTCCCACCACCTCTTGTAAGTGGCCCATAAGTCTATAAAACGAGTAAAATTTATAGAATCTTCATAGGTAGGTTCACAGCAGAGTCATAAGTCCAGGACAGTTAGGAGCTTAGCCACTGTAATTCTTCTTGCTTGCTTCCTGTATGTACAGTAGCCTAAGACGACACACCAGGGATGAATTTATGGATTTCTTCTAGTCACCAAGGTTGATTTTCAGACAGTATTTACTTTGACATGAAGTGGAAACTTATTCTATATATCGGGAATTCTTTTGGGGCTATATCTATCCTTCTTGCAAGTACTGTTAATATTATGATGTACAGTTTGTCCTTAGAGTGGGTATTGGTAATATTCAAATCTGCAAAGAAGTTAAGCAGGATTGGGCCCTTCATAGTCTTACATGCCAAAAAGCGGTAACTCTGTTGTATTCTGTAAGAGACAGAGTAAAGAGACAGGGCTTGTAGACATACTGTAGAACTTATGAATCTCAAAAACAAGTTTTTCTTGGAGCTAATCATTGTGATATTTCAGGTTTGGCAATATATTTCGATAGGTACATGGCAACATGTGCATTAAATTCTACTATGGGTCTGATTAAGTGAGGAGTTGATAAGTACAATACCTTTCCTTAATAAGGAGGATATACTTTTAGAAATTAGTTTGACTAGGTAGAAAAATTTCCTAACAATAGTTGATAAGTGATTCATAGGTTCATAGGTAGGTACTAGGTTATCGGCCCAAGGGCTTAAGTAAGCCTAGCCAACAAGGTTTCCTGGCTTATGTCACCCAAGAAAGTTAATTTCCTGTGCCCCTGTCGAGCAGAGCCACAGAAGTAATCCCCAGGGTGTATTTCCTATTTCCCATCCACTCATCAAGATTTTTCTTGAAGAGTGTTAATGAGGAACTTTGCTTGACATAGATGGGCAGCTTGTTACAAAGTATAGGAAGTCTCTGGGACAGGAATTTATCCCTCCAGCATGTCCTGCTTATTGTGGTGACAAGGTTTAGGTCCCTAGAGCATGTAGCTCGAAGGGACTGTAATTTCTTTAGGTGTAGCATGTCCAACAGCTCTGGGTTTAACATAGCTTTATATGTTAGGCAGAGATCTCTTCAGAGTAGGCGATATGCTGCAGAGTAAAGTTGAAGTTTTTTGAGACGGTCAGTGTAGGGCATCTGTTTGAGGCCAGTAATCCTCTTTGTGAGGTACTTCTGTGGCCTTTCCCGCTGCTGCAGATGTCTTGTGAGGTATATTCCAAAAGGGGTGTTGTACTCTATAATGGGTCTAATGAGTGCCGAGTAGAGGGTAACAATGACCTCTTTTTTCCTGGATGAGAACCCTTTTGTGATGAGGTGTGCCACAAAGAAGGATTTTCTGACTACTGTGGAAATGTGATTATCAAAGGAGAGACTACTGTCCACCTGAGTCCTAAGGTCTCTTATCACACATTCGGCATTAAGTAGACTGCAATTTATGTGGTAGTTCATGGGTACAGAGTTTTTACCAAAGGGGATGACAATGCACTTTTTGGCATTGAGCTTGAGGCCATGCCTCTGACACCAGGCATCTGTCTCAGTGAGGCCCTTCTGTAGGATGTCAACATCATTTGGGGACTTGACTATGGCTCCTAGTTTGCAGTCATCTGTGAACTTCATTAGCCAGAGGCCTTCTGTGTTAGACTGTACTTCAGAGAAGTAGATACCAAACAGGAGAGGTCCCAGGACTGAACCCTGTGGTACTCCACTTGTCACTGGTTTGAAGTCAGATTTGGAGTCTGTAACTTTTACAGCATGGGTTCTGTCAGTGAGCCAGTTGGCAACCCATCTTGTGACATTAGGATTTATACCTAGTTTAGTAAGTTTGGCTATAATTCCAGAATGGGGGATGGGTGTCAAAAGCCTTGGCGAGGTCAAGATAGGCTGTGTGAACCACCATACCCTCGTCTACGGCTTTGGTGACTGCCTCAAAGAAGTCAATCAAGTTCAGAAGGCATGATCTGCCTTTCACAAACCTGAACTGGGTGGGGTCCAGAGTTTGGAGGTTATCAATGTCTTTGTTTATGAGTTCCATGATGATATGTTCCATGGCCTTGCAGACCAGGCTTGTCAGGCTAATAGGGCGATAGTTCCCAGGATCAGTAGTGGCTCCCCCTTTGTGGAGTGGGATAACAGTTGCTGTGCACCATTCAGTGGGCACAAAGCCTGACGTGAGACTATGACTGAACATGGTGCTTAGGTGGGGAGCCAGTTCATTCTTAAGTTCATGTAAAACGCAGCCTGGAATGTTATCCGGTCCCATGGATTCTGTGTTTTTGGTTTTAGAGAGGGCAGCTTTTACCTGCATAGATGTGATTACAGGGACTCTGTATTCTTCCTGTATAGCTATGGCCCTTTAGGGGGTGAGAGGGGGGTAAAGTTAGCACTGAACCTATCTGGCAGGATGTTGGCAATATCAGTTGGTTCTGTAATTTTCATGCCATTGTGCTGTAACTCAGAGCAGATCTGGGTGTTGCCATTGAGATTCTTGACATAGCTACAGAATGCTTTGTGCTTGCCCTTAGAATCAGTAGCAATTTTGTTTTCATAGATAGCTTTGCAGGATCTTATAAGGGATCTCAGCTTCTTACTGAGGCTGACCAGGGAGCTCCTCCACTTATGGGATTTTACTCTCTTTTGCAAGTTTCTTCCTTCTGTTGTAGGTTTATTTATGGCAGGGGACCACCAGACTGGCTTCCTTTTTATGGAGGATAACATCTTGGTTCTGTTTGGGATAGCACAATCCATGCAATTGTGTAAGTGCTTATAGAGTGCATTTGTGTGGTGTTCAGCAGTCATAACTGTATTGTCCATCTGTATGGATATCATAAAGTTCACCACTTTTGTCTTAAGAAGCATGAAGATGGCTTTGGAGACATTTTTACCATGGTTTCCTTAATGGTTGGTGGGGGTGTGATGTGGATATATAGGGTGATTAGCTTATGGTTGGATCTGACCAACGAGGAGTTGACTTCAGGTGTGGGTCACCGGTCGGTCACTCATGTTGGTAATGACTAGGTCTAGGATATTGTTGCCCCTGGTGGGGGTGTGGATAAGCTGATCCAGGACATTGGAATTTATGAATTTCAGAAAGCGTTGCGCAAAGGAGTTGGTACATGAGTAGTTTTCCCAGTTAATGGTGGGGTAGTTCAATATGGTGGGGTAGTTGAAATCGCCCATTATTAGGGTGTTTGGTTGAACCTAATATTTTCCAGTATATCAAGAAAAGAGGAGTGGGAATCCTGGGGCATGGTGGGAGAGCTGAAGCAAGCTAAAATTTGGATTTCAGTTTTGCCCAGAGTTAGTTGCATTTGGATAACCTCGGATCCATTTTGCTGCACAACTAACCTGGAGGTGTGGATATCCTTAATGAATATGGACACACCTCCGTCTTTTGTGTTCTGGTCCAGGTTAGATGGCTGAAAAATGTGGTATGAGTTATAGTCCGGTAATGCAGGGGTGCTCTCTTGAACCAGGTCTCAGTCACTGCACAGATATCGATGTTCTCCATTTTAATGAGTGCCTTGAGTGAGTACATTTTGAGATTTAGACTTTTAGCATTGAGTAGCATTACCCTCAGTTTTTGCTTGCCTGTTCCTGTTATGGTGGTGAATTTGTCATTTGAACCTTGCCTAAAAAAGGCACTATAGGGGTGACAAGACCCTTAGCAGGATATGATAGTCAAACGAGACCTCATTGTTGAAAAATGTTTTGATCATCTTTGAAAGGGTATCACTTTTGTAGGTGCAGTGATGGTCTTGTTTTCCAAACAGTACAATACTGCATTTTTCGTACTGAGTTTGGATTCTTCAACTTGACATGTGGAATGAGTGTATATTTTGCCCTTTTGTAGGATATGAGTATCATTTGCAGAGTTAATGACTACAATGAGTCTGTCACTCAGCAATTATTATCAGACTTTCAGATGCCTTTGACATCAGCTTGGACATCAGGGAAGTATACGCCTAACAGGAGAAAACCTAATATGGAACCCTGTGGGATGCCACTGGTGACAACCGTTTTAGAACCAAGTACACCACTGAGCCTGACAGTGTGGATTATGTCTATTAACCAGTTATCTGTTCAGTGGATTATGTAATGGTTTATATTTAAGTGTGGGTTATATCTATGAACCAGTTATCTGTTCAATGGATTACATAATGGTTTATATTTAAGTGGGTGAGTTTATCAATAATGCTACAGAGTGCATTAGTATCAGACCAAGCTGGAAAAAAGTAGGTAGTGTGCACCAGTTGACCACTGTCTGTTACTTTATAGATGGTAAAACCACACTTCACCACACAACAACGTTAAAATTCCTTTTAATAAAAAATAATTTTAAGAGGTTTAAGAGGCTGTTGGTAAGAAAAAGCTGTTAGCTTGGAAAACTTGTAGCTTTGTAAGTAGATAGTTGTCCCTCACAACGATAAGCACTTTCGGCTATGCCTTCTTTAGATCGCAAAGGGAAAGGAGTTGTATTTCCATTAATGAATTACTCTAAACCAATCATTTAAATTCTTTCCAGTCAATGCCTTTTCCTATCTATTCATTCAAAAGGTTTTGTGTGTATGTTTCAATTGTTTTGGTCTGCAGCCATTCATGTGGCAAAATCAAGGCACACCTTTATTCTGCCCTAGCATAGATCGCCTTCCTTTCAGGATAGGTCTCAAGGGCTCTACAGCATTTAAACCTGGTGATTTATCGGCTCCTAGATTCACAATCTATTTCACCTCATTTAGTTTCCGCTGATTTGTGATGTCACCTTTTCTTATTCCGTGAGATGTACATTCTATAACTTTGAAGTTAAAGTAATGTGTCGGAAACTCCATGACATGGTTCGCAAAGGCATTCCTCTGGTCCCTGTTATGGATATCCCTCAGGTGTCTCAGGACCCTGTTCTTTAGGAGTTGATCAGTTTTGCCTATGTAATATGCTGGGCAGATCCTACAGGTTTCTAAATATACCATATGTTGGGTGTTACAATTCGCATAACATTTGAAACAATATTCCAATCCAGTTGTAGGACACCGAAACAAATTACTAGTATCCATTACAATGCAGGCTGTACATTTCCCACACTTATAAGTTCCTCTCCTTTTCGAGATACATTCACTTGGAAAGCCATCATTTTGACATAACAATCTCTTTAAATTGTTTTTATTTTTAAAAATAAATGTGGGTTGTTCTCCCACTATATCACGTAATTTGTTATCTTGCGTCAATACTGGACAAAATTTACGAATAATATCGCACACTTCTGTGCTGTCATTACTAAATGTCAGTGAAAATCTGATTTGTTCATGTATAGAATTATGTTTAACAGTTTCCTTTTTATGAGTAGTAGTAAGGCCATTGTAATAAGGTTGGCCGTTACCTTTCCTTAAATTAGTTACTCTCTCAGCATTTAGAGTCGTCTCTTTCTTACTCTAATCCCTCTCCATCAGATATCCTTGGAGATTTAATCTTTCTTGTTCAAATCAGAATCTCTGGTGCATAGTCTAGATACATGAGCCATCTCTTTCTCCATAATGTTCCTAGCGATGTGTCTGGGATGCATACTACTTTTAAATAAGTAATGGTTCCTCTAGGTGTTTTTCCTAAATATAGTAGTTTCTAACCCATTATCCACATCTAGGCTGACTTTCACATCCAAAAAAATCTATGCTTTCTGCAGAACATTGCATTGTCAATTTGAGAAAGTTGGTAGTTTGGTTCAAGTATTTGATGAAAAGCTGAAATTCATCTTGTCCTCCTTTCCACAGGAGGAAGCCATCATCTACAAATCATCCATAATACTTTATATTACCATGCCATGGATTATCCTTGTTAAATACTTTCTCAGTCTCCCATTCAGAAAGAACTTAACGTGAATAACTATTGGCACAGGGGTTCCCATGGCTACCCACCTCCCATCGTTGCCAATATATTTCTTTCCCATATACAAAAACATTTGTTTCCAAGATTATTTCAAGTAGGGAACAGATTAGGTCTGTTTTTGTTCTGTGTTTGTTCTTAGACTTGATGTCCTTATAACTTCTATCCCATAACTATTAGGGATAGAGGTAAAACAATTACAAATATCCATGGTAACTAATAGCACATCTGGCTGGTATTTAACTTCTTCCATCACTAGATTTAACTTTGACAGAAAGTCACCTGTATCTTGAAGTACTTTTGTGGTTTGAACTAGCATGGTTCTAAGTTCTTTCTCAACATAAATTGATAAGGGCTCTGTTAGCCGTCCTCCTCCTGCCACAATGGGACGAAATGGTGGATCTTTAACATCCTTGTGGATTTTCGGTAATCCACTGACAGATGGTATCATGGGGGTGTTGTGTGTTAAAAAATTCATATTCATTCATTCATTCATAATGTATTCTATTACTTTACAAATAATACTGGTGAGACAAACTGTCCTGGAGTTCTTGGGGTCAGTGTTATCATCATGCTTGTGAAGGACTGTGACTAAGTTTAAATGGTATGTAGGAATGTATATTTCTTTTAAGCAGACATAATGCTTAATGTACAACATGTAAAGTGTATAGTATGACCCTCAGATATGATTGACAGCTTATAGTTTGCTGAACGGTTACTCAGACGAACATGCCTAGTAGTAACTGCAAAATATAGTTTGTAAGCACTTGCAAAATGTTACCAAACCCACAGGCATGCCTGCAAGCCACAGCACAGACACCATTTGCTTGCTATGCAACATGTCCCATGGATGGTTCATCATGAACTATATCCTCTGCTTCATCATTGGTGGCATTATTATCATGTGGGAGTTTGATAAGCCAGGAGTCAATCATCTGTGCATCTCCACATTATGCAGAATAGGACAAATGTGCCACATTTTTGCCACCTTGTTTGGACTGTATTGTAATACTAGTCAGTGGTATCTAGGCATTTCAGCTTCAGCTTTAAAATTTCAAATACTCTCCCAAGCAGCGCCACCCATATTGGGATGTGTACACGCTAAACCTGTCTTCTCATTAGGTTAAACAATGGTGAACTATGTATTTTATACACAGATCCACTGATAAAGTTGGTGGATATTATCACTTACAGAAAAAAAGAGAAGTTTAGATTTGTTACATGCTTAACATAGTCATAACATTTATGCTTACAGTATAATTGCATAATAGAATTTGTACTGTAGACTTTTTACCCCATGTCCCCTTTTGTAATTCTGTTGGCCACTAATAATACTCTGTATTTTTAGCAATTTGAATCATGTTGTGAGTCAAAATACTGACTACAGCTGGCATTTACATGAGAAGTGTCTTAGTTGTTATTGAAGTGATTATTAATTGCAAATCTTTAGAATGGGAAAACATTCTGGTAGATTTATAAGCAAGATCGTTCAAATTATGCACAGAAGTGGGATATCCGGTGGTAAAAGGGGGAATGCAATTTCACTGCTAAATTGCTTTTTTTCCTTTTATTATTGATAAACATAACATTGCCCATAGTTAACCTTTCATTTTTCAGATTCCATCTAAGTATTTATGAATTCATTATTTGTCTTCTTTGACTCCAAATTATGACTACTTTATATGGATTTAGGCTACCCTTGTTACTCTAATTCTGGATCACTGTAAAAGTTTTACATTTCTGTTTTTTTATTTTTTCCTACATATGCCTGTCAACCATTAGCATCTCCATTCAACCTGACCTCATATTAGAGTCAGCCCTAGGGGCTATTACCTAGGCAGACAAAAAAATTGTTCTGTCCTGTTGCCTCATCTGCCCTCTTCCCATGCCAGAACCTCTTTTACTTGGTGGCTGGAGAAATGGGACTTTTTATGTTAATTAGCTCATCTGCATCCATTGGAGGTCTGGCATACATGTTGTGTAAATGGAGATGCACACGCATGCTGCAGCCCACATAATGACGTCTGGCTGCAGTTCTATGTACTGCTTAGAATGGACCAAACATACTCCATGCTGCTTCATTCTGCTGCTTCAAGCCTCCACCTATGCTAAACCTCATGCCAGTAGTCAGTCTGCCTCATTCCACCAGAAGGGTGAGCTGATATTTTTAGTGCATTCCCACCTCAACAAATCAGCTAACTTCTACAACATTCAGGACACTATTTAAACCAAGGATTTACTGGGCTATCAGGGTCACAGTCAGGTTTTGTTCATCTATGCCATTGATCCAGCATTCATTAAACTACTTTTAATTTAGTTTATGATAATCAGAATACTTGTGCAAATAACTGTATTATTATGTATTCTTCTTTTTCTTTTGGCTGTTCCCATTAGGGTTGCCATAGCAGATCATCTGTTTCCATTTCTTCCTGTCCTCTGCATCTTGCTCTCTCACACCAACCACCTGCATGTCCTCTCTCACCATATCAATAAACCTTATCTTAGGCCTTCCTGTTTTCCCCTTACATGGAAGTTCCATCCTTAGCATCCTTCTCTCAATATACCCACCATCCCTCCTCAGCACATATCCAAACCAATGCAATCTCACCTCTCTGGCTTTGTCTCCAAACCGTCCAACCTGGGATGACCCTCTAATATACTAATTTCTAACCCTGTCCATCCTCATCACACCCAATAAAAATATTAATATCTTAAAAACACAGGAATCAGAGCTACAGGTGACAGAGTTTATCAGTGCCACTGTCTCCAACCTATATACCATTGCTGGTCGCACTACCATCTTGTAGACCTTCCCTTTCACTCTTACTGGTACCCATCTGTCACAAATCACTCCTGAAACTCTTCTGCATTCACTCCACCCTGCCTGCACTCTCTTCTTCACCTCTCTTCCACACTCACCATTACTCTGAACTGTTGACCTCAAGTATTTAAACACATCCACCTTTGCTAGCTCTACTCCCTGCATCCTCACCATTCCGTTGTCCTCCTCTTCATTCATACACATATATTCTGTCTTAGTCTGGCTGACCTTTATTCCTCTCCTTTATCTCCACCTCTCCAGTGTCTCCTCCACCTGTTCCTTACTCTCACTACAGATCACAATGTCATCTGCAAACATCATACTCCACGGGGACTCCTGTCTGATCTCGTCTGTCATCCTGTTCATCACCATTGCAAATAAGAAATAGCTCAGAGCTGATCTTTGATGTAATCCCACCCCTACCTTAAACACATCTGTCACTCCCATGGCAGATATCACCGCTGTCACACTACCCTTGTACATATCGTGTACCACTCTTACATACTTCTCTGCCACTCCTGACTTCCTCATACAGTACCACAACTCATCTCTAGGCACCCTGTCATATGCTTTCTCTAAGTCAACAAAGACACAATGCAATTCCTTCTGTCCTTCTCTCTACTTCTCAATCAGCACTCTGAGCAAACGTTGCATTTGTAGTTGTCTTTCCTGGCATGAAACCATACTGCTGCTCACTAATCATCACCTCCCTTCTTTCTACATGGGATTGGGGTAGCTTGTTAACTGTCGCCAACTTTCTCGATACAGTGTCACACTCCTGCCTTCTTTAACACTCATGCCTGACTGTCGCAGATCTTCTTTCACATAATCCATCCATCTCTTTGCTGGACATACCTCTCAACTGTCCCGATTTTTGCAGAATGTCCAGATTTTTGCCTTATATTTTTGGTGTGTTCATCATAAAATGTGTGGTTTTCTGGCAAATCACTGGAATGATCTGCGGAATTAAGTCACCAAATAATGACATACATTTAAATTTCAGACTTCAAATCCATCAGAAAATGCATGTTAATACAAATCCTGATACTTTACTGACTTTCTAAGTTTATAAGAGCAATATTTAATATCTGTCCCTATATTTTGGCCTTTGCCCCCCATTTTGTTAGGCTTTGTCCAGCTTTCTTCAACTAAGAGATTGAGAGGTGTGGGGCATCCTCACTTCCTCTTGCCTTCTTACTGTCTGTCCCAAATCTTCCTCACCAGATTGTCTTCTGCTTTTCTGCATGTGCCCAAACCACCGTAATCTGTTCTCTTTGATCTTTTCTGTAACTGGAGCTACTTTGGCTTCTGCTCTTATGTCCTCATTTCTTTGCCTGTCCCACAGTGTGCATCCTGTCACCTTTCTCAGACACTTCATTTCCATCACCTCTAGCTTCTTCATCTGCTCTGCCTTTACTGCCCAGGTTTCTGTACCAAACAGTAGTACTGGACGCACCACTGTCTTGTACACCTTACTTTTCAGTTTCTTTGGCATTCCTTCTGTCATGGACTACACCTGACACTCTATGCCAGCTGGCTGCAGCCCCTCTGATTCTAGCTTTGACCACTTCATTCAGACTTCCCTTCTCCTCAACCTGCCCTCCCAGATACGTGAAGCTATTTACCTGTTCCACTATCGTCCCTTCTGTCTCTATTCTCACCTTCTTCTGATTCCCCCATTTGCTGCCATTACCACTGTCTTATCTGTACTCAGTTTCCTCCTGTGTGCCTTCAGTTTTGAATTCTGTTCCCCTATCCTTTGCTGAAGCTCTTGCTCAGAGTCTGCCTGTACTGCCACATCATCTGCATACAGAACTTTGTTGATCTGTCCCTTCTGACCTATTTGTTAATGTAGTCCATCATCAGTATGAACAGCAGTGGGCTCAGAGCTTAACCTGGTGTACACCTACTCCTATTGGGAACCCCTCTCTGAGGCCAAACACTGTTCATACTTGAGTCATTGGGTCCTTGTACATAGCTTGCACTAATTCTACCAATGTTTTGGGAACTTCAAATCACCGCAGTACTGCCCAGATCAGCTTTCTTGGGACCTGCACATCATCCTTATTCTTAAAAATCGGTACCGATATACTTCTTCTCCACTCCTCGGGCATCCTCTCACTTTTTAAGATTTCATTAAACAATCTGGTTAAAAAACCCACTGCCATCTCTCCTAAACGCCGCCATCCTTCCACAGGTATGTCTTCTGGACCAACAGCCTTTCCATTCTTCATCCTCTTCATAGCTGTCCTTACTTCCTCCTTGGTAATCCGTTGCACTTCCTAATTCACTATCCCCACATCATCCAACCTTGTCTCCCTCATTCTCTTCATTCATCAGCCCCTCAAACTACTCTTTTCATCTTAATTTAAAAAGTGATTCACAATCCTATTATCCATATTTTAAAAGAGCTAGCTAAAAACCTACTTTGTATTGCAAGGCACTCGTTTTATAGGGAGGTTCTAAATTTGGTCATTTTAATTAAAGGTCAAGAGTTTTCCATGTCTGGAGTTTACTTTATGAAATGACAGTTTTTTCACCTTAAAATGGGATATTTTATTTTTCATGGAATACTTATTTGACTAGATTATGGTACTGGATAATAGTTAAAGTAAAAGATCACTCTTGGCTTTTTATTAGCTTTAATTGTATTGCTAATGATGTTTCTTCTATTATTTGCATGCTATTGTATTTCGTGAACTTCTACATTATTAGTTTGGCTGCTTTCCTGCTTTATAGTTAAATACTAGGCTAGCTGGCTTTGTGGGCCATTTTAAGCTTAGATAATGTCTCTTTCAAAGGTGAAAATCAAACCATGTACTTTGCTTTTCTGAGGTAAGTATCTTAACCATTATGCCATCTCCAACCCCTGTTATGAACCTCTTAGTGTATGACCTATGTAATTCTTAAGGTTTTTCCTACCAAAGAGAAAGATTTGCTCAACAAATATTAATCTATACCTCAGGGCAGGTAGCTTACATCCTTCTAAGTTGGGAACTGCTGGTTAAAGGCTCAGTGTCTGTTATTCTAAAAGTGCATTAGTTCTGGTTTAAGCACTTGGGCTTCAGGCCAGTTATTTTACATTAAGAAGGCTCGTGGTCTGCACTCTTGTGGGAGGAGAGGCTGGACTCTGCTCTTCTGAGCTGGGAATTTCTGGTTAAAGGCTTATAGTGCCCGCATATTTGAACTGTTTCTTACTGAAATTGGTGCACCTTGTTTGCTGTAGCATAGACTAGATCCAGGCCTGCTGAATCTAGCTTTGTTTGTATAACTTGAGCACTAATCCAGGCCTTTTTTTTGGAGAAGGTTCCCCTGCACCCCAGTGGCAGGAGTGTGCAGTTAGAACTTGTCTGATTGAGGACTACAGGAACAGGGCTCAGTTTTGAGATTATTTTACTGGTTAATTGGGTAATTTGTTTAAAAGCCTTTTCTGATTGCATGTAGTCATCTAAAGCTGTTTTAAATGTAATTTTTACCGTTTGTAGTCATTTAAAGTTTGGGCGGCCACGGTGGTGCAGGGGTTGTCACCTCACAGCAAGAGGTTCTTCGGTTCGATCCTCGGCTGGGGTACCTTCTATGTGGAGTCTGCATGTCCTCCCTGTGATCGCATGGGTTTCCTCCGGGTGCTCCGGTTTCCTCCCACATCCCAAAGACATGCTGCAGGTGGATTGGACACTCTAAAATTGGCCGTGTGTGTGCGTGTGTGTGTGTGTGTGTGTGTGTGTGTGTGTGTGTGTGTGTGTGTGTGTGTGTGTGTGTGTGTGTGTGTGTGCGCGCATGCATGTGTGCGTGCTTTCTGGGAAAGGTTGGGCGTCGGGCTGGCAACTCGACACTGTTAAACTCCACTGCCAATCATGAGCAGACAGGTGATCTGCTGTGGTGACCCCTATCCGGGAAAAGCTGAAAGAAGGAGAAGAAGAAGAAGCAGTCATTTAAAGTTGTTTTATGTGTATTTTTACTGTTTTTGCCTTATCTTTTCAAAAAGAAATGTCTTGTTTCCCACCATTCTAAGCTAGTATAGTCCAGTTTTTAGGCTAGTGCTGAATTCAGGGCTGTTACAATTTTCTGAGTTGCCCATACCTTACTTGGATAGAGGGAGGTTTCTCTGTTCACCTGTGAGAGAGGGAGCTTTGAGCAGCCATCTGTCCCTGGAGGAGTGGTTCCAGCCCAGAAGTTAGTAGTTTGTGGGTCATTTTGGGCTAATTTCTATCTCTTTCATTTCCCTGCTGTAAAAAATGTGTTTGCATGGTTTTGCACGTCTGGACAGTGCCAGTTAGCTAGGGCTAAATTTATCCCGGCCCCACCAAGTCTCCTCTTCAGTTTTTCCCTTGAAAGTAGTCTAACTCTCAACCTAAGCACTTAAAAAGCATCCTAGTCCAGCACTTCTTCAGACCTAATAGCAAGCACTAATATACCCCGACACTTAATTGCCCAGCAGGGCAAGGCTCATTATTCACTCCTCACCAACTAAGCAACTAAGCAGTTCACCCTAGTATTTAGACAAGACCAAAGGACAATTTCAGGTATACTCTCCAGTCCAGCTGGTGAACCTGGGTATCCTGAGGCAATGTTACAACTGCCTCATGTAGACAGACAACCCTCTCCTCCTACCACAAAACATTGACATATGAGAGAGATGCAATTATATAGCTAAATTAGAGGCTAAGCTCTCTCCATCCAAGAATGGAACAAGCAGTCATGAGGCGAAGGTTAACACTTGCACCACACATCCAGCCTCACATAGACATACTAAACCAGCACTGGCACAAAATACAAATAAATACACAAAATCATACTTGGAGGCTCGAAATAAAAACCTGCAAAAGCATCACAGACCTCCAAAGCAGACACCCAAAAAACCTGCACCTCCCATCACAAACCAGACAACACATAAAACACAAAATTAGTGTGCCGCACAATCACAGCCCTTAAGGCGAAATAACATACCTAACACACTAGTAGAAAGTGAATCTATAGTCAGGCACACTGACGTCCCACTCACTAGACTGGACAAGGAGAAGGTTATTGTTAGCTGCCTGTCGGGAGCCAGAATCCGCCACATAACACAAGCACTCAGGTCACTCAAGAACAAGTACAAATATGACTGTCATTGTTCATGCTGGTGTGAATAACCTGAAAAGTACCTCCCTGGACTACATGAAAAGAGACATGGAGGATCTCTCTGATCATGTAGCCTAGGTGGGTATGACCCTGACCATGAGTAGCATCCTGCCCTCACCAAGAATGATACTGCAGTATAAAGAAAAAATTATCAATTTCAACAATTGGGTAAGCTTCTGGTGTCATTCAAAAGGGATCCAGTGTCTGTCAGCCTGGGATGACATGCTCGATAGGCCTCATTGCTTTGCAAGAAACGGCTTGCACCTGTCACCCCTAGGCTTTCGAATACTGGCCAAGGCTCTTGCTGCCCCATAGAGCCTTTTTTAGGCAAGGCTCAAAAGTCAAACCCACCTCCGTAAACAGCACAAATAAAAAAATGAGGGTTATGCTACTCAATGCCAGGAGTTTAAATCTCAAAATGCATGCACTCGAAGCACTCCTCAGTATGGAGAACGTCGACATCTGTGCAGTAACTGAAACCTGGTTCAAGGCTCCTCAGAGCACCACAGCACTACTGGGCTACAACTCATACCACACATTTCAGCCACAGAACACGGACCGAAACACAAAAGTAGGGGGTGTATCCATATTCTTCAAGGATACCTACACTTCCAGGTTAGTTGTGCAGCATGATGTCTCTGAGATTATCCATGTGCAACTAACATCAGGCAAATCTGCAATGCAAATTGCGGCCTGCTACAGATAACCCTCCATGACCCAGGACCACCAGTCTGCCTTTCTGGAGACAATGGAAAACATGAAGGTCCTACCGAACACCCTGATATTGGGCAATTTCAATTACCCTACCGTTAACTGGGAAAACTACTCAAGTACAAACTGTCAGGTCCAGCACTTCCTGGAATTTATCAACTCAAATGCCCTGGATCAGCTGGTAAACTCCCCTACCAGAGGTGAAAACATATTGGACCTGGTCATCACCAACAAGGGCGACAGGTGTTCCACACCAGAGATTAACCCATCACTGGTTAGATCAGACCATAAACTAAACACCGTGGATGTCCGCACCCTACCACCACCCTCAACTAAGGAAACCACAGTAAAAAACTTTTCTAAATCAAACTTCACCTCACTTAAGACAGAGGTGTAAAGTTTCACAGCCCCCACACTAAAGGATAACGCTGCACAAGATGCAGAAACTTTTACAAATGCACTCTATGAACACCTACAAGGATGCATGGATCGTGCCATCCCTAGCAAAACCAAGACTCTCTCCCCTAAGAGAAGGAAATCAGTCTGCTGGACCCCTGCCATAAACGGGCTATACAATAGAAGGAGGAAACTAGTTCAGAAAAAAAGCAAATCCCAAGAAGGAAAGGCATCCCTGATCAGTATCAGTAAGAAACTAAGGTCCCTCATAAAATCCTCCAAGGCTAACTTCGAAAGAAAAATAGCCAAGGATTCGAAAGATAACCACAAAGCCTTCTTTAGCTATGTCAAAAATCTAAATGGCAACTCGCAGATATGCTCTGAGCTAGTGCAAAATAGCACAAAATATACTGAACCCACTGATATTGCCAACATCCTGGCAGTTAGATTCAGTGCAAACTTCACCCCACTCTCACCCCCAAAAGGGCCCACAACAATACCGGAGAAGTGTAGTGTCTTGGAAATCACAGATGCACAGGTGAAAACATCCCTTTCAAAAGCCAAAAACACAGCGTCAATGAGGCCGGATGGTGTCCCAGGCTGCGTCTTGCACAAACTACAGAACGAACTAACCCCCCACCTAAACACACTGTTCAACTTCAGCCTCTCCACAGGCTATGTGCCCATAGAATGGCACACAGCAACGGTTATTCCACTCCACAAAGGAGAGGCCACAACTGATCCTGGTAACTATCGCCCCATAAGCCTGACTAGCCTGGTCTGCAAGGCTATGGAGTGCATCATCATGGAACTCATTAACAAAGACATTGGAAACCTCCAAACACTTGACCTGATCCAGTTCGGCTTTATTAAGGGCAGATAATGCCTACTAAACCTGGTTGACTTCTTCGAGACAGTCACCAAGGCCATAGATGAGGGAAAGGTAGTTCACACAGCCTACCTTGACCTCGCCAGGGCATTTGATAACATTCCCCACTCGGGAATTATAGAAAAACTCACCAACCTGAACATATAAACCCATATGTCACGAGATGGGTTGCCAACTGGCTTACAGACAGAACTCACATGGTAAGAATAGTGGGCTCCAGGTCCGACTCTAAACCAGTCACAAGTGGTGTCCCACAAGGCTCGGTCCTGGGACCCCTACTGTGCGGCATATACTTCTCAGATGTACAGGCAAACACAGGAGGACTATGGCTAACCAAGTTCGCTGATGACTGTAAACTGGGAGCCATAATTGACTCACTGGCTGACACAGACATTCTCCAAAAGGTCCTTACTGAGATAGACACCTAGTGTCAAAGTCAAGGTCTCAAGCTAAATGCCAAAAAATGCATAGTCATCCCGTTTGGGAAAAACAAAACACCCATGAATTACCACATAGGTGGCAGCCCCCTTAATACAAAAGAGTTAATAAGAGATCTGGGGACCCAGGTAGATAGTAATCCTTCCTTTGACAATTATTGCCAAAGTAGTTAGGAAATCCTTCTATGTATCCCATCTAATTACTAAAGGGTTCGCATCTAGAAATAAAGAGTTTATAGTGCCCCTCTACTCATCACTCATCAGATCCATCATAGAGTGCAATGCCCCATTTGGGATGTACCTCACAAGACACTTCCAACAGCTGGAAAGACCACAAAAGTACCTCACCAAGAGGATTACTGGTCTCAAACATATGTCCTATGCAGCCCGACTGGAAAAACTCCAGCTGTACTCAGTGGCATATGTCTTACTCAGAAGTGATCTCTGCCTGACTTACAAAGCCATGTCCAACTCAGAATTGATGGACATGCTCCACCTAAAGAAATCCAAGTCACTGCGAGCCACTCGCTCTAGTGAGCTAAACCTTGCCACAACAATAAATAGAACATGCTAGAGGGATATTCTCCTGTCACAGAGACTCCCCATGCTTTGGAACAAAATTCCTAACTACATTAGGCAGAGCCCCTCACTAACACTCTTTAAGAGAAACCTTGATGAGTGGATGGGTAACAGAAAATACACCCCTGGGATCACTTCATTGGCTCTTCTTGACAGATGCTCAGTTAATTAATCAATGAGGCGGCGACAGCTGACACACTCTGGCTAGGCTTATGAATGCCCTTGGGCAGATAGCCTAGTACCTACCTATGAGCCTTTGAACCTATGAGTTCAGAACTGATTGTGTTAACAGTTCACCCAGAGATGAACATTTCAGAACAGCACAGAAGCAGGAATAATTGTTTTTAAGATGAAGTGAACCACAGATCATTTCCTACATAGTATAACAATGAGTAAGCAGTGGTGAGAAATATTTTTTATATAAAATAGAAGTGGTGACAATGTCCTCAGATTTTTCAAATGCTCCCGGGGAGGGGGGGGGGGGTTGGTGGGACTAGGTCAAGTACAACTATTCTCTTATTTTAATAACTACAAAGTCATTTGCCAGTTCTGTCCAAATGAAAAGTGATGGTGTATGTTTTTGTTTCGCCATTAGATGGGAGTCAAACCTCACTGCAATGTTTCAGTAACTACAAAAACAGATAAAACAGGTTGCACTTGTCTCTTATTTTGGCTTCAGTCCCACTCTTATTTGTACAGCAGTATTAGTCACACAAGCCTTAGGGGATTTATGTTCTTGCCAGCACATTAGATTAGAACTCAACTTCTTTTGCAATCCCCGCCTTGACTGGTTTGGGTGTAGCTCCCGCAGATCGTAAGGTTCATAAATGATGGTGCAAAAAATACAAGTCAGGAATGTGACAGTTGTCTGTTCATTTGGGTTCAGATTTCTCATGTCATCAGAATGGCACACATGAAGAGTTTTCAACACATATCCTTCTTTCAATAGTACAAAAATAGTACTTCTGAGTCATTTGTTTTATGTAAATGTTTTTACCATCTGCATCTTAAATCAAATCGACGATGGGGTGCAAGAAAAATAACGTATCTGGAATTAAAAATCTTTGTATTCTGATTTAGAACAGCATGCTGAATTTGTCTGGTATATCTCTATAAAAATTTACATTATATACATTATATGACATAATTAAAAACTTGTTTATTTTTCTTTTGCCTAAAGAATAGCTACTTTGCAAATTTTACAGAAGGTTGGTGAGATCACTAAATGCATTGCAGCTGGTTGCAAAGTGGAAAGGCAGATAAACATACAGTTAGCTGACAGCACATGTTGACAAATCTTGGAGCTGTTGATCAAAGAAGTAACAGCAGGCTGGATGCCACACCTCTGAGTGCTGGAATTAGATCTTTTCAACGTTTCACTGTAGGAAGAGTTATTAAGGTTAAGCAAGGGCAGTGGTCCTAATGAGAAACCTGTCTCCAGCATGCTTATGTGCAGTGTTCTCAGAAAGGTGGAAGCTTGGGTTCCTGCATAAACATGTAAAGATATGTATGCAATTAAAAAAGGAAAAACTCAAGAAATGAAGTATGAACACAAGAAAAAAAAAATATTTCAGTGCTTGTTCATGAAAAGAGTGAACCAAATATTACTTCAAGGAGAAGGTGGTAGGTACTGCAGTACATTGCTGTAGGGATTATGTAGTGTAGCCCTACATATAGGTTTCAAGGTACCCGGGCAAGCTGGAGCAATGGTGGAGAAGGTAGTGGAAGGATAGCTGAACAATACTTAGACTAGATATGCCATAGAACTTCTTCAAACATTTGTAGTATTTATGTATGAAACTAAGACAACTGCAGAATCAGAAGACAGATTTAGGTGCAAAATGGCATGAAGTAAAAATATTTTTATTTTAATTGTTATAGTCCTTATGAGTACCTGTAGCTGCAGGTGTATTTGTAGGCAGTACAATGATTTCTAAAGACTCTGACTTTTTTGATTTCAAAATAGTTTGCATTTTTTACTTGTCCACAATTACTCTATTTAAAAATATGTGGGACAACAAAATGTTCAGAGATTATGATCATTCATTCATGCTTTTATTCATTCATTCGTTTCTAACTCACGTGTCCTAGTGATGGAAGGAAGACCAGCTCACTGTAACAAGCTCCAGCTCTTCTCGTGGGATTCCTTGACATTCAGGCATGACTGTAACAAGCTCCAGCTCTTCTCGTGGGATTCCTTGACATTCCAGGCATGACTGTAACAAGCTCCAGCTCTTCTCGTGAGATTCCTTGACATTCCAGGCATGACTGTAACAAGCTCCAGTTCTTCTCGTGGGATTCCTTGACATTCCAGGCATGACTGTAACAAGCTCCAGCTCTTCTCGTGGGATTCCTTGACATTCCAGGCATGACTGTAACAAGCTCCAGCTCTTCTCGTGAGATTCCTTGACATTCCAGGCATGACTGTAACAAGCTCCAGCTCTTCTCGTGGGATTCCTTGACATTCCAGGCATGACTGTAACAAGCTCCAGCTCTTCTTGTGGGATACCTTGACATTCCAGGCATGACTGTAACAAGCTCCAGCTCTTCTCGTGGGATTCCTTGACATTCCAGGCATGACTGTAACAAGCTCCAGCTCTTCTCGTGGGATTCCTTGACATTCCAGGCATGACTGTAACAAGCTCCAGCTCTTCTCGTGGGATTCCATGACATTCCAGGCACGACTGACTGTAACAAGCTCCAGCTCTTCTCGTGGGATTCCTTGACATTCCAGGCATGACTGTAACAAGCTCCAGCTCTTCTCGTGGGATTCCTTGACATTCCAGGCATGACTGTAACAAGCTCCAGCTCTTCTCGTGGGATTCCTTGACATTCCAGGCATGACTGTAACAAGCTCCAGCTCTTCTCGAGGGATTCCTTGACATTCCAGGCATGACTGCAACAAGCTCCAGCTCTACTTGTGGGATTCCTTGACATTCCAGGCATGACTGCAACAAGCTCCAGCTCTTCTCGTGGGATTCCTTGACATTCCAGGCATGACTGTAACAAGCTCCAGCTCTTCTTGTGGGATTCCTTGACATTCCAGGCATGACTGTAACAAGCTCCAGCTCTACTTGTGGGATTCCTTGACATTCCAGGCATGACTGCAACAAGCTCCAGCTCTTCTCGTGGGATTCCTTGACATTCCAGGCATGACTGCAACAAACTCCAGCTCTTCTCGTGGGATTCCTTGACATTCCAGGCATGACTGTAACAAGCTCCAGCTCTTCTCGTGGGATTCTATGACATTCCAGGCATGACTGTAACAAGCTCCAGCTCTTCTCTTGGGATTCCTTGACATTCCAGGCATGACTGTAACAAGCTCCAGCTCTTCTCGTGGGATTCCATGACATTCCAGGCATGACTGTAACAAGCTCCAGCTCTTCTCGTGGGATTCCTTGACATTCCAGGCATGACTGCAACAAGCTCCAGCTCTTCTCATGGGATTCCTTGACATTCCAGGCATGACTGTAACAAGCTCCAGCTCTTCTCGTGGGATTCCATGACATTCCAGGCATGACTGTAACAAGCTCCAGCTCTTCTCATGGGATTCCTTGACATTCCAGGCATGACTGTAACAAGCTCCAGTTCTTCTCGTGGGATTCCTTGACATTCCAGGCATGACTGTAACAAGCTCCAGCTCTTCTCGTGGGATTCCTTGACATTCCAGGCATGACTGTAACAAGCTCCAGCTCTTCTCGTGAGATTCCTTGACATTCCAGGCATGACTGTAACAAGCTCCAGCTCTTCTCGTGGGATTCCTTGACATTCCAGGCATGACTGTAACAAGCTCCAGCTCTTCTTGTGGGATACCTTGACATTCCAGGCATGACTGTAACAAGCTTCAGCTCTTCTCGTGGGATTCCTTGACATTCCAGGCATGACTGTAACAAGCTCCAGCTCTTCTCGTGGGATTCCTTGACATTCCAGGCATGACTGTAACAAGCTCCAGCTCTTCTCGTGGGATTCCATGACATTCCAGGCACGACTGTAACAAGCTCCAGCTCTTCTCGTGGGATTCCTTGACATTCCAGGCATGACTGTAACAAGCTCCAGCTCTTCTCGTGGGATTCCTTGACATTCCAGGCATGACTGTAACAAGCTCCAGCTCTTCTCGTGGGATTCCTTGACATTCCAGGCATGACTGTAACAAGCTCCAGCTCTTCTCGAGGGATTCCTTGACATTCCAGGCATGACTGCAACAAGCTCCAGCTCTACTTGTGGGATTCCTTGACATTCCAGGCATGACTGCAACAAGCTCCAGCTCTTCTCGTGGGATTCCTTGACATTCCAGGCATGACTGTAACAAGCTCCAGCTCTTCTTGTGGGATTCCTTGACATTCCAGGCATGACTGTAACAAGCTCCAGCTCTACTTGTGGGATTCCTTGACATTCCAGGCATGACTGCAACAAGCTCCAGCTCTTCTCGTGGGATTCCTTGACATTCCAGGCATGACTGTAACAAGCTCCAGCTCTTCTCGTGGGGTTCCTTGACATTCCAGGCATGACTGCAACAAGCTCCAGCTCTTCTCGTGGGATTCCTTGACATTCCAGGCATGACTGTAACAAGCTCCAGCTCTTCTCGTGGGATTCTATGACATTCCAGGCATGACTGTAACAAGCTCCAGCTCTTCTCTTGGGATTCCTTGACATTCCAGGCATGACTGTAACAAGCTCCAGCTCTTCTCGTGGGATTCCATGACATTCCAGGCATGACTGTAACAAGCTCCAGCTCTTCTCGTGGGATTCCTTGACATTCCAGGCATGACTGCAACAAGCTCCAGCTCTTCTCATGGGATTCCTTGACATTCCAGGCATGACTGTAACAAGCTCCAGCTCTTCTCGTGGGATTCCATGACATTCCAGGCATGACTGTAACAAGCTCCAGCTCTTCTCATGGGATTCCTTGACATTCCAGGCATGACTGTAACAAGCTCCAGCTCTTCTCATGGGATTCCTTGACATTCCAGGTATGATGAGTAATATAATCCCTACATCGCTTCCTGGATCTGATAAACCTTCCGTGGGAGATGTGCAAGGGGAAGGGGCATCCTAAGAAGGTGCCCAGACCACATCAGTTGACTCTTCTTACCATAAATGAGTAGTGACTGCATTTCGAGATTCTCATCTTGTTATGAAGAGTGAGCCCAGATTCATTGTGAAGGAAGCTTATTTCTTCTGTTTGCATGTATAATCTTATCCTTTCTGTCAGTATCCAAAGTGCATGACCATTAGTGATGCTAGGAAGAAGAACTAATGGTAAAGTGAAAGCTTGACCATACAACGGAAATCTGCTTCACCACAAGAGTCCAGTGCAATGCCTGAAGGGCTGCTACCATTGCACACATCCACTGGTCAGTTCAATTTCCTGTGCCTTTACTGTTGTCCAGGACTTCAGTATACTTTGTATCATTTTAGTTGAACAAGTATTGTGTTGGTGAGTGCTGAGCACAGAAGCAAACATGCTGAAAGCCACTTTTGATTCTACTGGAGTGATCCAGTTTCTTTGCAGTATATGATTGTTGGGTAGGTATATGCAAGTCCTGGGATGTGAGATCCCCCACAGACACACACACACACACACACACGCACACACACACACACATGCACAAACACATGTGCACACACACACGCACACACACACACACACACGCACGTGCATACATGCGCACACACACACACACACACACACACACACACACACACACACACACACACACACACACACACACATACACACAAGGTATGAATTTACTTTGATATTTGCTGGTTGTGGCTTTTAGTGAGTTTTTCCCTCTAGAATGGAGCTTGCTGGATTCTCCTTCAACATGATTCCATCTTTTCTAGTTGAGGTAACTATTCTCCATCCCCTGCAGAAAACATCTCACTCTTTTTGGGATGATAACCATCACCTCTAGTTTGAAGGTGCAGAATTTCATCTCAGCTGTTTCACACCCAAAATCAGATCACGTCTGTGTTCAATTCAGATCATAGAAATTTGAGCTGAGGATATCATCTTATGCAGATAGCATAAATGCAGCCCTCAAATCCCCAAATGTGGATACTTTCCATATGTTGGCTGAATGTTGGTACCTTGTCAATGAAAAATAGCAAACAGAAAGGGAAACATGGCATACCTCTGTAAACTACTATATCAACTTTGAATATGTTTGATTTAATGCTAATTCAGACACTACAGCCAGGTATCAAAAAGACGGTGTACATGAATAAAGCAGCAGCCTAGGGGCCCTCTACTATTGTGGTACTTCATGCAAAACATTTTGGAGTGCACATTTCCATGGTACTAGCAAAATGCCATAATTTCTTCACAGCCAGGATGAACCCACATTGCTTTTCTGAATCAAAGTCTGCAGTATAGGATGAAGTCTCCTTTTCAGTTTCCTGGTAAGCTGAGAAGTGTAATACCTCTATAACAAGAACTTCCCTCTCGTCTCTTTTTTGAAAATGGGGTTCACTAACCTAGCTTGTCAGTCTAGAGGTACAGTGTCAGTCTTCTACACAGCACTGAAATATGTACTAACTACCACACCCCAAGAATATTCAGCTCTTTCAGCTTTTGTGGTTAGTGTTATCTACTCCTGCAACCTTCTCACAGTAGAAATGCTTCTTGAACTCATGGCTAGGCATTGTCAAGGCATCCTCTGTACATGCTATAGATTTCTGGGTCTGCCTAGCTATTGACTATGCTTCCAGGCCCAGCTTGCCACCAAAATGCCTTTTACTGTGTGCGTCTCCATGTTTTATGGAATGCCTATAATTACTTTGTTGCAAATTATTTAGGATCTTTTTTCCCAAGCCTTTGATGAAAATGGGTCTTGCATTGCTCAGTTGGACTTTTCCAGTAAACAAATGGACTCAAATAATTTATTAAATAAATAGTGATCAGTTAACAAAAAACTGTTTCTCTTGACCTAAGTGTATGCAAAATATGGTCTCAGGTTTCATGACACAACTACAAAGGCAGATGTTGGCTTTTCACCCGATATATTCTGAAGTAATTCTACTTATGAACAGATATGCATTCACATATGGTGTTTTTTATTGACAATGCCTTTCTATGACAGAAGTCTTCTTCTCTTCCAGCTGTTCCTGTTAGGGGTCGCCGCAGCGAATCGTCTGTTTCCATTTCTTCCTGTCCTCTGCATCTTGCTTTGTCACATCAACCACCTGCATGTTCTCTCTCACCACATCCATAAACCTTATCTCAGGCCTTCCTCTTTTCCTCTTACCTGGCAGCTCCATCCTTAGCATCCTTTTCCCAATATACCCCAGCATCCCTCCGCAGAACATGTCCAAACCAATGCAATCTTGCTTCTCTGGCTTTGTCTCCAAACCATCCAACCTGAGCTGATCCTGTAATATACTGATTCCTAATCCTGTCCATCCTCGTCACAGCCAGTGCAAATCTTAATATCTTTAACTCTGCCACATCCAGCTCTGACTCCTGCCTTTTTGTCAGTGCCACCGTCTTCAACCCATATAACATAGCAGGTGTCACTACCCTCTTTTAGACCTTCCCTCTCACTCTTACTGGTACCCATCTGTCACAAATCACTCCTGACACTGTTCTCCACCCATTCCATCCTGCCTGTACTCTCTTCTTCATCTCTCTTCCACACTCACCATTACTCTGAAGTGTTGATCCCAAGTATTTAAACTCATTCACCTTCACCACCTCTACTCCTTGCATCCTCACCATTCCTCTATCCTCCGTCTCATTCACACACGTATATTCCGTCTTAGTCCAGCTGACCTTCATTCCTCTCCTCTCTAGAGCATATGTCCACCTCTATAGGGTCTACTCAACCTGGTCGCTACTCTCACTACAGATCACAATGTCATCTGCAAACATCATAGTCCATGGGGCCTCCTGTCTGATCTCGTATTTCAACCTGTCCATCAACATTGCAAATAAGAAAGTTACTGTGAGAGAAGTCCAAAGAAAAAATCACAACTCAATTTCTTATCAAAAAAGCTATTGCTCCCAGTTGCAGGTAACTCTGTCATTCTGTGCATGATCACTGAAGTTACCCAGAATACCAAAGACAGAGTGAGGGCCAGTTGTCTCTTATATGCCAAAATTTATGATGTCATCAAGAGTCTCAGATCCTTTTACACCAAATCTGTACATGACCACGTTTGATGATACTAAGAGGGACATGACTGGGGCCAATGTGCATGTTTCCGATGTTTGTAAACAACCAGTCCGGAATAGTATCTTACCATCACTGTGAATGATGCTACAATACAAACCAAAAGTAATACATCAACAAATGCTTTAATATTTGCTTTCATTCAATGGGGATTTAGTGTGTGTATCAGTTCTAAATGAGATAGTTGACAGTCCTACTTGCTTCATTAAGGATGACATATACCTTCCACTCTGGGGCTTCTGCATAGTTGCAAAGACATTTCCTGCCAAATAGTGGATTTTGTTTTCACAAAGGCAGTCTTATACACATCCCAACCTAACAGTTTCCTGCCAGGCCTACATTAACATGAAACTGCTCAATGCTTTCAGCAATCCTAATCTTCATAAGTTCCTGTCTATAACACCTTCAAACCAATTGTCTTAAGAGATCCTCCAAGGCAAACTTCCAAGCACTAGCCTCTGAGCTAAGGAGATTTTAAAAGTGTTGCACCCCATGAGAACCCCGTAGCTAATAGCCACTTATACTACAGGTTTCTGTTAATATCTAAACTGAAGTTTCTGTCTCCATTTTTCACAAAATACAGAAACAATATAATATATATATAGTAAAAGTCCCCTGTCCTGATACACAACTGACATTAAAATGTGTAACACTTAATGACATTATTTTATCTCTATTTTAACATAGAGCTATCTATATAATGGTTCATGGGAAGTATAACTGGTATTTTTATTTTATGATAGGCATGTCTGTATGAGGGAGCTGACACTGAGAACTTGGAAACACCCACTCTTAGTTAAGCTGCATATCAGGTGTCCGATACATCAGTGATCATTACTCAGAGATGAGATCACTAATTGTCCGATACATCAGTGATCACTACTCAGAGATGAGATCACTAATTGTCCGATACATCAGTGATCATTACTCAGAGATGAGATCACTAATTGTCCGATACATCAGTGATCATTACTCAGAGATGAGATCACTAATTGTCCGATACATCAGTGATCATTACTCAGAGATGAGATCACTAATTGTCCGATACATCAGTGATCATTACTCAGAGATGAGATCACTAATTGTCTGATACATCAGTGATCATTACTCAGAGATGAGATCACTAATTGTCCGATACATCAGTGATCATTACTCAGAGATTAGATCACTAATTGTCCGATACATCAGTGATCATTACTCAGAGATGAGATCACGAATTGTCCGATACATCAGTGATCATTACTCCGAGATGAGATCACTAACTATCAAGCAGTAAAACAATAACAATTGAAACTCTCTGTTTTACTCTTATCTCACACCCTGTTACTGAAGTATATTAATTCTTGGATTATTATGTCTGGCAGTTGGTGCAGAGGTTAAAGTTGAGGCCTTTAGTTCCTGTAGTACTGGGTATGATTCCCACAGCTCTCATTTGCCTCCTGTAAGAAGAAGAGCATATCAATTTAACAGACTCTGCTCCTGGGTCACCCCTGAAAGAGACCGTGTGTCCAGTGAACCCACCTGGTTAAAAAATACTGTTATTAATATGTCTGAGAAAAGTGAATTTTCAGAGACATTGTATTTTCTTTCTTTAAACAAAAAACAAGCCAACTGTACATTTCTGATGATATATTA
Organism: Protopterus annectens; assembly: GCF_019279795.1. Lineage (NCBI taxonomy): Eukaryota > Metazoa > Chordata > Ceratodontiformes > Protopteridae > Protopterus > Protopterus annectens. Next base: position 205,202,854 of record NC_056747.1, on the reverse strand, counting down.
GAGTGTTGATTACAAATAACTTGCAATGCAGTTTGGTAACTTGCCACCTTGTGTGGAATCCTGGTCAAGGGCTTTGGCAGGAATGCAAAGAATGAACAATTGTCGATGTTGCAAGAGAGCTGCCCAAAGAGGGCAATAGGACTATGGCTGCTTATTAATGGTTGTGCAGTTTTGTCACAGCCATTTACATCAAGTCCATTTTTGTAGGACCAGACATATCAAACAGCAGTTACAGTTATAGCTGTTGTCAATGTGATCTATGAAGAATTTATGTTCATTGTCTGTCTGATGTGTGTTATATTGTTGAGTCTCCATATGATGGAGGGGGTGTAGTGGTAACATTGCTACATTTAGTGATCTAGAGTTGCAATCTGATTATACTGTTTTCTGAGCAGAATGTTGCAAACAGTGAGTGGAATCAGTTTTCCACTTTACTGATCTTTGCCTTTTCTCTGTGGGTCTGTGAGCTTGGGGATAGTATACTTAAGTAAGGGATGTGGGTTGTGGGTAATGCTTGGAAGGTTGTCTCACTTCAGACAATTGTCCCACATTTGAATTTTTTTTTTTTGTTTTGTTTTTTTTGTTGTTTTGTTTTGTTTTTTATGATAGTGGAATTTATGCTCTTTTAGTCCTGCACTTTTTCTCAATAATGGGTTTAATGGTTCTGGCATTAATCTTCTGACTCATGTTGCTTATTATACCAGTCTAAGGGAATATCTGATAATACAATGTTCTCATAAAAATCCGTGGTGGTACAGCGGTAACGTTGTTGTCTCACAGCAAGAGGTTCTCCTGTTCGATTCTCAGCTGGAGTGCCTTCTGTGTAGAGTCTGCATGTTCTCCCCATGGTCGAGTGGCCTCAGAAAGACATGCATGAATGGGCATGCCTTCAGTGAAGGTTGGGCATTGGGCTGGCAACTCAGCACCATAAAAATCTACTGCCAATCATTAGCGGACCGGAGTTCTGCTCTGACGGCCCCTAACCGGGAAATGCCAAAAAGACCAACAACAATGTCCTCATAAGACTGCACAAGTAATAGTTACATTCTTATATTTCTGCATAGCTCGCAAGTTCTCTTCAGTGTCTTTCAGATCTCAAAGGGTTTGAGCTCTGGAAATTCATCTCACTTCTTAAAACAGCTGCTTGTTTGCTAATGCGCCTCTGTCATTAGTCCCAGATGGCACATGAAATCCTGTCAGTCATGCACTCTCAGTACTGCACAGCTGTCATAGGACCTCTTACTGATAATCTCACACATGACCCAGTCCCAAAAGAAGTGAGATAGAAGCTGACATGATACAGGTAGGTGCCATGGCATGAGTTAACCTGAATGCATAGCAAAAAAAATGGATGTTAACAGAAGTGGGCTGTACCATGTGATGACCATGGGAGTCCAGCTATATGGAATATGTCAGCTGAGATATTACTTAATAAAATGTTAAATGAATACAGAAGGTGCACAAAAGCTCTTAGTGGGTAGAGCCTATGCTAAGTTAGTTGCATTAACACTGTCGCAAGTAACCAGGTTACCTTGTGGACATGGGTAGACATAACAAGTCCATACGTGTGTTTGTGTGTGTGGTGGGGTCACTACCTATACCACTGAATCTCTGTAGTCTTTTACCAAATTACAGGTGAATATAGTGGTGTTCTGTGGAGTCATGGGATGTGCCATAGTACAAAGTGAATATTCACTTTGGTACAACTTGTGAGACAGTAAAGGTAACAATATAAACTACAGAGAAGTAATGCACACCTCTCCTGTAGGTAAAGTATGGTAAATGACCAGTAACAGAATACTCTAATGATAGCTAAAGCAGTTATTATAAGAGGTGCTGAGAATCAACCCTCACTTTGTTTGCAGGCATTTAAAGACCTTTGTTAAATTTATTTGTATACTTCTTCAAACTGATTACAGGGTAAAGACTTTCATAAGGCTATTTGTAAATTTGTTTCTTTATACTACATGCCTAATAAGTTACATGTGTCTTAACTGCAACTATATCGTCACTTTACTTCACTGTCACAGGTAGTGGCAAACCTGAATAGTTTTCTACTTATTGCACAACCCATGAAACAGAAAACGGAGTGCTCTTTTATTGATAAAGGTAAAGCAGCAATAAAACAAGCAAATAAACAAACAAAAAAGAATCAGTATTATTTAAGTAATTTAAAAACTCCAGTTTATTTTAATGACCAACAATAAAACGGTGGTTAGCAGCCCAGTGTTAAAGATGGATAAAACCCTTACTATGACCTGGAAGACCTATGTTTGACTTGCAGCATGGGCATTGGTAAGGCTGCACAGTGGTAGGATGGAAGTGAGTGGCTAATGCTGTTCCTTCCGCCCTGACTGGTGGGGGTAGGCCAGACTTGTTGCAACATACATGCAAGCATTAGAAGCATGCTGAGCTCCATCCTGCAAAGCAGGTGTACCACTTAGTCTGAGGCCGAGCATGAGCAGAAGTTTGCATGCACCTGATGCAGGATCTAAGCAGTGTTTACAAAGTTACCAAAGGGCAGGGGGAGGGGAGTTAGGATACACTCCCTAGAAGCAGTATGTTCTCCACCAGTGAATTAGATCACCTCAACTGCCTTTGACATAGATCAAATTGAACCAGGGGGGGGGGGGTTGCTAAGGTGTAGCTAGTAGATCTGGGATAAGAGGGTGGGAGCTGATGGCAGCTTGTGGCAGCTGAAGGAAAGGTAGGAAAAAAGAAAAAAAAAAAAAAAAAAAACAATAAATTGGTAGTTATAATCAACAAGGTCATGGATTTTTAATTTTTTTATCTCACACTAATTCTGAAAATAAAAACAGTTTTGGTTAGGCAGTTGATTCCTGCATTATCATTGAACATTAAATATAGAGTCTAATGACATATCAAAGAAAATACAGTATTCTATAAATACTTAGGGAACCTAGCACATTGCCCTTGTCCCCAGAGTGTGTAACTGGGGAGGTTAAAGGGATATTGCTTGTTGGACCACTGTGGTGGCAGTTCAGCAGCATAAACTGACAAAATACTCAAGTCCATACAGATGATGTACAGCCTTAACCAGAATCAGTCGTATTGCATTCATATTGCACAAACAAGGTACTGCGTGTAAGCTATAGAGACCATGGATGAGGGAGGGTAGGGGAGCAGTCTGTCACACATATGAAGATAATGGGACACTGATCCACACAAGTTTGGGTTTTGGCAGTTCCCAGACATCCCTGGGGGTGGGGGGCACTAGAAACTGTAGAGACTGAAGCTCTGCCCACTATGGTGAGGCAAAGACCAGTCTTTGACAGTGTGGTTAGACTGCTATGATGGAGCAGGGTGGTGAGAACAAAACTAATCACAACTAGATTAGGCAGAGTGCACGGTGCCTCTGCTCTATACATGGTCTTATACTGGTATCACATCATGCTATTTAGTGCCTAAAATGAATGATCCACCCTGAGAACAGTGCAGGTATCGTACTGTAAGTTCAGAATAATTGTGCACAACTGAGTCTTCTATAATACTGATCCAAATAAAAGTAAAACAGAATGAATGTAAACAAAGACTATAAGTAACATTATGAAAACACAAGGAACAAAATAGCCTTCCTCCAAAAAATGAAATAAGTTAAAGAGTAAAATAATAAAAGGAAAGAAAAAGATGCAAGAAAGTGAATTCATGAAGCCCTGAACATGATGGTAAGATTGCTGGATATAGTAAAGACAACAGCTATAATATGTATGGTTATATGTACATGGCTTCAGGGCACTGCATTGTTGTAATAAAAGCTGAAAAATGTCCAGTGGATACTCCCTAAAACACACACACACACACACACACACACACACACACACACACACACACACACACACACACACACACACACTATAACTGTTTCTCAACTTACTACAAAACTGTCACATTTTATTGTAGTCCGTATGACAATATGGAGGGTCACAACCAAACAGGGACACCAGTGTAATATCCATGTCTACATGTATTTCATTGGCTGACAACAGTCTTTGGTAAATACTGGATAACTGAAAAAAATGTATGCCAACAGAAATACCATAACTCATTCCATCTTTATTATAACAACCTTTGCATACAAGTCTGTGCCCTGTTAATAAAGAGATGCGAGGGTGGCCTAATGGTTAAGTTGTTTGCCTTACAAACACAAGGTGCAGGGTTTGAGTCTCACAAGGGACAATTGGCTAAGCTTAAAATGTCTCACAAGGGCATGTAGCTTAGTACTAATCTATGAACCTATAAGAGCTTTGTAATAGCTTATTGAAGAAGAGTACAGCAACTAAGGTAGCCTACATCCTAAATCTACCAACCTTGTATACAGCGACTCCACTCTTGTACCAACTCAAACAAGGGAGAAATCTTGTAAAAAAGGGAATCATTGCTGGTGCAGACATAGAAGTTATATTGTCAAATATTTACTGTGAAAAGCAGTGTTCATTGCTGTACTCTTCAGCGTCTTATGCTTTGGGCAATCGACTCTGAAGAAGTTATACCTCATTCACCTTTAGAACAGCTCAGTCTTTACTATCTCACCTTCTTCAGTTTCTTTGAAAAACAACTGTTTCTTAGTTCCCAAACAATGATCTCCTTCACGTGTTGTACATGTAACCTGAAAAGTGGCATTTGTTACTTACAGCGTTAATTAACAAATTCAGTCATTCCCATCTTGTTCACTTGCATTGGGTGCTTGCAAACTTGCCACTGTTGACAAACATCCGAAATTAAACTTCAGTTGTATTGAAAGACAAAGAAAAGAATCTCACCACCTACACAATTCTGTAGGCATATAAAGAGATTTGTTTCTTAATAGGATTATAATTAGCTTCCTTATATTGGTAATTCATCTGAATTCCTCCCTACTTCAGCACAAAAAATTTATTTTGTGCATTGCAAATACATTACCCAGTCAAACAACATGTCAAGAGACGTGACCTATAAAGAACGTCTCAGGTGTTTATTTCAACAAAAAATCAGCTTTAAGTTGTACCTATTAGTCTGTCTTGCATAACTCTAGAAACTTAAGATAGATATTATTGTTGTTACCTCAGTGGTTACAATACAGGTAGGTATTTCTGTTTTAGCTTAAAATAAACTAGTAAACAAAATATAGGGTGGTAAATATCTTCTTTGGAGCACATTATTTATGTTCTATGGGTTGTTAAACTATTTCATGAAAATACGTCAATAAATGTACTTTTAAAAGAAAGAATGTCAGTCTGGCCTGTTTTTAAAGTGATTCAGTTTGGGAAACTGAAGCTGGATTAACTCACTAGATAATTGCATTACATTAAAGTAGAACAAGTTCCAATCAGATTAACTCATATTTGATACCATGACTCAAGATAATACAATTTACCCTTTCATGATCTACTCCTCCCTAGCTCTGTTGTCACTGTTCCCATGATAACTGCTTTTTGTTTCCAAGGCTGCTGCTCTGTGGTTTGCTTCATGCACAATATTTTCCAGTTTCCCAACTGCATGCAGTGCTAGGTTGTTTCTGTTCCTAATGAATCTATCTCTCTGTACATGCCCCATTATTACCGTCGTCAACTCAGTTTATGTGAATTCTAGTTAGTTTTGCTTTTTATGCTCAGTGTACATGGATTAAACATTTAAATGCCTGTTTTCAGACATAGCACATACAAATAACAAATGACAAAATTGTTACAAGGGAAGACATCACTTGTTTTGCTGTTTCTTGTGAATATATCAATCCACTAATTTACTTATGTTATAATACACTTGTACATCCTCTTCTGCATAGTTTACTGTCAATGGCATTGTCAGATCTACTGCTTTCTTTTCCATGCAGCTCCTGAGGCATGACTCTCAACATCTTTGCTCAAAAATCCAGAAGAAAGCCAAAACTAATAACAGTCAATGGTACAGAAGCAGGAACAGCTGTAACTATTCCTCTAATTCACTTATTTAATAAAACAACAGCTTTTAAATCAGCTCTTATTTTCTGAAGTATAAGAAGCATAAAAATATAATATTTGACAATCCGCGGTGGTGGTGCTGCGGTAGCGCTGTCGCCTCCCTGTAAGACGCTGTCTGGTTCGATTCTCAGTTAGAGCGTTTTCTGCGTGGAGACATGCGTGAATGGGCGTACCTTTGTTGAAGGTTGTGCGTCAGGGCTGGCAACTTGGCATGTAAAAATCAAATACCAATCATTAGCAGACCCGAGTTCCGCTGTGGTGACCCCTAACCAGGAAAAAGCCGAAAGACACTGACAGCATTACTAAGTGATTCAGCAGAAATTCAAACATTTTATGTGGAATACTGCAAAATATGAGGCAAAATCAGAGACATTCTGAAAAATCAAGGACCGTTGTGAACTGTGAGCAATGAACACCTCTGCTTTCCTAAAAGACCTTGCTTATATAAACTACTAATAAACATAACACATGCACAATAAAATGCACTATATTTTTCATCCTAAGAGTTTAGTCAGATTATTTTTAACGAAGAATAATTTCCTTGAATCTATATTCTTCATGCTATATGAAGTAAACAGCAATTCCCTGTGGCCAGATATTCTTTAAAACAATATTATTCACCGCAGCATATACCTTGACTTGTTGAAGCATTAAAATAAGAACTTTAGAAAATAGAGTTCTTTTATTTTAAAAGTGTTTTATTGGATTTTTAATTTGTAAAATAATCACAACAATATTTACAATTAGAAATTTGTGAACATAATAATGAAAATTTTTCAACTAGACCTCACACAGAAAAGAAAAAAAAAATTCTTTCTCTGGAGTGACTTTAGGTTCTCCGTGAGTTGTATGATGCAAAGAAATAATTGATGGTCCCTCTGCATATTAGGTGATATTGTAAAATGCCAGTTACAGAAAACAAGAGTAAAACAAGGTAACCAAAGTGGTGAGAATTTCACCAGCAGGGAGATGAATGCATCTTGCAAGAAATACAATATTTCCTTTAATATTCAGTCATTTTTGATAAGACTTGTTGCTACCAGCATTGCAGGATTGGTTTGGGACTGCACCCTCATCCTTATGATGATCATTTCACATTACTTGTCTCAGATGTCCTTAGGTTATTGGATATAAGGAGCAATGCCACCATGACCGGTGGCGTTAGAGTAGAATATTTGCTATCTGGGACGTGCCAGGGTAGGTAGTCTTAAGGCAAGAATGCTTAAAGCAGAACATAAATAATAGAGATGTCTTTCACAGTTCTTTTTAGCTGAAACTTCCATAAGGAAGGAAGGCGAATGGTTTGCTGCTGTTGTTTTCTTTATAGTTGCCACACTTTGATAGCTGCTTGCAGGCAGAATGCATGGGCAAGAGCTTTCATAATCTGCACATTAGTAATTAGTCATCACTGTGGAATACAAATGTTTGCACCACTTTTGAGGAGACCCCCTAATCTCATGGAAAGAGCTACTGTGTACACTTGCTTAACACTGTTTCTATTTCTAGTCTACCATCAAAGGGGTATGGAGTAAATGGCAAACTGTATAAGATGACAGAATTAATAACAGAGTTGCTATGCAGACAGAGATAATGATAGCCATGACAGCAGAAGTCACACTTAACTATATTCTAGACATTATTGATGACCTTCAAATAAGAACTGGAAAAGTTTCCCACATCTAATTTAATTGCAGAAGATTTTTGTACGAGAAATGTTGTCTCACTTGAGAAAAGAATAAGCTACTGGTGAAGCTAAGCTTACCTAAAAGATTATTAGTTATTACTGAGAGATCTTGGTAATTAGTGAGTGGTGCACTACAGCCTGTCCTTAATCCTAGCCACTTGTGAATACACTCCAGGCCTGGGCATAAGCATGGAAGGAATCTGCCCAAGGAATACAAAGGAAAAATGAGATCGAAGAGTTTGCTTAATTACAATGTTAAGCTTTTGGCAAAAGTTTATATGAGATTGTAGATGGAGGAGGCGACTTGAAGAACTAAACCAAAAGTCTTATAAAGCAAGCTTGATACAGACCCAGTAAACTTTTTTCTGTTCTTCAAATCAATGAATATTGATGTGTGCTGATGCCTGGGACAAAGAATTCTACGTTGTCATACCTGGGAGATGTGAATATTATCCTGATAATATATGCAAATAGTAACACATACTGACGGTGTTCTGAAAAGACCTCATTAACTTGTCTTTACAAAGTTCCACACAGACTGAAAAGGACAAATCTTTCTCCTCAGTAAGCAAAGCCTCACCATTTTTAACCTATAGATTGCCATTCCTTAGATGGGTTTACCTTTAATGTAAGCATAAAGAACATGCATCTCTGCTGGATAATCAAAGAAGTTGGGTCAAGGATGATGGGGCGGCTGTGGAAACGAGGTGTAAAATATTTAAACCTCGCTGACAAATATTAAAAGATTTGTAACGCAAATGCTGCCAGTGGAGAAATACCATGCATCTATCCCATTGCATCTTTGAGATCCACACTGATTTCTAATTTGGGAAAGTGGATGAGACATTGTATAACATGCCTTGGAATTTACCAAATCAGGACCACCAATGTAATTTCTGTCATATAATAAAATAACCTGACTGACAGTTACATTTCCAGGGCAAGCTTGGTTTTATAGTTAACCTCCGTACAGTCTCTTTAAGTAGTTTATACAGTGTCATACACCTGTCTGGGATGTACATTATCCAGTGCTGGAGAGCAATTCATAAAAAGAGCAACATGTATGACCAGTCTCACATAAAATGGTATACCACTGTGCGATAAAATGCATTACTATGACTACTGTACATCATTATTACTTTAAAACAGTGTACCAGTTTATTTTCTCCATCTGGGCATTCTAAACATTTCTTTTCTCCATCTGGGCTTTCTACACATATCTACAGATTGCATTATTTTGCACTTCCATGGTTTATGTCTTCTTAAGGCGAATGTTATAGTTAGTTGTGTTTGTTGGTGCTTATTAAAGTTGTCCTTGCAATATGTAGCTCAAGACAAATGGCTGAATCATTGCTACATCATACATAGGTAAGAAATATATAATTCATGCTATTCCTAATATTTTCTGGAGTGCAAGTACCACCATTAAATATGCTAGATGAAAGTAATTTTTTTGTCCACAAACATGTCTAGAAATGTTGAGAGACAGCAGAACTTGTTGAATATATTTAATTTCTTTTGTTAATCTTTGAAATTTATAGCCCACCTAAAACTAAACTTAGGTTCAGATATTCTAATTGTTATTGAAGTGATTGATAATTGCATGTCTTCAGAATGGGAACATAGCTCTTTTGTTCGATAAATGTTGACCTGATTGGCAAAGATTAAAACCACTAAATGTGGCTTAATGCCATGTGAAAAAAGGCTTAATGAAGATTCACTTCAGACTTTCAGTGACTCTGTTAAAGGTATTTATAGCTAGTATCTCCCTATTATGGCTAGTATCTCCCTATTATGGCTAGTAAAGAGCTAGTGTCCATATAGTGTTTTCCCTAAGTCTAATGGACTTCTCAGGTCCTAGCTAACTTGAACCAGTTTTATCAGGACAGAGAATTTCTATGATGTATGGAATCTGGTCACATCTAATACATGTTCACCAAGATCAGACAGAGGTAATGAAATATTCACTCTTATGTAACTACTACTATGTTTGGATTAAGTTTAACCAATAAACTCCCTTCCTCCTGTTCAGATGTTAGATCTTTTTTTATTTAATATCACCTAGTCAGTCTTGTGAAGGAGTAAGGCCCAATAAAATCTGATGAACCTAATCCATTAGTGGCAGCAACTGTTGAATTATTTTGGGTATGTATAAAATATAAGATCAGAGCACTGGCAATTGCTGAAGCAGTAGTCATGACAGCAGGGCAGAGACGGGGCAATAGACAGTAAGAGAAGGAGGCTAGCATTTCACAGGCAAACACAGCATGTTTTATAATTAGGAAAGGTGTCATAAAGCCCTTCATCAAAACAAAACCATTATACATGTTGTGAAGGACTTTCACATCTACAGTAGGCCAGACCTCCAAACCTTGCTTCTTCCTAGTTAATTTTGTTAGTAAAAGAAAGTCATGATTTAGAACTGGGTGATGGAAACCAAGAAATGTCATAGGAGAGCTAGATTTCTCACCATTCAGTATTAATGCAATTGTTTATGTTAAGTATCTAATCTATACACAAGTGATGACAGGTAATTTTTTATGGGTTTTCTTTCCCTACACCACTTACATGGAAATCTTTTACAAAAAAAGAGATAAAAAAAGTAAGTACTATAGTGTTATAGCACATTACATTTCAGATAATAGAGCTTCTGGACATGATGGGACTTCTGCTGATTTTTCAGTATCATTCCTTAACATAACTAGGTTATGATCTTCAACTGTGCAGTAGCAAATGTTGCTCACAGATGTTTCCTTAAATAATGTGAAGGGAGGTGACTATTGTTTTGTCCTTCTGCTGGGGTAGTTATAGTATTGTGGTTAATGGGAATATATATGCATCTCTAAATGTGCACTCAGAATGTATATTGCAGTATAGAGTGTTGGAATATTCTCACAACAGTTAGCTAAATCACAAGGTTTTAATTCCTAGTTAATATGATGTCAAAACGGGTAGCCTAGAGGGGTAAACTCAAGCTGCTAAATTCCAAAACAGTTTTTCTCAGTGTAATTCTGCCCTGATTCAGAAAGACGCGTTCAGTTTAAGTGACTTACTTAGGTGCAAATCCTATCTATAAACAGGCTTACTATGAGTACCAGATTCCAAAGTGATTAGTTACACTGAGCAAGTCTTTTGGACTCGAGCCCAAGAAGTTAGCTCTTCACATGGATAATCATCTAAAAGGAAAACCTGCACCTGAAAGAAGTCCTGGAAGCATAGAATGGGAGATCACAGTAGGGCTTAACTCGATGAGTATACTTTGTGGAAATATCTGTTTTTTTTAGAGCTAAAAGTTTGGCTTGAAAGAGGCCTGCAGCCTTTGACATTTTTATCTCAGAGAACAGCCCATATATTGGGCAGGCAGTGTAGACTGAACAAGGTTATAAAAAATTCAGTAAGGTGCTGTTCAATTTCTTTTGAAATAGCAAAGCCAAGTGGGCTAATATTTTGGTTTGCCGATTATTGAATATATCTGTATTTTTACATATATCTTGTTTTCAGTGTCTTTTTGTATCTTACAATCTGTATATACATATGTGTGTGTGTGTGTATGTGTGTGTGTATATATGTACATATAAAAAATGTACATACCCCTGTTAAAATGCCAGGTTTTTATGAAATAAAAAAAAATGAGACCAAAATAAATCATTTCAAAACTTTTCCCACCTTTAATGTGACCTATAACCTGCACAATTTAGTTGAAAAACAAACAAATATGTTAGGGGAAAAATATAAAACTGCTGGTTGCATAACTGTGCACACCCTTAAAGTAATACTTTGTTGAAGCACCTTTTAATTTAATTACAGCATTCAGTCTTCTTGGGTACACATCTGCCATCAATTAAAGAGACTCTGATTAACCCCAAATAAAGTTCAGCTGTAATAGTAGGATTTTCCTGACATTTACTCAGTTGTCTGCTACAGCAAAAGCCATGGTTCGCAGAGAGCTTACGAAGCATCAAATGTATATCATTGTTGAAAGGTATCAGTCAGGAGAAGGGTGCAAAAAAATTTCCACGGCATTGGATATACCATGGAACACAGTGAAGACAGTCATCAAAAAGCGGAGAAAATATGGGACAACAGTGACATTGCAAAGAACCGGACATCCCTCCAAAATTGATGAAAAGACAAGATGAAAACTAGTCAGGGAGGCTGCCAAGAGACCTACAGCAGCACTGAAGGAGCTGCAGGAATTTCTGGCAAGTACTGGTTGTGTACTACATGTGACAACAATCTCCTGTATTCTCCATATGTCTGGACTATGGGGTATGGTTGCAAGACAGAAGCCTTTTCTTACACAGAAAAACATCCAGGCATGGCTAAAATTTGCAAGTCTCCCAAAAGCATGTGGGAAAATGAGTTATGGTCCGATGACACCAAGGCTAAACTTTTTCACCACAATTCCAAAAGGTATGTATGGCACAAAAACAACACTTCGCATCACCAAAAGAACACCATCCCCACGATGAAGCATGGTGTTGGCAGAATCATGTTTCAGGGTTGCTTTTCTTCAGCTGGACCTGGGGCTTTAGTCAAGGTGGAGGGAATTATGAACAGTTCCATATACCAGTCACTTTAGGTCCAAAAGCTTCAGGCATCTGCTGGAAAGCTGAAGATGAAAAGGAATTTCATCTTTCAACATGACAATGACCCCAAGCAGACATCCAAATCAACAAAAGAATGGCTTCACCAGAAGAAAATTAATGTTTTGGAATGGCCCAGCCAGGGCCCAAACCTAGATCCAATAGAAAATCTATGGGATGACCTGAGGAGGGCTGTGCACAAGTGATGCCCTCACAATCTGGCAGATACGGCGCGCTTTTGCAAGGAAGAGTGGGCAAATATTGTCAAGATGTGCTATGCTGATAGACTCCTATCCAAAAAGACTGAATGCTGTAATTAAATCAAAAGGTGCTTCAAAAAAGTATTAGTTTAAGGTTATGCACACTTATGCAACCAGCTTATTGTACATTTTTAAATTTTTTATATTTTTTTCCCTAACAGATTTGATTGTTTTTCAATTGAATTGTACAGGTTATATGTTACTTTATTGGTTAACAGTGTAAAAAATGTATTATCATTTAATAAGCAAAGCAATGCCTTAAAGACGTGAAGTGTGGGGGTGTTGTGAAATAAGATAAATAAATGCATTTCTATAACATTTTAAAGTCAGATAAATTATACTTATTCATTCATCAGGCAACATAATCTGAAAAAGTTCATGTAAAAGACCAATGACATACGACTCATAAAGTATTATATGGCAGGGAAAATAAATCATCTATGTTGGTTAAATGGCGGATCAAGTTTTCAGGAGAATAAAAATGCACTGTAATATTTTTTTCTCTGTTTTTCTGTCTGGTAAGCCTCCTAAATTTTGATGATAGATTCTAGAGTTTTGGAGTAACTGAAAAGGGATTGTATGGTCTTGTATCCTTGAATACAATATAACAGAGTTCATAGAGAAGCAGGCAAAAACGTCAACAAATACACAATACTACCAAGATCTCCTGAAATAATTGTATTAATAAAAAGACAAAAGAAATGCCCTGACATATGGAAAGCTATTTTTAAGCTAAAAAATCTAGATTGCATATCTCTAACACATTAGTACAAGCTTACAGTGTAGGCATAGATTCAGCCATTGCTCTCAATAAAACACCTTTGGAGACATTTTAAATGCACAATTGAACAATCTAAGTAACTTTCTAGGAGTTGAACATTGTTTATGCCTAGCATTTGGTCATTTGAACTTATCTAACCCTGTTCATACTGTCTTCCATTCATATTAAAAGCCTTCATCTTCACTGACTTTGCAGCTAGTAAAACTCATAAACTTGTGAGATTAAACTGGTAAAACTTTCCATTTGCAGTCAAGCATCCAGTTGATTATTAGAGACAGTGTTTTCAGTTTATCAGTGGTATTTACCATTCTTTTTAATTACTTTCAGACTGTTTTAGATGTATCCAAATTACAAGAAATATATCCATATCTTAGACAAAGCCAACATCCAGGTGACTGTTTCAAGTTCTTAAAAGTATTCACAAATGTTGTAACAGAACTGGAATCAGTACATGAATGTTTATCACAACTTTATAGGTTAATAGTCAGTTACTAGGCTATCAGCCCAAATGTCATTTCTTAACTAGCCAGGTTCATCCCAAATTTACCAAAATATTGCTGACTCGTCAATGCTCCAAGGAATTTTATGGTTATGATATAGGATTGTATACATCAATTGACCACCTAAATCAAGGTATTTTGTTTGTTATTTGAAGGTGAGCTTCACTTGGGGCAGTAAATAAGACCAGTGCTTAACATCATGTTTCCATGTTCAAACCAATTTCACCAGCATTCCTGTATGTTATTATAGCAATAGTATACCCGGTTGGCGTGGTTTGGTCCCAAGGGCAAAGCCCGAGGGACCAAACAAAGCCAACCATGGTTTAGCAGCACCCACACCAGAGAGTGGGTTATGTTTATTATATTACGACATTATTTAAGAAACTTTTCTTAAGTTTAACAGTTAAATGGGTTGACAGCGAGGACAGCTTTTAAAATATAAGCGGAGATCTCCGTTGCTTATTTTAAACTCTTCTTATGTTAAACCTTATAGTAATGGAAAAACGCTGGCCAATCAGTCGTCATGGTATAATAAGCAATAACCAATGACATGGCGTGGTATATTGAAGATTTACCCATGGTTGGCAATGGTTTGATCATGAGGATGAAGCCCGAGTGATATAATAAAGCCAACTGTGGGTAAATTTCAATATACCACAACCACGGAGTCAGTTATTGCTATTATACAATGACATTATTTAAGAAAAAAATACTTACTTTTCTTAAATAATGCCTTTGTATAACAGTGCCGCACTGTCCTTCCGTGGCTGGTGGTATCTTGCTGCCTTGTTTTGATGTACTTCACATGCATATGGGACTTGTGTTCCCATGCATACCCAGTACATTAATGGTTTGCAAAGGGAGCAACAGAGGAAAGAAAGTCTTAGTTGCTCCATTTTTTTTTTGATTAAAAAAAAAAAGTTTGGGCTACTTTAGGGGTAGGTGAGAGACAGAATGGAAGAAATGCAAAGAAAATCAGGTACGTGTCTTTCGTTTTAAATAACGTACCTGATTTTCTTTGTATTTCCTCCATGCTGCCTCTCTGGTATGTCTGGAGTCCAGACTTTTATTTTTTTTTCAATAAAAACTAAAAAAAATGTAAAGTTATAGAATATACAAATGGAAAGAAGTCCAGGTGACTGGAGCTTTTTCCGTTGGTATATTCTGGGATTTACAATGGGCATGCTGGTTGGGCTGGCCAATCAGTGTGCACATTTTGAATTATTAATGGCCAGTCATTGTATAATTTATAATAACATCTTGTTTAGCCCACATTGTGAAATATAACATATTAAATGAGCCAGACTTGCTTCCTATGATTTAGGAGGTTCTAGAATGAGGCAGATGTTTTCTGTGGATGTGTTAACTATCTCTTAAGTGATTGGCTTAACATAAAAGGTCTGAGTTCACAGCTGTTGGTGTGTAACCACTCTCAATGCACCATGAGGGATATAAAATAATGTGCTTAAGCACTCTCATAGCAATGTGAGGGATACAAAATCAATTTGCACTTCCTGTTCACTTGTCTTAAAAACATATTGATATTTGAGTTCTGATTCAGAGAAGGCAGTAACACATTTTGTGACATCCAAACAGCTACTATGAATATGCTAAAGCATAAACACTGATCAGAAAATATAACTTCAGTCAGAGTGCTATCACATTTAATGGCAAAATAATTCTATAGAAAAGATGTTTAAAGGTATTGTCTACTAAATTTACGTTTCAGTCTCCATAATGTTTAATAATTCTGCGCAGGTAAACAAACATAGATTCATGATGGGAGGTATTAAATGTGGAGTTGTTTAATATAGAATCTTTTTTTGGCATTCTTTAAAAAAAATACTGAGATCAATCTGCAGATTTTATTGGCTTTCTTTTACACACCAGCCCACGGTTTTGCTTGTTGTTTCCAGTTATTAATCTAAAAACAGAAAATAAGAGGATTTGCTAAGCTGGCAAAGAAGCTTGAAGCATCCCTAAACAAGCAACAGAGTTTTCAGCCAAAAAACTGACCTTATTGTCTAATTTCTCATCCAAATGCATTGAATGATTTTTAATAGGGATTCCGCCTGCAGGAGCAATAACATTACAGAAATTGGGAATCCCTGGTTCCTACGATAAAGCAAATGCTAGAAAGTAATTTTATCCACGTAGACCACCTCAAACAAAAATGACATATGTGACCTGAACCATTAAATGAAGTCTATAGCAAGCCCAAAGAACTGACAGTATGCTAGCAGTCACTCAAAAATGTTGAATGGCTTTTCCATATCAAGTCAGACAAATGTGAAACATTGCTGAGATGAGATATTACACATACACATGATGCTGAATGCTTTTTTGTAATATGATTCACTCTGGACTTGCTTACGGCTTCAGAAGTATATTTCCATTACTTATTATTGTTTGCAGCTTTTAGACAAATATCTTAGTTTAAATTTTAGTGAAAACATATGCTAAAGATATGGTTGGAGAGTTGTAAGTTAAAATGGAATCCTTGTGAAATGTTTAGTCTTTTTAGGCCTTGAACAACTTAATGCATAGATTCTAGCAGCTTAGAATGTATCTTAATTTCAGAATTTCTTGAAAGACATAGAAAGAAAATGATTATTGTAGTCAATTATTTTTATGGAATAATTCAGCTGTTGATATCATTTAATAGCAAGAGCCGTTTTCCTGACACTCAGTGAACTTTGGTTAAGGAAATCTAAAAAGCCCTTTAAAGAAAATCAGGATGATTTGTCTTCTGTGTAGATAAGGCCTGAAAATAAGTCTTTACAATGTTTCATATTTTTAACTCCTATGACAAGAAATGCGGTGGTGGTGCTGTGGTAGGGTTGTCACCTCACAGTAAGACGTTGTCTTGTTCGATTCTCAGCTAGAGCGTATTCTGTGTGGAGACATGCATGAATGGGCGTACCTTCATTGAAGGTTGTACGTCAGGGCTGGTAACTCGGCATGTAAAAATCTATTGCCAATCATTAGCGAACCAGAGTTCCGCTGTGGCGATCCCTAACTGGGAAAAGCCGAAAGACACAACTCATATGACAAGAAAGTTCACATTTTGTACCTCTGAGACAATATTTTCCTGGATCTGTATTGGTAAAGTCTATATATAAGACCTTGGCCCAGGCAAAAGATTTTACCTGTATCATGACAAAGATTACTTACTTCTAGAGAGCTCACATCTCTGATTTACAAATAAGATTTTTACATGTGACAAAGCTCATTGTATTTTTTCTGTTTCTGTCTAAGAAAGAGTTAGTTTACACAGTAACTTCCTATGTAATTCCATGTTGGTGAATGTCTCTGCAAGGCATATAAAGCTAACCTAACTCATTAGCAAAAAAAAAAAAAAAAACAACAAGAAATTCAGGTTGTTATTGTGTTACTATTACAGAAGGCATGCCCTTAATATTCATAAAATATCCAAAATCACTTAGCTAAGAGTAACTCTGCATTGCAGAGATGTACCAAGGACTGGGACATATATCACTCAAAGAATCAGTTATCACTGTGGCCTGTTAGCATAGTAAAAATCTCAAATCCATGTTGTTATTTCACATATTGAGATTTATTTATTTATTTGGCATTTGTTTACTGGGAAAGTCCGAATGGGTCATGCGGTACCAATTTTCAGCAGAGGTCTGGGAAGAAAAACTCCAGATACATATGATTAACAGAATAAAAAACTAGACATGATAAAATCATAACATTCAAGTGCAAATATGAAAACAACACATTAGTTTATGAGAATGAGAACTCATCAGACATAATAAAGGCATAAAATTCAAACACAAAATTTGAAAAACTACACATTAGTTTGCCTGAATTAAAACTCAACAGACATAATAAAGTCATAGTGTTCAAGCATAAATTATATGGAAAGCCTGATAATAGAAAGATGCAGCAGTATTTACATAATAGATGATTATCATAATGATTATTAATATTTTACAAGTCATGAAATATGCAACAGATTTTACTGGTGAGGGAGTGGGATAGTATGAGTAGAGAAGGGTAGGGTATGATAGAGGGAATAGTATGAATAGATGTGGAAAAGGCATTAGTGTAACCTCAGAGGAGTATGTGTAGAAGAGAGGGTAGGGTAAATTAGTATTGGGGATAGAGAGAGTTTAGGGGTAGTAAAAGGTATGAGTACTTCAGCCTGGGCTCATATAGGAGCAGACAAAAGCTTTGTTGAAGTATTCCTTTATAGAGGTTTTGAAAAAGTGCAGATTAGTAGCAGCTTTGATAGTTAAAGGAAGGGCATTTGATAGTTTTGTCACAGAGCAGGAGTAAAGGTTTAGGCCTGGGGTTTTGTTAGGTTTATAAGTTGTGAGGATATGTTTGTCTTCAGATCTGAGATGTTTATTTGGGATATAAAAGTTGATTAATGGGCTAAGAGCAGGACAAGCTGGTGGGATGTAGATGATTTTCTTTACAATAGTAAGTTGTATATATTGGAGGTGGAGAGGGAATTAAAGCGATCTTAGAGAATGTAGGGCTTTA
Organism: Protopterus annectens; assembly: GCF_019279795.1. Lineage (NCBI taxonomy): Eukaryota > Metazoa > Chordata > Ceratodontiformes > Protopteridae > Protopterus > Protopterus annectens. The sequence continues at coordinate 205,184,571 of NC_056747.1, read as the reverse complement.
CAGTGATGAGTTAGAGGGGTAGCATTTATGGTAAATTTAGCAATTTAGTTATAGCAACTTTCTAGTTTTTTCTTAGGGATGTTCTGTAAGTAAGTGGTCCGATATAACATTTAGGGAAAGAGGTAGGTTTTGGCCAGAGTAATTTTGGTAGCTGCTGTGAGGAAGTTTTTATTTCTGTATAGCATGCCTAGTTTTTCTTGTTTTTTTATATTGTTTGTATGTGTAGGTCAAACTTGAGATTATCATCAATTGTGACACCTAGTAGTTTGATATGCTGAACCTATTCAATTTCAGTGTTGTAGGCTGAAAAAGATCTTGAAGTTTTTTTGTTGTTGTTGGACCTATGGGGTTTGTGGGTGAAGAGAAGGAGCTTTTTTTGGGGGGGGAGTAGGAATTCAGCAATGGAAAGCCATGTTTCTATGGAAGAGAAATCTTGTTGTGTTATTGTAGCTGAGTTAGTGTCTGATATGCAGATGATAGTGGAGTCAACTGCATATTGGATCACATGCCTTCATAGGAGGATATATATATATATATATATATATATATATATATATATATATATATATATATATATATATATATATAAGTTATTGATGAAGACATTAAATAGTAATGGGCCAAGGATGGATCCTTGAGGTACACTTGTGGGGGTGATGTGATACAGTGAGACAGAACCCTGCCATTGTACCGCTTGCTGCCTGTCAGCTAGGTAGCTAAAACCACTGATGTAAGGAGGACCAATTATGGAAAGTTCTTTAAGGATTTTGGGTGAGATACCATGTCAAATGCTTTTGACAAATCTAGATATACTTCAGATACTAGTTTGCCAGAGTCACAGGCTTTGTTGACAGAGTTCATGAAAGATAATAAGGCTGTTGAGGTACTATGGGCAGGTCTAAAGCCATGTTGAGTTTGAGAAAGTTTGTAAGATGGTGGAGAAGTTGTAGGTGCACACATTTTTCTAGAATCTTAGGGGGACAAGATTGCAATAGGATGAAAGTTTATGATGCCACTGTTGTTACCTCTCTTATGCAAACGGATAATGTGTGATCCTTTCCGTAGGTTAGGTCATGTGATTCAGCTATGAACCTATTATTTAAGATGTTAACAGGGAACACTATTGCCTCTGTGGCAGGTTTTAGGTATTCTGGTGGGAAGTTGTCTGCTGTGGTTGAGCAAGGTTTCTGTTTTTGTAGTAGTTTTTCTTTTTATTTGAGCTAAACGGATGGGCTGAAAAGTAAGATGGGGATTATTTATTTTTTGGTTATGAGTGAGGGGTTGGTTGTGTGTGTGTGTGTAATGTGTCGGGTTTGTTTTTGGTTATGAGTGAGGGGTTGGTTGTGTGTGTGTGTAATGTGTCAGGTTTGTAGAGATCACTATGGCACAGGTTTTACTACAGTTATTTATTTGTACCTTCCTCTCTGTTATGTTCTGATGCTCTTGCTTTAGCTCAAGGAGTGTATTACGCCACACAAGCACTCTTGTCCTGACCATAACACACATCTTAGTTAATTAGTTTTAAACTCTCTGTTGCCATTAATATCCTGGTAGCAGCATGCACAGTCTCTTAATTGACCCCTGACCTGTCAGCAAATTGTTCTGAGTGTACATAATTTCCTACTTAAACCCCCAAACTTCTTATGCCACAGACCCCCTCCACTTGCTGATTAGGCCCCATGTATATAAAGTTAATGCATATCAGCCCATGCCGTTAAGTCTGTGACACACCAAGTTCTTGCCATCTCTGCGACCCCTGGACTATTATGTTTCAAGCACAATGAGCTGTAGACAGTTTGCTTCACACCCGCATTGTTCAGCTTCTGTCACAGAGAATCTCTGACAGCTTCCCCAACACCTGTGCTATTTGTGCTATTCATTCCTCAGCACACAATAACTAGTGCATGTACTTTCTAACATGTAGCAACACCCCCCCCCACACACACACACACACACACTAAATATCATAAAATGAAAGCCTTTACAGCAGTATCTCCACATTTTCCCAAAAGTTAATGAGAAAACAACTGTTGGGACAGACATTAAATTGGTTGACTTCAGAAAGGACTTTGTCAGTCTAGAATGGATCTTTCTCTGTTTTTGTTGAGGAAGGATTTCATTCGGGGTTGGTAACTACACTTTGCTCTAAAATACTAACCAGATTAGGAATATTTCACATTGTTAATGCTCTTAGGTCTGCAAAACACATTAAGCATTTGTGTGGTCTTACCTTGTTGTTTATCTTGGCAGCTGAGCATTACTGCAATGCACTGTTTATGCATAAGTTAATAATATCAAAACTGTGAACACACATTATACAAAACCAGTGTCAGGCATACATAAATATTCAGTTCAAATATGTAATCATACCTTGGATTCACATCTGCCTACATCACTAGTATGATGTAAATCGGAATGAAACTGTAATTTGGTAAACTAAGACAAGTAAATTATATCTGAACAAAAGAAAAATAAAGCCAAATGCACACCTGTAACAAGGATTCTCAATTACCTGACTTAATCTGTAACACCACAGTGCAAACAAAATCAGAATGTTCCCATTTGGTGATTGGCATCCTTTTTTAGAAACTTAATGAGTCTTTGCCTTAATCAGGATCATGTAACAATGTTATCTTGTTGGAAACTGAGCTAACTGCCATGCCAACCACTATGGAAGTATCACTGTATCATGGGTGGTATGGCTACTCTACGTTGGGGAATAATTCCCATATGCAATTTAATAACTTGGATACATGCCAGCACCACACCTGACAGGGAGTTTTATAGGTGCTATATAGGTGCTGGTAATCCACATAAATTGCCAAAATTAAGTTTTGAGTGCAAATATGACCACTATAAGGGGAAACACATTGTAAAACATAAAAAGAAACTGCAGGGACCACACATTAATGTTGGCTAATCAGCCATCACTTTCTTATAACAACAGTATTTTGTCAGTCACCTTACAATTATGAACTCAGCTTTCCTGTGTACCACAAGTAGAGTATAGAGTCAATTATCTGAAACGTCAATTATCCGAACCAACCTTCCAAAGTTTTTGGTTAGGAAAAATCATAAAGTCTGAATATATAAATATTATTCTTATTCACTTGAGCATGTTTGAGCTTGTAGCCAGCTCGTGTGTGAAAAATAGTCTTTATTGTCCACCGAAATTGCTGAATGGTTGAAAAGTATATTCCTGCATGCAGAAATAAAATCAAGATTTTAAAAGTTTTTATCCAATTCAATTATATGTTTGATTATCTGAACAGTTTGATTGGTCGAACTACCCTAGGTCCCAATTAGTTTGTATAATTGGCTCCCTACTGTAGTGTAAAACACTCAATTTTTTATCAGGGTATCTTAACTAGCATGACTTGATTGACTTGTCAACTGCAGGCGGTCTTCAAGTTATTGAATACCTTAACGTTCTCATACAGTTCGTGTTAAACTTTTCAGAGATAAACAAGGCTCTTGAATCTTTTACCAGTGTATCAGATTGATGGTCGACATTGCAAAAATGGAGTTCTTCAAGTTTCAAGAGCAATATAAGAAAAACTTCAAAAATCATGAGTTATCTATGGTTCAGTTACCTCTTTTGAGAGTCTCTTTTCAGGGATTCTAAAAGTTGAATCATTACAAACAAACCCATATCCTTAATAATCTGTTGTAACTGCCAGACTAAATATTGAAAAAATTTAGTACAGTCATTTAACCAGCATATCGAAATGCTATTAGAAGACAAAAGGAAACTAGAGTACTCAAAAAAGATTTATGTACACCCAACACAAACAGTGATCAGAAGTCAACATGGACGTCCACATCATATGTAACAGATATCTTTCCATTGAACCAATGAGCTGTATGGAGTGTCACCTGATTTAATGACAGTTTGGATTGTCCAGCCTTTGGAAATCCAGAAGTAAGATGAAGAAGAATAGAGAAGATTAGTGGTCTTGAAGGACTGGAGTAATTTGATAGAGTTGGGAATCTGGTAGAAGCTTTTTTTGATTTTTCTAGCATACTATAACTAATCCATAATGGAATATCACAAGATTTAAAGCAAGGAGTATTAGCAGTATGAATATATGCTAGAGATGTGGAAAATCCCTGCCAGTCATATACATATGTACTAGAAATCCATGGATATGTAAGAAATGTGGAAGCTCTTTGTGGAACCTAATTTTGCAGTGGAGGGGTGGGTCACATATATGTAAATATTTATAATCATCTGCATCAATTTGATGTTGCATCAACATATCATTAAGTATTATATCTATGTTATATCAAGCTACATTGATTTCATGAATTGATATTTCACAATATGTTTTATCATATAACACTGCAAACATCCGCTGTATATAATCTAGCTTGTCCATAATGACAATACCTCCGCCCCTTATAGGACACACATATCTCAATGTATTCCGTGAAATGACATCATGTAATAACTGTGTTTGCTTCTTAGTTAAATTATAATCCTTATATATAAGTTCATAAGACAGCCCGTGATGGATATCGAGATTGTTCATATAGTTATAATCCACCTCTTCATACTGTATTACAGGTGCTAGATACTCTGAGACTCTGACTGAATCCATCTAAATTTCCAAACATTAAACACAAATTTAATTTTCTAACGTACAATTTTAGTACGCTCAAAGGCTGATACAATATTTGCATGTTTGGCTGGCACAAAGGCGTAACCATTGCTAAATAAATCTATATGTTCTTGTATAATAAAATAAGAGCTAAAGTTGTAAACTTTTTATTATTATTTTAAACAGCGTGGGTAATTTTAAAGAACATGGGCTAGAAACTAATTGTGCATTATTTATGAAATCAAATTCTGCCATAATTGGCATCTATTCTTTCTCCCCAAATTATGTTGATGCTGGTTGTAGTGATATTGTTTATTTATTTGGCGACTCTCTGGAATAAGTGGAGCAAGGTTGTTGTCATTCCTGTTCTTGTTCTTGATTCTGTGTGAGCAACATAAAGAGGGAAAGTCCAAAGGGACTGCCATGTCATCGTTAACATGGCAGATAGATTTTGTAGATTTTCTGTTAATTCTGACACTTGTATTGTATTATGCTATCTGTGGTATTATTAATAGGATGTTTTGGATATGCTTTCATTTGAGCATATTGTACACGATCACATTCAAATGTATTCCTTTGTAATATGATATCACACTCGCGGTCAACTGCCTGGAAAACTTTATTGTACTGTGAGTGATAATCATTGTATAAAAGATCATTTGTGATCGATGTCAGATTTGATATATCATTATAAAACATATCCTTTCAGCATTGGTTATAATTTACAAGCAGCCTCCATTAATTCACATCTATGATGGTTGAAACTCCATATTAGTTCTTGATGTAAAGCAGAATCTGATACTAATGCAGTGGAAATTTTCCACATATAAAGCCCTTTAGGTATCTTATTTCCCTGTATAGATTCTAAAAAGTGCATATTTACAACTTGTAATTTATGATACTTCATTAATTTGTATTCAAATAATTTTAATTTCTGTTTCAAAGTTATATTAGGTGTAGTCTCTGTCCACCAAGTCTTACCTGTTTGTTGAACCACTGGTGAAACTTAATATTGTCATATCTTTGAACAGTGTGCCATTTATGGTGGCATATCAATTTGAATGCTGTTGTACCACCAGGATTAAATATGATATAAATTAGTAGTTTATTAAAATTAAAAGCATATTATAGGTAGAGTGTATCTACCATGTTGGTGTTGTTATCATTATTATTTTCAAATTAATGGTGATTTTAATGTATTATACTTAATTATCTCAATTAGATTTTAATATAACATTATTAACTACATGTGAATTTTAATTGATTTTGTTTGGGTGATACAGTTATGTGATCATTCAAGTGTATAAAAATGTATGTGCATAACTTGGCTGGTTTCCTGATGACGTCCCGATAATAAAGGATGAAAGTGCTAACTTTTACACATATAGCTAGCAGCCCCTAACTTTGACTGCCATGTGTCCACAGTGGTGAGGAAGTCCATTTATGTGACACAGCTTAAAAGTAAAGGTATGGCATCTAGATCCAAGGAAATTACAGTCCTGCTGTACTCAGCCCTCAAAAGACTAGTAATCAAGCACAATGCTCCATTTGGCATGTACTTAACTAGACACCAGCAGCTGTAGTGACCTCAAGGGTTCCTCACAAGGAAAATACAGGGTGTAAGCAATATGTCCTATGTGGATAGACTAAGAGCCCTATCCCTTTACTCTCTCTGTCCTACTGACTATTAAGGGATGACCTATGCCTGACCTACAAGGCCCTCACAAATCCAGCTCTGATGGAGCTGCTACACTTCCACAAGTCAAACAGCATGTGGGTCACCCAATCTAGGGATATAACTTAATCAGCAACTCAAACTAAACATGCTGGAGAGACAGATTTGTGACACAGAGATTGCCCCTTCTTTAGAACAGGCTCCCTATTCACATTAAGCAGAGCCCTTCTCTGGCCCTCTTCAAATGCAGATTGGATCAATGGTTGGGGAATTGAAAATTCACACCTAGAGTAGTGCCCATGTCCCTTATGGACAGAGGCAACCTGTAATATATCCAAGGCATAGTCACAAACCCATGCCATCCTCTTGCCCCTAGGGGCTATATATTGGGTAAAACCAGGTAATATTGGTTAGGCTTGCAAGTGCTCTGAAGCATGCATGATAAGCTATATGGCATCATTGCTATTATATGGTGTAGAAGGAAGGAAGCTTCGTAAGCCATGTGCATAGGTCAGTTATTATGTTATATACTTTCATATCAATGTTTTCCGTAATCCTGTAGGGTATAATGTGCAAGTATTTTCTCCTCAGTTAGGCAGTCCATATAGAGTAGAAGCATAAAAACAAGAGTGCACCAATGGCTGTGTTAATTCAAACGTATCACAAAAACGAACAGCTACAGCTGGTTTACCATTTATTGTAGAAAACAAAACAGGATCCAGATGGTGTAGTTAATTGCAAATCCATGGATGTGTGCTTGGATTGAATGAGAAGATAACATTGAAGCCATACTTGGCAGCACGACCTTTAAAACACTAGTTTTTAATTTTGTGTATATTGTATTTAGGTAACGTTGTTTTATTATTTTTTCATATGTTAGTTTTTAAATGATGTCTTTATATTTATAAGCTGCATTTTATGTGTTTCAGCAATGTATGAGTTGAACTCAGCCTTGATGAATTTTGATTATCTTAATTGTTTGCAATTAACTCATTTTAGCACATGATTTAAGTTGTATATAAAGAGTGCAGTTTTTGAGTATTTCATGAAGTCTGATGAAGCGTCATTGTTGGACGTGAAAGCACTTACTACACCATCTGGATCCTGTTTTGTTTTCTACAATAAATGGTAAACCAGCTGTAGCTGTTCGTTTTTGTGATACGTTTGAATTAACACAGCCATTGGTGCACTCTTGTTTTTATGCTTCTACATTGACTGTGAATATTACAGAGTGCTTTACTCGTCAATTTTCATTTTTGTTCCTGAGTCCATATAGAGTATTGAATACCCTCCCAATGAAAGATACACATTGATATCATGTATACTTACTTACTCTTTTTTTTTTCTTTTTTTAAATGCATAGTGACTTCATAACTAAAATGTTGACACTATTGTATGTGAACTTTTATGTCAATTTTACAAAGACAGCAATTCTTAAATTTAGACATCATTGACTTTTGATTTTTTGAGTACCTTTCTTCTTGTGGTTTCTGTTTTCCACAGATATTCTTCACACAGTTCTCTGATTGTAATTTGTTTTCATTCATATGCACTTTTTGACATTTTTATCTTTCGGTGTTCAACATTGTTTAGACCTAACATTTTTTTCTTTCTTTCTTTCTTTTATTTTTTTCTGTTATTTCAACTCCAACATCCACATCAAGGGTGTAGTCAGACATACACCATGTAAATAATCAGTCTTACCTGGCTAAAGGAATGACTTAGCTCAACAGACAATGCTTCATACAATTTAAAGAGTCAATAAGGTAAAATAGGAGAAAAACACAAATAATGTAAGAAAAAGTTCCAAAATAGCTACTCAAAATGAACTATTATGAAATTGCAATATGTTTTTTTCTATACTTCTCCTTGCCCAGTAAAATAACTTCTTAGGGGATGAAATGGATCACTAAATCTGTAGTCCATATATTCAAAGTGGTTTAGATGAGTGTCTTCATTTACAAAAATTAAATAAAATTGATGATACCAGAATGGCTTAGGATGACACATCAGTTCCATAACAAGACACCCTCGTTGCATCACGTGCTGTTGGTTAATAGCATGACAGCTGTCCTTGACATTTCTCTTGTTCCATTGTAAAGTTGATTTCCGTCTATAGCTTTCCGAAGGCTATTGCTTCTGGTTTGGGGTACATCTATAATTTCACGTTTCATGTTCTACTGGATAACTTTCTGTTCACTGCAACCACAGTAATTTGATTATTTCTGAGTATTTGACTGCTTCATTCACCCAAATCTATTCTGGTTGCTACATGCAATTATCCTATCGCCAGCAATGCATTGCGCAATTAGTTTTACATCATTCTATATGTTATTGACAAAGAGCAAAAGGTTTTCCTCATCTTTTGCAACTTTTAACCTGACATTTTAAGCTACAAATGTAGCCATATTTTTGCAGATAGCTCAAAAACCAGCAAAGGCCACATTTTATTAAAAATCCACTGAATATATATATATAAAATCAATACTGCGTCTTATCATAAAAATAAATGTTCATCTATGCACATTTCCTCCGTTGACTTTTTAATTGTGCATTTATTATTCTCTTGACATTTTAGTCTGTGGTGTTTTTAAACAAGTGTTGTAACTGACCTCTATATGACCTTTACTATTAATGTCATAATATTTATGTGCTACCTATCATTGTTATCTTGTACAGTTACACTGGCAATTTTGTTTCAAACATGCATGAATCTCTTTTTGACACAACTGTAAAACAAATGTTTCACACACTTTCAGACGGACTACAACACTGAATAAAGATAAGTTGGAAGGTGTTAGATGTGAATGCTGTTTTAATACAGTTTGTATAGTGATAAAAATAACTTCTCTGCAACTCCTGTGACAATTTCTGATAGGATACTACATATTGAGGGTGTAGTATTATCATGAGTGTTGTGATAATGGACAAATGAAGTGGCTTTACCTCCACAAATCTAATTTCCATATAAATTCTAAAATTGTGTGTTGACTTTACTCATGACTTTTATTTTGTCTGATGGTAATCATATTGCTTTAAAGTAGTCCACTGAGATCAGTCCACTAGTCCAACAAAACAATGAAGACAGACAGATATGTTGGCTTTAGTTTATCAGTTGCATTAATAGTAAAATCAGTATGTGACTCTGTCACAAAATACTTTTTTAAATCGGAGACTGTAGGGTTCACATGCTCAAGTAGGAGGCAAGGAATTTCATTAAAAAGAATACAATTCCTCTATACCTTTTCAACATTTTTCTCCTTTGCAGAGTGAATTTAAGTTTGTAACTTTTAGGTGACCTGAGTAGTCCAGGGGGGTTTTACCATTGATGTATGCTCCTTCGTTCTGGGCAGCCCTTATTATAAAGAAAATAAAGCCTATATGCCTCTGGTAAATGTAGGTAACTAATCTTACACTAAAACAATTTAAGTGGATAACCTTAAGTAGTAACTCACCCATTGTGATTGGAAAGTGCTTATTCTACAAACTGTATTAGCATACATTTGGGAAACTCTTCCATGAGACTTTGGCATAACCCTGTTTGCATGGGATTAGCACACATTGTCATTAACAGCAAAGCTACTCTCTCAGTGCAGCAATTGAAATCAACAACAGTGGCATAATTTAAGTGTTTAAGGACTCCTAGTTGCCTATGTACCTTACTTATAGTGTAATGGATATGTTGGTCAGTATGTACTGCCTAACATAATTTAGTGGAAGCTAGATGTAAATTTTAACCATTTTGTAGTATGGATCTTAAAGCTCATTATCTATGACTTTGATGTTGTAAATTCTACTTGCAAAGTTTCCTATTCTAGTAATGAATGATCAACAGTAATAACTAGAAGACTGTCATCAGCATTATTAATAGAAACTGCCTCCACTACATTACTGCAGTTTGTTTGCATATACTGAAGCTAACTTGCTCAACAAAATTCTCCACAAAAATGTCTTGAACTCCATAGAATGTTCCAAATATTTTCCTCCTTTGCTTTAACAAATTTCTAATATCATATGAGAAATCATCCCATGGATACACAAGAAAATATCATCCATATTTTTTCGTACCACACATTCTGTTTCTCATTAAAATCATCAGTTTTTAATTTCCACACCTTTACCTTGTTTATAAATGTCTTTCTTCCCATTATCCCTTTTTTATTTCTTATTTTCCTTTTTATTTATTTTCATATCTCACTGGTCTCATATAACAATACAATTTTCCTACCATTTTATTCACTCAGTGTTTCACACTATTAATAATCCAAAATAGGTGTATTAATGTTTAAAAAAGAGGAATAATATATCATATTTAAGAATTCAATTTAAAATCCCATTTAAAACTGAAAACAATGATACAAACTCATTTTTATTTTTTTTTTCCTGGAAACATATAAACTCTCCCAGTATAAGCAAGTTTACTCAAAGTGTAAGTATTTAACATATACAACTTTTTATTATATAAAAAATGAAACTTTTTCCACTATGCCAGTACTTTTTCTCCACCAAAGTAAAACAGGAGAGTTCAACACTTAATGTAAGCACATGAGCAACAAAATGGGTTTCCACCGCCCTAAAACTGACCACTACTACCACAGCCAAGAACCTGGGAATTTCACAAGACATTCCAATTTTATATTTTAGATCACATACCAAAAGAAGAACTACAAGGATCATTAAATGAAAGATTGGAAAAATGTGAATTAGAATGGCAGATCAGACTAGAAGCATGTAAACCACCAGGACTTAACACTCAGATTTCCATCACCAGTGTTGTCAATCTTTTTATTAATTTTTAACATACAGAGATGTTTTTACAATGCAGTGGTGGTGCTGCGGTAGCATTGTCACCTCACAGTAAGACGTTGTCCTGTTCGATTCTCAGCTAGAGTGTCTTCTGTATGGAGACATGTGTGAATGGGCATACCTTCGTTGAAGGTTGTGCGTCAGGGCCGGCAACTCAGCACATAAAAATCTACTGCCAATCATTAGCGGACCGGAGTTCCGCTGTGGCAACCCCTAACCGGGAAAAGCCAAAAGACACAACAACAACAACAGAGATGTTTTTATGTGGGTTTTTTCCTTATTATTTAAATTATCCTATTTATTTAAGAAAATACTGTTATTTAATGGATAATCTGCTGTACACCAGGAATAACAACATTCAGTTTCTATATAAAAATATCAATCACACATAACCCAAATTATGAGGTCCTCACTGGTGTTTGTTTATAAGACTCATAACAGACCAACATTTCAATTTTTCACCCAGTCAGATTTTACTTCATAGGTTCATAGGTTCATAGGTAGGTACTAGGCTATCAGCCCAAGGGCCTACCTAAGCCTAGCCAGCAAGGTACCATAGCTTACGCCACCCAAGAAAGTTATTTTCCTGTACCACTCTCCAGCAGAGACACAGAAGTGATCCCCGGGGTGTATTTCCTATTTCCCATCCACTCATCAAGATTTTTCTTGAAGAGTGCTAATGAAGAACTTTGCTTGACATAGATGGGTAGCTTGTTCCAGAGTATAGGAAGTCTCTGGGACAGGCCTCTATCCCTCCAGTGTGTCCTGTTTATTGTGGTGACAAGGTTTAGGTCCCTAGAGCATGTAGCTTGGAGGGATTGGGATTTCTTTAGGTGTAGCATGTCCAACCGCTCTGGGTTTGACATAGCTTTATATGTTAGGCAGAGATCACCTCAGAGTAGGCGATATGCTACGGAGTAAAGCTGGAGTTTTTTGAGGCGGTCAGGGTAGGGCATTTGTTTGAGACCAGTAATCCTCTTTGTGAGGTACTTCTGTGGCCTTTCCAGCTGCTGAAGATGTCTTGTGAGGTACATTCCAAAAGGGGCATTGTACTCTATAATGGGTCTAATGAGTGATGAGTAGGGGGAACAATTACCTCTTTTTTCCTGGATGAGAACCCTTTTATGATGAGGTGTGCCATATAGAAGGACTTCCTGACTACTGTGGCGATGTGACTATCAAAGGAGAGACTACTGTCCACCTGGGTCCCAAGGTCTCTTATCATGCATTCGGTGTTAAGTAGATTGCTGCCAATGTGGTAGTTCATGGGTACAGAGTTTTTACCAAAGGGGATGACACTGCACTTTTTGGCATTGAGCTTGAGGCCATGGCTCTGACACCAGGCATCTGTCTCAGTGAGGCCCTTCTGTAGGATGTCCACATCATTTGGGGACTTGACTATGGCTCCTAGTTTGCAGTCATCTGCGAACTTCATCAGCCAGAGGCCTTCTGTGTTAGCCTGTACTTCAGAGACTGCCTTCATACATTTTCTCTAGCCAATCACACAGACAATGGTTTAAAGACATGTGTTTTAGACAAGTTAGCCTACATAGTTGATTAGATGGTTAACACCTAGCGGTGCATATATATGTATCTATAAAAAAACACCAAACACATGGACCCCAATTACTATATCCTCATAGGTGCATTTATATGTCTTATAGCACAGTTTTTCAAAGTTCTCTCAGTCAAGTTTTACTACTGAATTTCCTGGCTGCAAACACTCCATTCAATCACAGAGAAGCTGGAATCAAAATAATGATTGGAATATTAAAAACACGTATATCCTAATACATATACATATATATATATATATATATATATATATATATATATATATATATATATATATATATATATATATATTCTAAGAGATATTCAAGTTTTAACCAAGCACGTGTTTACATTTCTATAGAATATAATAGAATGTTGATTTTTTTCTTTGTTTTTGAAATATGTATACACACAAGATTTATTTATAGTTTCTTTACATAAGCACAGCACTTATCTGCAGATTTATGTTTCACCCAATAAAGATTTGTTGTGTTGCTACTTAGAAGTGAAGCTACTTTAAATCATAACAACATTTGTTGTTTTGGTACAAAAAACATAAAGTTGTTTTATTTGCAACAGTGAAGAAATTTTTTACTTCTGTTTGGCATTTAATTTACAAATATTTCTTACTACTACTGCTTGGTGTTTTAGCTTAGCTCAAATAAGTCAAAAGGCTATTCTTTTATATTTTTTCCTGATTGTGTAGGTTTACATATTACCCAAACTTAACCTATAATATACCTTTACCCCTCCCGGCTTAAATGAACATTATTCTATTGTTCTGGAACTGAAAAGAAGAACCTTGAAATATTGAGTATGATATAATGTGTGTTTTTTGTATATACATTTTTATGTGTATTTTTAATATTATACAGTTATGCAACAACAGCGTTTATTGTATATACGTCAATCAATTTTATCAGTTAATGGGGGACCAATAGTTTTTTTTTTTTGTATTTTCAAAAATGTAATTAATTGGATATGTGCTTGGTGCATTTAAGTGTTTGAGTTGTATAATGGTATATTCTGATGATCCCTGTTAAGGAATGAAAGCACTAAATATTTTTATCATTACAATATTTAGTAATTGGTGGATAGCTGCAGTTCATTTTTATTGACTGTGTACAGCTTATGCTATGTATAGTTGCCGTCATTGGTTCCAGTGTGCCTGACTGAGTTTTCTGTGGTTACTAATATGAAGTGAAGCATTTGTCATTTTAGTATGAAGAACATAAAGTTGTTTTTAATCGCAAAAGTGAAGAAATTTTTTACTTCTGTTTGGCATTTAATTTACAAATATTTCTTACTACTACTGCTTGGTGTTTTAGCTTGGCTCAAATAGGTCAAAAGCCTATTCTTTCCTACTTTTTCTGAATCAGTAGGTTTACATATTACCCAAACTTAACTTATAATATACTAATTTCTTGTTATTATAATAAATTACATTCTTCTTTATTTCACCAAATGTTTTATTTTTTTTTCCTTTATTCATTCTTAAGCCCTCATTTTTACAACTTGTAAGTTCTTATTATACTAACATTCATTCAACTGCCATGTTTTGCTACAATAACAAAATCATCTGCATAAGACAGACACACTGTTATCTCATTTTCCTTTCCTGTTTTCCTACATGCTTCATCCATTTCTGATATAAAACTTTAAATAATTGCATATATTACTAGAATAAAAAATACATACTTAAGGAATACCACTGATTAACTGCCCTACTTATGCTGATCTATTTTCCCATCCATCCATTCTGAATTTCCATAACAAAGTTTTATAGTTTCCACTATTTTTTACTTATTCCTTATGCTTCCATAATTTCCCACATCACTTCATGATATATCCTATCATATGCTTGCCATTACATTACACATGACCAGTCTCGCCCTTATTTTTTTCTATCAAAAGCATACTTATTACTTCCTTTATTATTATTATTAACATTTTATTTTTTCTCCCTTTACACTAAACATACCATTTTCTATTATGTCATTCAACACCTTTGACATTTTTTCATAAATATTTTATAATTAGTATTCTCTAATTTCTTCCATCTTTTTCCATATAAATTTGTATCATCCCACTACATACTTAATCCTTCAGAATCCCTTTTTATTCCACATACTTAACACTTTACAGAAAAACACTTTTTCTTCCATTTCCATTTGTTTGTAAAATGCATAACATAGTCTGTCTAATCCTGATGCTTACTCTTTCTTTGTTTTACTACTTCCTCCATTTCTTCCAAAGAAATCTCCTTTCCAGTTCTGCCTTAGTACATTCAGATATTTTAAACGCACCATTCCTGTTTCTCAATTTCTTCCTTTTCAAATTTTTATCACAAACCTTTCCACTACTTCTGTTTTTTTCTTTTCATTTCTTTCTTACACCAATTTTTTATGATATATCACATCTGTTTTTTTTTTGCTTTTATTCTTACTCATTTTCCTGAATATGCTGATACTTCCCCATTCCTGCCTTTTATGAAAACACTTTGCCTACACTCTTATTTTATTCCCTTTTTTCTCAATTTCAGCTTGAAGCTCTTCTGTTATTTTCTTTATATTCGTTTTATTTTTATAATATTACTGCCATTACAACACTTTCCAATACTTTTCTCTTAACATTATCCATAGCTGAGACTAAAATTCTTAGAAATCCCTCAAAAGCACATATTCTTCAAATAAATGTTACTCTCCAGCTTCAGTTGCACTTACTAATTCACCAGTTAACCTTTTTTATTCCTTTTCTTTCTTATCTCTTTATTTTCACCTATTATAACTCACTCATCTCTTTGATCAGAAAACTTAAAAATGTATTAAAAATATAATTTCTCTTATGGATTATGTTAATAAAGAAACTAAAGAGGCACTCATAATGGGCTTAGATATAGAGAAAGCCTTTGATTCCCTAAATTGGGACTATTTATTCAAAATCCTTATACTATTTGAATTTCCTGCATCCTTTGTTCATCTCCTAAAGAATATATATATATATATATATATATATATATATATATATATATATATATATATATATATATACACACACACATAATTTAGCATATGTCAAGTTCGATCTTTTTACCTCTGAATCTATACATATAATAAAAGGCACTAAACAAGGATGTCCCATATCACTGATTCTATTTGCTCTGGTTATTGAAATATTGGCAGATTCAATTCATAACAATATAAAAATCAAAGGAATAGATGTTTATGAACAATACAATTCTAAAGTAATGCTATTTGCTGATGACATATTACTAACATTATCTAATACAAAAGAGATTAGAAGAATTGTATATATTAACTGACAAATTTCACATTACTTCAGGACTCCATTTCAATAAATCAAAATCAAAGTTTTTATTTTTAAATAAAAAAAAGAACTGCAGACTAAGAGGGATCACATCATAGGGAAACACGACTCTACCTTAAAATATCTAGGAATTGAGTTATGCAAGGATAATAATGAATTAGTCTCAAAAAACTACAATAATATCATCAGCACAATTAAAATCTCTCTGGAAAAATGGAAAAAAAAATAACATTAAGATTTGAAGATAGACTACAGTTAATACAAATAGTCTTACTGCCCAATATCCTATATATAGCCTTGGCAACACAACTGTTACCAGAAAGGAATATACTTAAATAAATAAATTCATGCCTAATAAAATGTTTATGGTTTCCCAAAAGAAACAGAATAGCTTTAATACATCATATCAGACCATGGAAACAGGGAGGATTAAACTTTCCTGATATAGAAACATATATAAAAGCATCAATATCTAAAACAATCTCAGATTGGATAGTCCAAATTACTCTGAAAATTGGAAAGAATTACTAACTGTAATATCAATAAATGAATTTGATTTACAAAAAAAATTCAAATAGCAGATAAAAACAATTTGCCATGGCACATATGTATTAGTATGCAATATAACATAACTAAACTCACTAAAACTCGTATGATTAATTATTACATTGACTCATTTAGGAAAATTATTAATGCAAATATAGATTTAAAAATCTGGTTTAATCTCTTAACACCATTTAGAGTCACAAAGAACTTTTCACATAAAATATATAGAGAAATGATTAATTCCTGGGAACAGAAAGGATTTGTTTGTTGGCTCTAATGTATCAAATAACTAAAAGTTTTAGATATGCAAGTAATAAAAACAACATACAAAATTCCACAACAGGACTGGCTAACTTTACAGAGTATTCTGTCATATTCAAAAGATTTAAGCAGAATAATTAACAATTCTTCATTTAAAGAAATACCTAAATTTATGAAATACATATATGAATCATATATAATGACTTTGACATGGGAAACAGTATTTCAAAATTTTACAAAATATTGATAAACTATAAAACAACACCCAAAACCTTATATTGGAAATGTATAACAAAAGGACACTCAATACAGTTAACTGAAGATATTAAAACAAATATCTTATCATCGATAAAATATACATCCTTTACACAATACTGGAAAGTTTTTAATTGGAAATGCTTGCACAGAGCATTCTTACACCCAGACAGAATCAGTAAAATTAGTTCTTCCATAAAAGGAATATGTTGGAGATGTGAGCAAGTACACAATGCAGACTAGAACTACATTTTTTTTGATTGTGTTAAAATTAAACCATTTTGGAATGGTATTAATAACTTTCTACAAGCTTTATTTAATGAATCATTTTATTTAACTAAAGCTATTGTATTATTAAATGTGAATGAAAGTCCTCATTTGAATAGGTCAAACATTTATCTAGTATGGACTATGCTTGCAATTTCAAGGAAGTGTTTAACAAGAAGATGGAATACAAGCACAATATCAACTTTGGAAGACTTCTACAGCCTACTGAAGACCACAGCATTATTGGAAATTAAAATTAAAGAACTAAAAATTTATCCAAAGCCATTTATCAGCAACCCTTGAGGAAAATCTTATTGTTGATTGACACTATACAATAATTGATCAGAGACTCTGATAATGAATTGGACATACTTATAAAGTAACTGTATACATTAAGATCTGTTATAGAGTCAGGCTAATGTAAATAGTGTACATAGTTATTTAAAATGTTATGTATAAATACTATGGAATTCATTCAAATGTATTTGAAAAATAAAAAAATAAATAAATAAATAAACTCAAAAATTCCTATAAATCCCTCTATTTCATTAAAGCATATTACATGTCTGGCTCTGTTTTGAATATCCCTCTCTGATACAGACATTCTTTTTTTTCCCCTCATACCTGTTGTCCTTCATGGTTTATACTTTCTTTAAATACTTTGAAGAGCAAAAACATATTACTGAGAGGTTCCCTCCAAAAAAAGAAATGCCCTTGGTGTGGTTCTTCTCATTCCCTCTAAAAAACGGGAACACTCATAGCGACAGTACTCAGTGGTGCACACCCACAAATTTCTGCAATAAATAAGTGCAGCTGAACTTTCCTATCTCATAAAAGTGCTTATCTACCTCCAATAAAGATAAGACAAAGACAAAGAAAAACTGTCAGCTGCATTTTATTTCTATTTTAATTTATTTGTGCTTTGGATTTATTCACGATTTTGTCAGTTGCCTTTCCTTTGATTTACAACTTGCTTGATTCTTTATTTTCTGAGTGCAATTTATTCAAGAGTCCAGGAATTATGTGTTAATCTCTACAGGCAGTATAAGATTTCTAAAGGATTCAACTTCAAGCAGCAGTGACTTTCAGAGGATTCCCTCCATTGGGAGGGATCAGACTTACTTCTTATTTATTTACAGACAGCCACCAAGGATTTCAATTGACAAAAGAAGTGCACCCTACTAACTCATTAGTAGTTTTTTTACCTCTACTCATTACTTTTGCCATCCACTCAGCTCATCCAGAGGAAAAACAAGCACTTTTAGAGATAAATCAACACTAGTGGGTCAGACCTTGGTTTGTTGGTTTTAATTCCTTCATTACTTTCACATCTTGTGTTACTTTCCCCTTCTCCATTCTTAAATTACAGTTAAAGACTCTGATTGTAAAAATAAACATATTAACAAAAACATTTTAACACCTCCTACATATTTTCATCTCATTTTTGTATATGCTTAATCAATCTCACACACTCTTCTCCTTTTCTTATATCACACAATCCCATCCTGGCATCAGTATTGTAACAACTAATATTTTATTTTATTCTATTCATTTCTTATAAAAATACTTATACCCGAACATTCTTTACTTCTTTCAGACCATATTACCTTGTTTCCCCACAAGGCCTCAGCTCTATACCTTTTTTCTTTATAACCCATCATATATCTAATAAACTTATAACTTCTGCTTTCTCTTTTTTACACTGATCAGTTACTATTAGCCCACTGATATAATTTATAATAATGTTTACATTAATGCTTAGTAACCTCACACCATCCCTTTCCTTTTTTGCCTATTTTTTTCAACTTTATATTTTTCTTTTCCTTCTTCCCATGCCCATGCTCTTACTGCCTTTTCCGTATTTCATTCTTGATCTTCTCCTATCTCATAATGCCTCTTCTCTTCATCAATAACCAATAGTTCATAGCTATTCTCTTCCAGAATAATTTTTTTCTCAATATTTGACTCCACTCTTTTGAATTTACTGTGTTTTTCTTCTATATTTTCTTCTACCCATCTCATGTATTTTGCTACTATTTTCAGTATTTTCTCCAGTGATCACTTGTTCTGTAACATAGGACAATCATAGCAAAAATGCCATTGGACATTACATTTACTATACTTTGGTTCACAATGTTTAGCTTTATGCCCTATCTCTCCATATTGTCTGCATCTTCTTTTTTCAATAATCCTGTAATAAATGCCACAAAAAAGCAGGCCTTTGGTTGGCCCCAGTGCTTCATAGCATCCCCACTTCCTGTTAACATTTATTTAATTTATCATTTATTTCTGTGCAAATAGATAAGAAAAAAAACTATATATATATATATATATATATATATATATATATATATATATATATATGTGTGTGTGTGTGTGTGTGTGTGTGTGTGTGTGTGTGTGTGTGTGTATAGATAGGTAGATGGTGCAAAACATTTTTCTTTCTTACTTCAGAAATGAATTTTTGTAATACTCCAAAAATGTTTCAAATGTCACTTCACAGAAGTCCTCAGTTCCCAAATGTATTAATGGTTTTGCATCATTTATATAAATCCTAAAGGCACAATTATATTGTCTAAAACATCATATCTATTTAAATAAAAGTCATTATTTGCTTTAATTCTTACCACAGGCTTCTTAATTCTGAGTTTCTGACTTATAGTCAGACACCGTGTAGTTCTTTCTGTTACATCTGCTTGTCTTCCCATTCTTACAGCATCAACATAAGATTTTTTCATATCATATTACCATTAAAACTAGTTATGTCACAACCAAACAGAAAGTGTTTTTTGTCCTTTATTATAAAAACACTCTGCTTTCCCATTGAAAATTTCATTTTTTTCTGCTTCCACATCCATATTATGATGAACTACCTCACTCCAGCTTGCTTCCCCTCCATTTTCTGGTTCACTTTGCTTCATCAAATTCAGTTGCTCCTGTGCTGGCACCCCACCTCCTTCTAACTCTGTTACAATAATTTCTACATTTCCAAAAGTTTCAATCACATGTCATTTTACTTCTTCCGAAACACACATCCTCCATCTTTGATTTTTCACAAACAGATCAGTAGCAGCAGTAACAGCTGCTGCTGCCCTGTACTGCCTCCTCATGGTTGTGATGCAGAACAACAAGGCAAAGAGTACAGGAAGTTCCCATGTGCCTTGATCAGATTTCCCATAATCAGTATGAATACCACAATTGGTCTCTCCTGAAAAGGGGATATAGGCAAAGTAGAACTAATATATGTAATGCATGCAGATATATATATATATATATATATATATATATATATATATATGTATGTATATATATATATATATATATATATATATATATATATATATATATATATATATATATATATATATATATATATATATATATATATATATATATATATATATATATATATATATATGGGTCTATTTTAAAACATCGACTTACTATTTCTTCAACTTTCAAAACAGTGAGAAAATGCTGGAAGTTTACAGTCACAAACTCCTGTAACATTGTATTTCCTCTCTGAGAAAGTAACCACTTGGCCACCAATGACATAATTACAAACAGAAGCAAATTACACCCACACCCCCAACCCCCCCCCCACACACTTAAATATACCAACTCCAAAATTGCACTACAGTGGGGAAAGGGCAAAGTTCACCATGGTGACCAAGTGGTTATACACATAGAACATCTTTGATAATTTGATACATTAAATAAATACACCTCCTCCACTTCTGAGTTTACTTTATTTCATAAGTGACAGAATATGTTTTCTAAATATGTGATAAGCTTGCAGAAGCATAGCCTGATGTTGAATACATAGGCTACCCTTCTCTCAGAAAGAAGAAGACCATCAAATTAATATCTACAGATGGACACTAGAGTTTAAGATCCACAGCAGACCCATTTTAGCCACTTAATATATAGCCACACAAATCCTTATATAGTATACAGGAAATAAGACTGACATTTTATGTAATTTAAAGTACATTTTTGGTCCACATTATTACAATGTTCAGTATAAACTGAAATGCAAAATGCAAAAAAATGTAATTTCAAATTAAGAGGTGAGCAAAGCTCACTCTAAATTTACTGTATCATGTAAATCATATACACAAAACAGATATATTTAATATGTACACATGATATTATTAATAATTAGCCTGAGAGTTACATTCAGAAGATACCAATTAAATCATTTAAGTGCTATGTGCCTATAGGATCAAGTAGTCGCTTGACAATTAAAGCAGTTGCAGATTACAATTTGTGTAAGTATTCTGTCTGAATTTTGAATATTTTGAATTAATATAAATGTCATTACGGCGTAAATCCCAGATTTATGGTCCAAGAACAGAGAATGTTTGTTCAGAGGTGGATATGTTATTTATGAGTCTTTAGTGTAACAAGGGAAATATAATTGATATATAGTATTCCTGATTTATACTCTGGAACCAAATGTTCATAAATTGTTATAAATTATTTTATTTATGAGTGAGATTAATAATCCAGAATATTTCTGAGTACTGCAGTACTGTTCTGTTTGGAGAGAAAGGAAAATGAACTTGCAGATTTTATTAAACTGTGTTTGTGGGTATTTGAGACTTTCTTTGAGTCAAACGCAAGGAAGAAAAGTCTATACTTGAGGCTTTAAAATATTTGGGCCAATTGTTTCTCTTCCCTCATGGGTGAAAAAATTAGATATTTTGTAATAGCCATACAAAGTTAAATTTATTGTTTGCTTTTAAAGTAGAATTGTACAGAGGCACAGATAAACTAAGAGGCAAATCTACATATTTGAAGCAAAATAACGGCTGCTTGTTTTTATTAACGAAAATAACTGAAAAGCTATTGTGAAAGATAGAAAGCAGAAGAAGGAGGGATGGTCTGGGGATTAGATGGCAAAGCACTATTATTGATAGTTGTATAGAGTGAACTGTGCCCACTTGTGTTAAGAATAAGGCAAACTCAAATCACAATATCAATCAGTTATGCTACTAAAGATAAAAAAATCCTGTCCATGTGTAGGAGGAACAATTCCATACATACTAAAAGCCCCCTGACCAATCAAAACAGACAGCTAAGAGGTTAATTAATACTTCAAATGCTAATTTTGAAGAAAAAAATAGCTTCTCAGGCAAAAGACAACCACAAAGCTTTCTACAGCTATGTCCAAAACCTCAGGGAAACTACATAAAAATGAGCACACGTTACTGTAGCTGACATCACCTACAGTCAACTGGAAGCCATTGCCAACATTTTGGCTGACAGGTTCAGCTCAAATTTCTCCCCCCATTCCACCCCAGTAATTCAAAGGAAATAATGCATACCACAATGCACCCAACCATTACTAGGGAACAGGTCATTGATGCACTTTCCAAGGCCAAAAACATTGGATCAATGGGCCCTGATGACATCTCCACTCCACTTAAATTGCTTTTCATCTGGAGCGTTCAATCAGGTTCTGTGGCCAAGGAAGGGAAGATGGTTACAATCTCTCCTCTGCATGACAGAGGTCAAACCACTGATCCAGCTAACTACCGGCCCATAAGTTTTACCAGACTCATATGCAGGGCAATGAAAAGAATCATCACAGACACAATAAATAAGGACATAGGTAACTTACAAACACTGCACCCATCACAGTTTGGCTTTGTTAAAGGAAGGTCATGCCTATTAAATCTGGTGAACTTTCTTGAGAGGGTCACCAAAGCATTGTATGTAGGTAAGACTATGCACACACTTCCTTCAACCATGTCAAGGCTTCTGATATAATATACTACTCAGACATTATAGACAAGTTCAGTAATTTAGGCATAAACCCTTTTACAACTCTCCGGATAGCCAACTGGCTCATTGATAGGGCCCAGGAGGTTAAAATAGGGGATGCCACCTCCAACAACAGGCCAGTCACTAGCAGAGTCCCCCAGGGCTCAACACTGGGTGAATTCCTTTTTGGCATGTATTTATATGAAAAGTAGGCAAATGCTGAAGGTGTATGGCTGACTAAGTTTGCAGATGATTGCAAGCTGGAGGTTATCATCAACTCTCCTAAAGACAATAGTATTCTTCAAAAAGGTCTAGCTCTAACTATCAGATGGTGCCAGAGCCATGGTCTTAAACTCAATGCTAAGAAGTGCATAATTGTATTTGGGAAGCCAACCATCCTGGCTAATTACTATGTTGATAATACACCCCTAAAAGTCGACCCAGTGGTCAGGGATCTGGGTATACATGTAGACAATAGCCTTATGTTTGACAACCACATGGCCAAAGTGGTAAGGAAATCCTTCTATGTTGTGCAACTTATAAGTAAGGGCATGGCATCTAGGTCCAAAGAGGTCATTATCCCACTGTACTCTGCCCTTATCAGATCAGTCACAGAGTACAATGCTCCCTTTGGTATGGTCGTGACCAAGCATACAAAAAGAATACAGGGCATAAGAAACCTTATGCAGAGTGCATTAATGCCTATTCCCTCTACTCAGTTTCCTATAGATTGCTGAGGGGTGATCTATGCCTGGCTAATATGGCATCTGCAAACCTCACACTTATGAATCTCCAGCATATTCATAAGTCAAACATCACCAGAAATACAACGTCTAGGGTCTTGAATTTTGTCAGTGACTTAAACAGGACATGCTGGAGAGACAGATATGTGTTCCAGATACTGCCCATCCTATATAAGAGGCCTCCTATCCGTGTTAAGCTGAGTTCCTCTATTACCCAGTTTAAGCACAACCTAGACCAGTGGATGGGGAATAGGAAATTTAAACCGGGCCTGGCACCCATGTCCCTTATGGATAGAGGAAGCTCATAAATGTCCTGTTTCCAAATAGGACATGGAGGGCCAAGCATCATTATTCTTTTGGGAAAACTTGGCTAGGCTTAGAAAGACCCCCCCCCCCCCAGGTTGTTAGCTAGTAAAAATCTATGAATCTAAGTAATAAATGTGAATTTACAAGAACATAAAGAAAAATTTGTTGGCAGACAGATCAGGTAATGCGACTTCATAAAACTGATACCACAGACAGGAAACATGCCATTTAGCAGAATGAGAGTATGGCAAGGGATCGCAGGCGCAGAGATATTGCTGTGGGGAATATAACATGCAGGAGTGCTGGGTGCTAGGAAGGCAGAAACTTGATTAAAAAGATGAAGGGGAGTGGGTTCATGTAAAGGTGGATGTGTGGGTAAGGGAAGAGTTTCAAAAGCTACAGCTAGTCATGCAATATCTTTTCTCAAACTGCAGAGCAGGACAGAGCAGAATGAGCAGGAAAAACAATGGGGAAATAAGTAAAATAGAAATAGTGATGAACAAGAATCATTGAATTCCTGAAAAGAGTTCAGCATCATGTGGAAATATTAAGAATTATTAAAACTTCAAACCTGACTGCTTACTATACGGTAAGTTATGCTTGGTTAGTTTCTGACACACACAGACACATACACAGACACACACACACACACACACACACACACACACACACACACACACACACACACACACACACACAGTTTATAAAGTTAATTGCATTTCCAAATTCTCTGTACATAAAAAAGTGGGTATTACTTAGCAGGTGCTTAGTCCAATGTTTAGTTTCGACAATAAGGATAAACTAGGTATTATGGGATTTACAGCCATTTGCATGTAGTAAATGAAGAAATGAGTGTTACTAGATAAAAATGTTTGACTAGATATTATGTGAGCACACCAAGTTTAAGGTAACCTTTCTGAAAACTCTTTGTTCAGGACCCCATGGCAGATGTATCTAACATGGAGACTGCATAATGACTCTGACTGCTACAAAACCAAAAGCTCATGTTTTGCAATTGATTAATCTGCGGATGGATTGTGATTTATTTATTTACTAACGAATACATTCCTAAAACATAATATAGAAAACAGTAGCTGGGTGCTAACAACCCTGTGGTCAGGTAATAGAATACTGTAACTATTTCAATTTTGTTGGTGTCAACCTCTTTAAAAGAAGAAGAGGAGTAATATGGCTGTGCACAGAATTTGCTCAGAGAAGTCAGGAATATTTCAGATGAGGGCAAAACTTTTAATTTATCCATTAGACCCTAGTTACCTTTTTGTTTATTACTGCAACATGTCTTGGGGGAACAGAAAACTGATTTAGGGCATAATCCTGTTTAAAGAATGCGGGAGTTTTCTAAAAGGGTAAAACATTTTAATTTGAGCTGCTAAACTGAAGGTATGATCTTGGCCCACTGTCTGCAAAAGTTTTGTAAGCATAGTAAAATTGGTCTTTTAGCTTCATGTTAGTGGAGACAAAACATTATTCAAGTTACAAAATACATGTGTGTGTGTGTGTGTGTGTGTGTGTGTGTGTGTGTGTGTGTTTGTGTGTGTGTGTGTGTGTGTATATATATATATATATATATGTGTGTGTATATATTATACATATATATATATATATATATATATATATATATATATATATATATATATATATATATATATATATGGATATGGATCTAGGACATATATTCAAATGTGCAAATCACCGAACGTTAAATTAACGGACATAGAACACCGAAAAATGATATGCACGAAAAGGCAATTCCTGGAGTCAAACATCACCGAAAACAGGAGAACGGTGGATAAGTGCAGAACACC
Organism: Protopterus annectens; assembly: GCF_019279795.1. Lineage (NCBI taxonomy): Eukaryota > Metazoa > Chordata > Ceratodontiformes > Protopteridae > Protopterus > Protopterus annectens. Next base: position 205,158,635 of record NC_056747.1, on the reverse strand, counting down.
ACAGTGACCGTTAATGGTGCACTGCATACATAATATTACTCCCATTATTTACAAACTAACTATAATTGCTGAAACAGACATCCTGCATTAGGGCATCTTAACACATAAATGCAGAAATAAAGTCCTTGACTCTGGATAAAGTAACCAGCGATAGTAAAACACTTGAACAGTATTGAAATTCGTCCTGCCGACAAAGGCGGAGGGATTGTTATTCTAGATAGAGAAGTTTATGTTGATAATATGCAAACACACCTAAATAATGCTACTATTTACTGTGAGATTTCTCATACCTATGTGAAAGCTTTGATGGACAGGCTACAAGTACTATTGTTTGATCTGTTAATAATAGGCATGATCTCTGAGCAACTTTTTGAGTACTTTAAAACAGATTTTCCAGTAGTGCCAATAATTTATGGTTTGCCTAAAATCCATAAAGATTTAATGAACCCACCTATGCGGCCTATAGTATCTAGCCGCGGATGGCCGAATGAGCCACTATCGATTCATAGTGAAAAAAACTTGCATCCTATTTTAAATGAATGTACAACTGTTTTATTAGATACTAAGGAATTTTTAAATGACTTAAGTATACACCTAGAAGCGCTAGATGACCTATGTTGGCTAGTGACACTTGATATAGAGTCATTGTTCACAGTGATCCCCCCTATATATGGGGGATAGAAAATGTTAGAGAATTACTAGTCAGGAGAGGTACTGAAGGCAGTAAGATAAGACTAATTTGTGCATTATTGGAGATAGCCCTAGAAAACAACATATTTATGTTTGGAGATAGTTAATTCATACAGAAAGTTGGTGTGGCTATGGGCACAGCTTGTGCAAATAGCTACGCCAACCTATCTCTGTTGCAGTGGGAAACTGATAACATCCTCACAGGAAATGTTTTGCTAAATCTATTATTTGGTATAAACGCTTTGTGGATGATATGTTTTTGCTGTGGCATGATGATGAGTTTCATCTTAAACAATTCTTGGAGTACATTAACACTATTACTCCATTCTTAAAATTTACCTTTAAGTACTCTGACAAAGAGATTGACTTCTTAGATGTGAAAGTTAAAAGAGACACCCCTGAACTAGTTTCTACTTCATTGTATAGGAAGCCTATCAGGAAAAATAATGTTTTACATAACAGTATGCATCCTGGTTTTACAAAAGCAAATGTTTTGAAAGGACAGATAGTTCATTGTATGCGGCTACACAATGATGATGCAACTTTATGTGAAGCATGACTCTTCTTAAGCATGAATTTAGTGAAAGGTTCATAGGTTCATAGGTAGATACTAGGCTATCTGCCCTAGGGCATTTATAAGCCTAGCCAGAGTGTATTTGGCTTCCGCCTCCCTATTAGATTAGCCTACTGTGCCTCTGTAAAGTAGGTCACAGAAGGTACCCTTTTAAGATTAGTTAACTGTGCCTCTGTCTAGCAGGGACACAGGAGAGATCCCAGAGGTGAATTTGCGATTTCCCATCCACGCGTCCAAATTTCGCTTGAAGAGGGTCAGTGAGGGGCTATGTCTAACATGAATTGGGATTCTATTCCAGAGTGAGAGGAGCCTCTGGGAAATGAATCTGTCCCTCCAGCATGTCCTATTTATTTTTGTGCTGAGGTTTAGGTCCCTGGAACGTGTAGCTCTAAGGGACTTGGATTTTTTGAGGTGGAGCATGTGCATTAATTCTGGGTTTGACATGGCTTTGTAGGTCAGGCATAGATCGCCTCTGAGTTGGCGGTAAGCAACTGAGTAGAGTTGAAGTTTCTTTAGTCGAGTTGCATAGGACATGTTTGTAGCCCATGATCCTCTTGGTGAGGTACTTTTGGGGTCTCTCCAGTTGCTGCAGGTGTCGGGTAAGGTACATCCCAAAAGGGGCATTGTATTCAATTATGGGCCTGATGAGTGACGAGTAGAGGGGCACAATGACCTCTCTTGATCTAGATGCGAATCCTTTCATGATAAGGTGGGCTATATAGAAGGTCTTTCTAACCACTTTGGCAATGTGATTATCAAAGGAGAGATTACTATCTATGTTGGTCCCCAAATGTCTAATTACTTCTTCTGTACTTAATGGATTACCACCTATGTGGTAATTTGTGGGCACCTTGTTTTTCCCAAAGGGGATGACTATGCACTTTTTAGCATTTAGCTTGAGGCCGTGGCTCTGGCACCAAGCATCCGTCTCTGTGAGACCCTTTTGGAGGATGCTTGTGTCAGCTGGAGATTTGATTATGGCCCCCAGTTTGCAGTCATCTGCAAACTTTGTCAGCCATAATCCCCCTGTGTTAGCCTGAACCTCAGAGAAGTATATACCAAACATGAGAGGTCCCAGAACTGAGCCCTGTGGGACACCACTTGTAACTGGTTTGGATTCAGACATGGCACCTGCGATTCTGACCATGTGGGTTCTATCTCTGAGCCAGTTTGCAACCCATCTTGTGATATAGGGGTTGATATTTAAGCTGGTAAGCTTATTTATGATGCCCGAGTGGGGTATTGTGTCGAAGGATTTTGCGAGGTCCAGGTAGGCTGTGTGGACTACCTTGCCTTCATCTATGGCTTTGGTAACTATTTCAAAGAAATCAACTAGGTTTAAGAGGCAAGATCTGCCCTTAACAAAGCCACATTGGGTAGGGTCCAGTGTCTGGAGGCTCCCAATGTCTTTGTTTATGAGTTCCATGATAATATGCTCTATAGCTTTACAGACCAGACTAGTCAGGCTTATGGGACGATAATTTCTGGGGTCCATTGTGGCACCACCTTTGTGGAGTGGGACCACTGTAGCTGTACGCCATTCTTTGGGTACATATCCTATAGTAAGGCTAAGTTTGAAAAGTGACTTCATGTGAGGGTTTGGTTCTTCTTGGAGCTCATGTAAGACACAGCCTGGGACACCGTCCGGTCCCATAGATGCTGTGTTTTTTGCTTTGGAGAGGGCAGCTTTCAGCTGTGCATCTGTGATGTCAGGGAGGTTACATTCAGTTGTGATAGGCGTTTGCTCCTTTGGGGGGAAGGGGGGAAGAAGTTTGCACTGAATCTGTCTACCAGGATGTTAGCTATGTCTGTAGGTTCGGTATATTTTGTACCGTTATGCAACAATTCAGAGCATATCTGGGAGTTTCTGCCCATGTTCCTGACATAACTAAAGAAGGCCTTGTGATTATCTTTAGTGTCTAGGGCAATTTTTCTTTCAAAACTGGCCTTTGATGATTTTATGAGGGATCAAAGTTTCTTGCTAATACTGATCAGAGATGCCTTCCCTTTTTGGGATTTTGCTCTGTCATGTAGTAGCTTCCTCCTTCTGTTGTATAGCTTATTTATGGCCGGGGTCCACCAGACCGGTCTCCTGTTTTTGGAGGAGTGAGTCTTGGTTTTATTTGGGATAGCATGATCCATGCATTCCTGCAGATGCTCATAGAATGCATTTGTAAAGGATTCTGCGGATTGGGCTGTATTATCCTCTGGCCCAGGGGCTTTGAAGGATTCCACCTCAGTCTTGAGAAGTACAAAGTTGGCTTTTGAGAAATTCTTTACATTGATTTCCTTGGCTGGGGGTGGGGATGGGATATGAATGTCCAGGGAAATTTGTTTGTGGTCTGATCTTACCAATGAGGGGTTTACCTCTGGTGTGGAACATAGAGTCCCCATGTTGGTGATGACCAGGTCCAATATGTTGTTCCCTCTTGTGGGAGTGGTGACCAGTTGTTCCATTGCATTAGAGTTTATAAATTCGAGGAACCGTTGGGCGAGGATGTTTGGACTTGAGTAGTTTTCCCAGTCAATGTTTGGGTAGTTGAAGTCACCCAATAACATAGTGTTTGGAGAGACCTTCATATTCTCCAGTGTTCTCAGGAATGCCAAGTGGGGTTCCTGTAATAGGGAGGCTGTTCTGTAGCAGGCTACAAACTGAAAGGCAGTTTTGCCCGCTGTTAGTTGCACATGGATGGTTTCTGATGCTTCGTGCAGTGCCACTAACCTGGAGGTGTAGGTATCTTTGATGAATATAGATACTCCCCCTCCTTTTGTGCTTCGGTCCGAGTTTTGGGGCCGAAACGCATGGTATGAGTTATAACCTGGTAGTGCTGGGGTGCTCTCAGGAGCACTGAACCAGGTTTCTGTTACTGCACAGACATTGATTTTCTCCATAATGAGGAGAGTCTCGAGTGCATGCATCTTGAGGTTTAAACTTCTGGCATTGAGTAGCATTACCTTTAGTTTTTTTATCTTTGGGTTGTCTATGGAGGTGGGTTTGTCCTTTCAGCCTTGCCTAAAAAAGGCACTATGGGGGTGGCAAGAGCCTTGGCCAGTATATGAAAGCCTAAGGGTGACAGGTGCAAGCCGTCCCTAGCGAAGCAACGTGGCTTGTCGAGCATGTCATCCCAGGCTGACAGACACTGGATCCCCTTTGAATGACACCAATACTTTAGCCAATTGTTGAAACTGATCATTTTGTCTTTATACTGTGGCATCATTCTTGGTGAGGGCAAGATGCTACTCAAGGTCAGGGTCACACCAGCCTGGGCTACATGGTCAGAGAGCTCCTCTATGTCTCTTTTCATGTAGTCCAGGGAGGTACATCTCAGGTCATTCACACCAGCATGGACAATGACAGAGTCATACTTGTACTTGCTTTGGAGTGACCTAAGTGCTTGTGTTATGTGGCGGATCCTGGCACCTGACAGGCAGCTTACAGTGACCTTCTCCTTCTTCAGTCTAGTGAGCGGGACGTCAGTGTGTCGGACAATAGAGTACCCTATAACAAGTGTATTTGGTGTGTTGTTTGGCCTTAAGGGCTGTGACTGTGAGGCACACTGATTTTGTGAGATATGTGATTTGTGGGTATTGTTGAGGAATGGCTGTTGCTTGGATATCTACTTAGGAGGTCTTTGCTGTTTAGGCAGGTTTTTATTTAGAGCCTCCGAGTATGTTTTTGTATGTTTATGTGTTGGGTATGCAGATGCAATAGGTCTGTGTGAGACAGGATTTGTGGTGTGGTTGGTTACCTTTTCCTCCTGACTAACTGTGCCAGTCTTGGGTTGAGAGAGCTCTGCCTCCAGTTTGGCTGTGTAACTGCATCTCTCACATGTATTAGAGTTTGTTGGAAGGAGGAGAGGGTTGTCTGTGTACATAAGGCAATTGTAACATTGCCTCAAAATTCCCAGATTCACCAGCTGGACTGGAGAGTAACCTTGAAACTGACCCTTGGGCATACCAGATTAGTATAGGGAACTGTTTTTTTACTGATCAGATTAGAGAAGGGAACTGATTTTTCACTTGATCAGGAAGGACCAATTGGGAGTCTAATACTTATGAGAAGTCAAGGAGGGTGTAGTGCTTTAGTTAGTTAGTGTTTCCTTATAAGAGCTGAGCAAGTGCAGGGCTTTAGAAAGAGAATAGAGTGATTACTTTGAGAGTTTGAACAGTTCTAAGGGAAAAAGTGAAGAGCAGACTTTGTGGAGCCTGGAATAGTTTAAACCTGTTTAGGCGGCGCTGCCCAATGCTGCTCAGTGAGCAAAACCGTGCAAAAAAGAAAGTTGAAGGGTTTTAAGAGAGAGAGATCAAGGAGTTTAGAATTGACCCAAAATGGCCAATAAAACTACAGCTTCTAGGTAGTAACCACTCCTCCAGGGACAGGCAGGCTGTTCAGTGTTAATCACTCCCACTGATGAACACAGAGACTTCCCTTTAGCCCAAGCAAGCACTGGCCTTCTAGAAACTTCCAAACAGTTCAGAACAGCAAATCTGTAACTGAACTTTCTTAACTTTCAGAAAGTGGGAAAAAAGCAAGATTTTTTTTGTTGTTGTAGTTTAAAGGTAGCAGAGATACACAAGCAGCAAAATAATCACAACAGTGCAATAAATGACCCCACACGAGTGCTAGGCCAAAATCAGGTAAAATGCAGTTTTTAGAGAAAAAAAACAATTTTAAATTAAGTGCAACACAGGAAATGCAGTAAATAGGCTCTAGATGTGTTCCAAGTACTGTTACTGTTACAGATATAAACTTTAGCAAGCCGGAAAATGCCAAAAAGTAGGCGGCAAAGCAGTATAACTTAACAAAAAATCAGAAGAAAATACTTAAAATCACAAAAGTGGCTCCTTTTCTTCTCTCAGCATTTTCTCCCCTTGGTAGGTGCTTCAGAAACAACTAGCAAGCCTGAAAAGATGGCAAAACCATGAGGCAGCCTGGTTTTAAGAGAGACAGATCAAGGAGTTTAGAATTGACCCAAAATGGCCAATAAAACTACAGCTTCTAGGTAGTAACCACTCCTCCAGGGACAGGCAGGCTGTTCAGTGTTAACCACTCCCACTGGTGAACACAGAGACTTCCATTTAGCCCAAGATAGCACTGGCCTTCTAGAAATTTCCAAACATTTCAGAACAGCAAATCTGTAACTGAACTTTCTTAACTTTCAGAAAGTGGGAAAAAAGCAAGATTTTTTTTTGTTTTTTTTTCTTTGTGTTGTAGTTTAAAGGTAGCAGAGATACACAAGCAGCAAAATAATCACAACAGTGCAATAAATGACCCCACACTTGAGTGCTAGGCCAAAATCAGGTAAAATGCAGTTTTTAGAGAAAAAAACGATTTTAAATTAAGTGCAACACAGGAAATGTAGTAAACAGGCTCTAGATGTGTTCCAAGTACTGTTACTGTTACAGATATAAACTTTAGCAAGCCGGAAAATGCCAAAAAGTAGGCGGCAAAGCAGTAAAACTTAACAAAAAATCTGAAGAAAATACTTAAAATCACAAAAGTGGCTCCTTTTCTTCTCTCAGCGTTTTCTCCCCTTGGTAGGTGCTTCAGCAACAACTAGCAAGCCTGAAAAGATGGAAAAGAAGGGGATACAAAATGAAAGATATTGAGAGGCAGATTGATTTACCATGGAAAGAAAGGGAATGGAAATGCCAACCTTATTATAATGCTAGAAGAAAACATGCAAATGTTTTACCCATGGAAAATGTGAATCCTATAATAACTTCAGGCACAGGAAGAAATGTAGAGAATAATATTCTGTGAGTACCACAGACTTGTGCAAGTAACATTAATATAGTTTGTGACATAGTCAGAAACAACTGGGATATCCTATCAAGTGTGAAAGAATAGGAGAAACACCATCCTTCTCCTTTAAAAATAATAAGTCCCTTAAAAGACAATTATGCTACAAAAAATAGATGAGCCAAAGTATGTAAAGTCTGATAGAATGGGCACGTTTGCCTGCAGGAGATGCACAGTATGCCCATTCATTTTTGGTGGGGGACAGTAAACACCCTATCAGAGGTTTCTCCATTGATACACATTTCTATGCTGACTGTCACACTACAAATATAGTATACTTTAGTTTTTGCACGGTGTCCTGCCTATTATTTAAGTAAAACAGATTGATTATTGAAGGACAGAATTTTAGAACATATGAGAGATATCAGAAACCAAAAAGAAAGCAATGCATTAGCAATGCATGTGATGCAAGAAGGGAACACACACACTTTTAAGTTATTGGTTCTCCATATTGTCCATAGAAATAAAAGAGGTGGAAATATTACTAACAGTACTGAAGCTTTGGAACAAGAATGGATTAAGTTCCAAGCAGACAGACCACCTGGCCTAAACTCCAAGGTTTCTTTAAAACCATTTCTTAGAAACAGAGCCTTGAAGCACTGATGCTCGAGTTATTTAGTATTTTTTATGCTTTTTTATACAGCTTTTTATATTGTAACTAGAAAATTTTAGAAATGTACCTCACATTCTATATATATATATATATTTTTTTTTTTTTATATACCTTAAGTATTATTATTTGGTGTATTGATTTTAACATGGATTGATTGGTTGATACCATGATGCATCACTATTTAAATGAAGTTTTAACTGCTATAATTTGTCTGATGAAGCAGAGAGGACTCTGCGAAAGCGCTCACATTTTTTTCTAAATAAAGAGTTACGTGCCGTGTGTATCCAGCGAGTTTTATTTTACTTATTAACACATAAATGACTGGCATCACGCATAAACTAACATTTCCGGTACTTGTGTTCCCATTCAGATTTGTAACAGATTAGTGATAGCTTTCACAAACTGCAAGGACGTGTATTCATCTTTATTTTGAAATAGCACCTGGAGCTGCTCTTGTATACGGAGAATACTTCTCCTCTTTGGAGTAGGTGGGCAAGCAGCAGACATCCTACACCGGATCTCATCCACTCTATTCTGTTCACGACACACAGCCTGCAGAATGCTAAATAAATCAAACAGAGGTTTCCCAGCTATACACCGTAATCTTCTGTGCCATCGTTCGATAGCATTCTGTGTCCTAGGCAAGTTCAATTCATTTAAAATACTGATGTTCCAGAACTTCACAGGAAACAACGGAGGAAATCTTATACTACTAGCCAACCTAGTATTGAATACCCTGGACTTACCTAGTAGATACCACTCCATGAAATACTTCAAAAAGTGGTTTTCCTTCTGAAGGGAAAGTCTCCTTCAACAAGTCAAACGTTTCTAGCACTTTGTCTTCAGGGAGGAATGCTAAAGCTGCCAATTGTTTAACTGCATGTTGAAAGTGAATATTAGAATTGTACAGGGAACTAAGACCTAAAGCTTGAAGTTTGTACCAAATGTTTCTTCCAAAATGGAAGAAGCAACCTTTACATACTACGCCACTGACATTTCGAAGTATACTCTTCATAGCTGCAGGTTCAAAGTCGCATAGAACGAACAATATATTAAATGTCAAACTCCGTTCAGTGAACAAATCAAAAATGCATTTCCACATGAGATTGTAAGCACAATTTGACTTTCTACTCCACAAACAATACATTAGCAGTACACTTTTACTGTATGCACCATACTTAACCACAGAGAGTATTGTATACAGCTGTCTACATCTACACCTCTCTGAAAGTAAGTGCCATCCATCAGCCATATCTTTGTTACACTTAGATCTTTCAAATTAGCAGTAGTACTTAAGACTACTTTGGTCTGACTACTGCTTATCTACCAACATTTTCTTTAAAAATAAATCATCCTTAATTAGAAAATGTTGCACATCTACATCTTGTAAGCACAAATTACTGGAATGACAACTTGGTCTACATTTAGATCGGACCCATTTCAGAGACTGTAACATAGCTCTCCGATCAGGTAAATGAGCAGCACACTCTAGTGAAGTGGACACTACAGAATCATCCACAATAATGCAGGATGAACCACGGGAACATATTGCTCTTTGCTTTAATTCATGCCGGATACGGTACTTTTCTACTTCTTCAGGAGTGGAAATGGTCCACAGATTTAACAAGCTCTTCACCGGACGTTACAGATATCATAGTAGCTCTACTCTTACATTTTTGAGTCACTTTGTACTTACAGTTTCAGTACTTCCTAGTTTTGGTTTTCTTTTCCAATTGACAGACATAACCGTCTATAACTAAGATTTCTCCACCACTCTTTGATTTTCCTGTTGCATACAATTGCCCCAAAACACCAGGTGCTAACCTACACATATCTGCCATTGTGTTGTAGTACGTTAGTACACTTGCATTTACATGTCAGTGCTATTTAAAGTGGAACTAACCACTAAACATGTTACCATTGGTTTTGGTTATCTGGGTTTCTGTTAATTGTGTTTTTGTGCATGTTGGTTTTCGGTGTTGTATGTCCGTTAATTTAACGCTCGGTGATTTGCACATTCGAGTATATGTCCTAGATCCATATATATATATATATATATATATATATATATATATATATATATATATATATATATATATATATATATATTATAGCTTTCCATACAGATTTCCTGAGTAGAATGTTTTAGAGCTTTATCCTGGTAATTTTGAAGCACTGTAAATACTTTGGGTTATATAACTTTCCAGTGCAAGTTGAGAAAGATCACCCCTGGGTGCTCAGTAGCAAACTCCACCCAAGCCACTCCCCTTACACCAACAACAGCACCCCCAAGTTCTACATTATGAGTATTCAAAGCATCACAGCACTGTGCACTTTGACTATTTATGTACTCTTTGTCACTACACAAGAAATGCAAAATGAAAGTTAATGAAAAAATGTAATACATCTTAAGTAAATTAAAAAACATATACTAACATTCCTCAAGGCAATATATCATATTAATTCTGGACAATCAGGACACTTAAAAATCACACCTCGTACACTGAAAATCATTGGACAGAGCAGTAGTGAAAAGAGATAAATGTTTATAAGTCATTTATGATACCTGTCTGCATGCAGTTATGCAGTGCAGGTACTTGTAAACCTGCAGCTAACTAAAATAAAATATTACCCAAATAATACCGGAAAAAGAAACAGAATTGACCTCAGTAGAAAATAAGTGCCCTGTTTAAAAACAGCAGTATGAAGTAGAGAAAAAGTAAAGCACTTACCACTTACTCTGCTTCATAAACAGAATCTGATCTGTAGAACTGGAAAATAATTGCATTTTAAAATGGCACAATAACCTTTATTTACTAAAGGTATAGGAGAAAAAAGTCAAAAATGTCCACAGTAGTCTGCAGGAATTTAGTATTAAATTCCTAGTGAAAAGCAGGAAATGTACACCATTCAAAACACACTTAATGACCCACTGCAAATGTATTTTTTATTGGAAATGAAATTATTTTCCTGTGTTGTCAAGCATTTATTTGATTCCACTCTGGTCAAGCATTCACACCTGTCATTAGAGCAACAGTGTTCATTTCTACCACATTCCTTTCATTCACACTTGTCATTGGAGCACCAGTGTTCATTCCTACCACATTCCTTTCATTCACATTTGTCATTGGAGCACCACTGTTCATTCCTACCACATTCCTTTCATACACACTTGTCATTGGAGCACCAGTTGTCATTCCTACCACATTCCTTTCATTCACACTTGTCATTGCAGCACCAGTGTTCATTCCTACCACATTCCTTTCATTCACACTTGTCATTGGAGCACCAGTTGTCATTCCTACCACATTCCTTTCATTCACACTTGTCATTGGAACACCAGTGTTCATTCCTACCACATTCCTTTCATTCACAGTTGTCACTGGAGCACCAGTGTTCATTCCTATCACATTCCTTTCATTCACAATTGTCATTGGAGCACCAGTGTTCATTTCTACCACATTCCTTTCATTCACACTTGTCATTGGAGCACCAGTGTTCATTCCTGCCACATTCCTTTCATTCACACTTGTCATTGGAGCACCAGTGTTCATTCCCACCACATTCCTTTCATTTACACTTGTCATTGGAGCACCAGTTGTCATTCCTACCAGATTCCTTTCATTCACACTTGTCATTGGAGCACCAGTGTTCATTCCTACCACATTCCTTTCATTCACTCTTGTCATTGGAGCACCAGTTGTCATTTCTACCACATTTCTTTCATTCACACTTGTCAATGGAACACCAGTGTTCATTCCTACCACATTCCTTTCATTCACACTTGTCACTGGAGCACCAGTGTTCATTCCTATCACATTCCTTTCATTCACAATTGTCAATGGAGCACCAGTTGTCATTCCTACCACATTTCTTTCATTCACACTTGTCATTGGAGCACCAGTGTTCATTCCTACCACATTCATTTCATTCACACTTGTCATTGGAGCACCATTGTTCATTCCTAACACATTCCTTTCATTCGCACTTGTCACTGGAGCACAAGTGCACATTCCTACCACATTCCTTTCATTCACACTTGTCATTGGAGCACCAGTGTTCATTCCTACCACATTCCTTTCATTCACACTTGTCATTGGAGCACCAGTGTTTATTACTACCACATTCCTTTCATTCACACTTGTCATTGGAGCACCAGTGTTCATTCCTACCACATTCATTTAATTCACACTTTTCATTGGAGCACAAGTGTTCATTCCTACCACATTCCTTTCATTCACACTTGCCATTGGAGCACCAGTGTTCATTCCTACCACATTCCTTTCAGTCACACTTGTCATTGGAGCACCAGTGTTCATTTCTACCACATTTCTTTCATTCACACTTGTCATTGGAGCACCAGTGTTCATTCCTACCACATTCCTTTCATTCACACTTGTCATTGGAGCACCAATGTTCATTCCTACCACAGTCCTTTCATTCACACTTGCCATTGGAGCACCAGTTCATTCCTACCACATTCCTTTCATTCACACTTGCCATTAGAGCACCAGTGTTCATTCCTACCACATTCATTTCATTCACACTTGTCAATGGAGCACCAGTGTTCATTCCTACCACATTCTTTTCATTCACACTTGTCATTGGAGCACCAGTTGTCATTCCTACCTCATTCCTTTCATTCACACTTGTCATTGGAGCACCAGTGTTCATTCCTACCACATTCCTTTCATTCACACTTTTCATTGGAGCACCAGTTGTCATTCCTACCACATTCCTTTCATTCACACTTGTCATTGGAACACCAGTGTTCATTCCTACCACATTACTTTCATTCACACTTGTCATTGGAGCACCAGTGTTCATTCCTACCACATTCATTTCATTCACACTTGTCATTGGAGCACCATTGTTCATACCTAACACATTCCTTTCATTCACACTTGTCATTGGAGCACAAGTGCTCATTCCTACCACATTCCTTTCATTCACACTTGTCATTGGAGCACCAGTGTTCATTCCTGCCACATTCCTTTCATTCACACTTGTCATTGGAGTGCCAGTATTTATTCCTTCCACATTCCTTTCATTCACACTTGTTATTGGAGCACCAGTGTTCATTCCTACCACATTCATTTCATTCACACTTCTCATTGAAGCACCAGTGTTCATTCCTACCACATTCCTTTCATTCACACTTGCCATTGGAGCACCAGTGTTCATTCCCACCACATTCCTTTCAGTCACACTTGTCATTGGAGTGCCAGTGTTCATTCCTACCACATTCCTTTCAGTCACACTTGTCATTGGAGTGCCAGTGTTCATTTCTACCACATTTCGTTCATTCACTCTTGTCATTGGAGCACCAGTGTTCATTCTTACCACATTCCTTTCATTCACACTTGTCATTAGAGCACCAGTGTTCATTCCTAACACATTAATTTCATTCACACTTGTCATTGGAGCACCAGTGTTCATTCCTACCACATTCCTTTCATTCACACGTGTCATTGGAGCACCAGTGTTCATTCCTACCACATTAATTTCATTCACACTTGTCATTGGAGCACCATTGTTCATTCCTAACACATTAATTTAATTCACACTTGTCACTGGACCAGCAGTGTTCATTCCTACCACATTCCTTTCATTCACACTTGTCATTGGAGCACCAGTGTTCATTCCTACCACATACATTTCATTCACACTTGTCATTGGAGCACCATTGTTCATTCCTACCACATTCCTTTCATTCACACTTGTCAATGGAGCACCAGTGTTCATTCCTACCACATTCCTTTCATTCACACTTGTCAATGGAGTGCCAGTGTTCATTTCTACCACATTTCTTTCATTTACACTTGTCACTGGAGCACCAATGTTCATTCCTACCACATTCCTTTCAGTCACACTTGTCATTGGAGCACCAGTGTTCATTTCTACCACATTTCTTTCATTCACACTTGTCATTGGAGCACCAGTGTTCATTCATACCACATTCCTTTCATTCACACTTGCCATTGGAGCACCAGTGTTCATTCCTACCACATTCCTTTAATTCGTACTTGCCATTGGAGCACCAGTGTTCATTCCTACCACATTCCTTTCATTCACACTTGCCATTGGAGCACCAGTGTTCATTCCTACCACATTCCTTTCAGTCACACTTGTCATTGGTGCACCACTGTTAATTCCTACCACATTCCTTTCATTCACACTTGTCATTGGAGCACCAGTGTTTATTCCTATCACATTCCTTTCATTCACACTTGTCATTGGAGCACCAATTGTCATTCTTACCACATTCCTTTCATTCACACGTGTCATTAGAGCACCAGTGTTCATTCCTACCACATTAATTTCACTCACACTTGTCATTGGAGCACCATTGTTCATTCCTAACACATTAATTTCATTCACACTTGTCAATGGAGCACCACTGTTCATTCCTACCACATTCCTTTCATTTACACTTGTCATTGGAGCACCAGTGTTCATTTCTATCACATTCCTTTTATTCACACTTGTCATTGGAGCACCAGTTGTCATTCCTACCACATTCCTTTCATTCACACTTGTCATTGGAGCACCAGTGTTCATTCCTACCACATTCCTTTCATTCACACTTGTCATTGGAGCACCAGTGTTCATTCCTACCACATTCCTTTCATTCACACTTGTCATTGGAGCACCAGTGTTCATTCCTACCACATTCATTTCATTCACACTTGTCATTGGAGCACCATTGTTCATTCCTAACACATTCCTTTCATTCACACTTGTCATTGGAGCACAAGTGCTCATTCCTACCACATTCCTTTCATTCACACTTGTCATTGGAGCACCAGTGTACATTCCTACCACATTCATTTCATTCACACTTCTCATTGAAGCACCAGTGTTCATTCCTACCACTTTCCTTTCATTCACACTTGCCATTGGAGCACCAGTGTTCATTCCCACCACATTCCTTTCAGTCACACTTGTCATTGGAGTGCCAGTGTTCATTCCTACCACATTCCTTTCAGTCACACTTGTCATTGGAGTGCCAGTGTTCATTTCTACCACATTTCATTCATTCACTCTTGTCATTGGAGCACCAGTGTTCATTCTTACCACATTCCTTTCATTCACACTTGTCATTGGAGCACCAGTGTTCATTCCTAACACATTAATTTCATTCACACTTGTCATTGGAGCACCAGTGTTCATTCCTACCACATTCCTTTCATTCACACGTGTCATTGGAGCACCAGTGTTCATTCCTACCACATTAATTTCATTCACACTTGTCATTGGAGCACCATTGTTCATTCCTAACACATTAATTTCATTCACACTTGTCATTGGACCACCAGTGTTCATTCCTACCACATTCCTTTCATTCACACTTGTCATTGGAGCACCAGTGTTCATTCCTACCACATACATTTCATTCACACTTGTCATTGGAGCACCATTGTTCATTCCTACCACATTCCTTTCATTCACACTTGTCAATGGAGCACCAGTGTTCATTCCTACCACATTCCTTTCATTCACACTTGTCAATGGAGTGCCAGTGTTCATTTCTACCACATTTCTTTCATTTACACTTGTCACTGGAGCGCCAATGTTCATTCCTACCACATTCCTTTCAGTCACACTTGTCATTGGAGCACCAGTGTTCATTTCTACCACATTTCTTTCATTCACACTTGTCATTGGAGCACCAGTGTTCATTCCTACCACATTCCTTTCATTCACACTTGCCATTGGAGCACCAGTGTTCATTCCTACCACATTCCTTTAATTCGTAGTTGCCATTGGAGCACCAGTGTTCATTCCTACCACATTCCTTTCATTCACACTTGCCATTGGAGCACCTGTGTTCATTCCTACCACATTCCTTTCAGTCACACTTGTCATTGGTGCACCACTGTTAATTCCTACCACATTCCTTTCATTCACACTTGTCATTGGAGCACCAGTGTTTATTCCTATCACATTCCTTTCATTCACACTTGTCATTGGAGCACCAATTGTCATTCTTACCACATTCCTTTCATTCACACTTGTCATTGGAGCACCAGTGTTCATTCCTACCACATTAATTTCATTCACACTTGTCATTGGAGCACCATTGTTCATTCCTAACACATTAATTTCATTCACACTTTTCAATGGAGCACCACTGTTCATTCCTACCACATTCCTTTCATTCACACTTGTCATTGGAGCACCAGTGTTCATTTCTATCACATTCCTTTTATTCACACTTGTCATTGGAGCACCAATTGTCATTCCTACCACATTCCTTTCATTTACACTTGTCATTGGAGCACCAGTGTTCATTCCTACCACATTCCTTTCATTCACACTTGTCATTGGAGCACCATTGTTCATTCCTAACACATTCCTTTCATTCACACTTGTCATTGGAGCACCAGTGTTTATTCCTACCACATTCCTTTCATTCACACTTGTCATTGGAGCGCCAGTGTTCATCCCTATCACATTCCTTTCAGTCACACTTGTCATTGGAGTGCCAGTGTTCATTCCTACCACATTCCTTTCATTCACACTTGTCATTGGAGCGCCAGTGTTCATCCCTATCACATTCCTTTCAGTCACACTTGTCATTGGAGCGCCAGTGTTCATTCCTACCACATTCCTTTCATTCACACTTGTCATTGGAGCACCATTGTTCATTCCTAACACATTCCTTTCATTCACACTTGTCATTGGAGCACCAGTGTTTATTCCTACCACATTCCTTTCATTCACACTTGTCATTGGCACGCCAGTGTTCATCCCTATCACATTCCTTTCAGTCACACTTGACATTGGAGTTCCAGTGTTCATTCCTACCACATTCCTTTCAGTCGCACTTGTCATTGGAGCACCAGTGTTCATTCCTTCCACATTCTTTCCAGATTCAGTTTTCTGCAGTAATAGTTTTCTTGTTATACTCACTGTCTATTCAGTGCTTAAATATTATTTATTTGATGTTCAAATACTTTTATAATTCTCTACTTAATTATTCACTTTTATATTTATTTATTACACTACTTTCATTCAGTGTTCAAATATTTTATAATGCTGTACATAATTATTCTAAGTATTTTTCTTTAAAGACATAATTATTATTTTGTTATAAGCATTTTTCTTTAGAGTGCATCTATGGCAATATTTACTTATGTAATTTACTCTGTGGCAAAAATTAGACATTTCTTTGTATTTAAGTAACTTGGTATTTATGTAACTTTATATTTGCAAGCTTAAAAGTAAATTCTGAAAGGGGCATTAGTAGGAAATAGGAGAAGAAGGCATTCCCTTGAAATGTATTTGTGATGTCATTGACACATTACCATAACAGAGCTTTCTGAGTAAAGTATGTGTGACCACATCCCCTTTGCTTGTCAGTTAAAGTGGGAATTTCTCCATGTGCACACTCCCGCCCCTAGGGTGGTCTTTCTTAAATTAAGCCAGTTTTCCTACAATCACTACAGTTAAATCACATATTCTTGTAAGTTTAGATTATAAACATGGAAAGACACTAATATACAAGTAAAATACAATCCCATTGGATGTTCACATCAGTTTGTTGGCAAGCTCCACCCTGATGAATATGCTGCACATTCATAAGTCAAAGTACACGGGTGTCACTCACTCCAGGGATCTTAACCTGGCCTCTGACATGAACAGATCATGCTGGAGAGATAGATGCATCTCCCAGAGACTGCACTTCTCTGGAACAAGATTCCAATTCACGTGAAACAGAGCCCCTCCTTGACCCTATTCAAACACAATCTAGATCAATTAATGACTAACCACCAATTCACTCCAGGGATGGTGCCCATGTCCCAATTGGACAGAGGAAGTTGGCATTATCTACCATAGAGCCTTACTTCTGTCAATTTCACTCACCTAACCCCCGACAAATGGGGCAACTTGGGATAAACATGGCTAGGCTTGTAAGACTTCTAGGGCCATTAGGCTAGTAATCTGCTATGAATCTATAAAGAATTCAGCAATACAGAACAAGAAAGCTTAGTCAGAATGAAGCAAATGGTACTCGAGTATGCCAGATTACTTATAAATATGATAGGTATACGTATATGGTCATAAAAAATCTCCAATCTGATATACAGAAGGTCTTCCATGTCTTGAGGTAGAAAGTTGCAGCATACCTCTCAACTTCTTGTCTCAAGAATTCTGGGCAAAACCAAACAATGGACAGACAAAAGCCAAAATCAGGGTATTAACGGAAGTCAATTAAAAAAGTTAATATGATCACAGTCTCTGCATCAGTGTGCATTTTCCAAGCATTAGAAGTACAAAAAAACACAATATCTGACAGTGCTGACTTACTACGGTCATCAATGAGTTATGAGAAAGTCAAACTTGTAGAGGGGAGACAGTTAGACAAATGAAGTAAAATCAGGGATATTAAAAAAGGGGGAGGGTCAATGTAGCATTCACTTGGAAGGGGAATCTATTTTACCTGCATGACAATACAGAGTTATACAGTAGAGACATGCTGGATATACTGTGTAGCTTGTTGTTCTTCTTTCGGCTTTTCCCGGTTAGGGGTCGCCACAGTGGAACTCTGGTCTGCTAATGATTGGCAGTAGATTTTTACGGTGCCGAGGTGCAAGCTCGATGCCCAACCTTCAACGAAGGAATGCCAATTCACGCATGTCTTCTGAATGCCACTCGATCACAGGGAGGACATGCAGACTCCACACAGAAAACGCTCCAGCCGAGAATCCAACGGGAGAACCTCTTGCTGTGAGGCGACAACACTACCGCTGCACCACCGCGGCTTGTGTAGCTTATTGTTTGGTAAATGATGCTCAGTGAGTGTGTGTTATGATAGACTGTCAGCATCTTTGAATCACTTATTCTGCAGATATTTATCTGGAGCTCTTTGTGGAGCAGGGGTTCAGGGTTATATACAGTCTGATTATCTGCCCACCTTTTTTGTTAGCACCTGGTGAATAAATTAAGCTGACACCACACAGCATTAGATTAAACAAATAAATGACTTTTCATTGTACTGTAGCAGATCAGTAGAAAAGCACAGACATACCTCTTAGTGGCCAGATTTTGCAAATCAGAAAATAGAGACCAATGCTCTCACTGGGAATGGTATCTGAAGAAGTAGTAGCAATGATGATAATAATAATAATAATAATAATAATAATAATAATAATAACAATAATAATAATAATAATATCCCGACTTAGCAAGTTGCAGCAAACTAAAGATACTTTTTTATACATCTGAATCTAGAAGCCTACAGCAATACAATATACACCATAGAGGCTTTCAGAAGGGAATGCCAACTTAAAACTGTTTTGTAATTATAGTTTGAGTAGTTAACTCCAAAGAAAAAGAAATGTTATCAGTGTGAATTAGAACTGGTAGAGTTTATTTCCCAAGCTGTGAGGCCGATATTTTGTTGGTAGGATCATAGGTTATGATTCACTGCATTGGAAGGTATTGTCATGGTTGGTGAGAGCCAGATTCATAATGTTTCAGCAGACCTGAACGAGGTTAGAGAAAATAGGTAGATGGGTATAAAGAAAGGCTTGATAATGAAGTTTTTGCAGTATGATTTGCTGGGGTTACTGCTGCAGATATACATCTGAGGTCTTACCTTGGTCAGTGTGGCGGGGGTTGCTGGTTGAAACAAGATAAAATACATAGTTGAAATAACTAAGTCATCTTATCATGCGTTATTCACCCTTTGTGAAACTCTTAGTTTTCAGTCTTCAGTAAGGGTACAAACATTTATAGAAGATGGTTGGCATACTTAGTATAGGTAACTATGTTAATTTATAAATGTTACTATTTAAGCTACTAACTTGGAGCTTTTCTCCCCAGGCCTCTGCTGAAAATGGACATATATCCAGTTGGGCCAATAAATAAATAAATAATAAATAAATGATTAGGCTGCATGTGGAAAGGTGATCCAGGAGCACTTTACTATGCAACTCATATCTAGTAGGTAAGCAGGCATTAACGTTAAATAATAGGGTGAAATATATAAGAGGATACAGACTTCACAGTGCTTAGACTTAGTCATAAGCTACAATTAAATGAGGCCTGTTTGGCAGGCAAAGACATATTTACTCAAGGGATTGGATCTACACCCTATAAGGAAATGGCTTTGTTGGGCCTATGCATGCTGGGAAGAGATGTTAATGACTATATAAATGTAAAAGACAGAACAGTAGACAGCAGCAGATTGTACGTCCCTCCCCAGTTTGTCACTTTGCACATACACAAGTAGAATGGCAGGGCTGGGTTTGCTTAGGGAGTAGAAAACAATTAAGTTTTAAAATGGAAGGTGCTGCAAGTCATTTGGTGGTTACCATGGTGAGTTGTTAATGTCTAACCTTTTGAGTCTAAGGTTTGATTTCCTCTGACTCCATTTTAAAGGGGGGACTCAGCCTATTTACTGCTAATGTCTAGGCAATGTTCTGGGTCTCCTCCTTTTTGGGCCTTGAACAGGGAAACTGTGCACGATAATCCAGTATTAAAGAGCTAGCTTGGGTCAGTGTGTACAGCAAAGAACTGTACACAAAGGTGCAGAGTGGTAATGGTGTCATGCTAGGAAACATCCTGGTACTAAATGGTAGAGGACACCACTTGTATGGGTTTGGTACATCTGGCTGTTACTCAGGTGCCATTTTATGAATACTAATGCTCTGAAAGGGTGGCATCAAATTTAACTTAGAGTTTGGCAACAGTACCTTGAACGGTTAAACTAAATGCTGTTGGGACAACAGAGAATCCTGGCATTACTGTTTACACAAAGATTCATAGTGAAATCCCTTAACTGTGTTTAAGCATAAGTAAGTGATTATAAAGCATTTCAAGGAGCAAAATGGAGTGGTGACAAAAAGAGTGCTGCTTCACTGTCCTGTACCATTTGTGGTACAGTGCTCTGCAGCAGCTAAGAACAGTTAACAAGTTTCATTGGGTGAGCACAGCAGATCCCCTATTAATGCAATATAGATGGTGTTGCATTAAGAACAATATAAAATGGAATACTATGCCATTTGTGCTGTAGAATTTAAAGATTTACCTATTTACAGGTACAGCAGCATTTTTGGATGACATTTGAACCGGAAATGATTTGCAGAGTTCTAATATAAGGAATTGTAATGAGTACAGGCTGGTATCTATCTAGCTGGGGCAGGATACATCAGGTTAAGAGAGAGCTGCAGGGCAAGCACAGTATATTTAGGGGTACAATACAAGGGTATTCAGCTAGCCATGTAAGCACATGGGGGGGACTAGCAACACAGGGGAAGTAAAGAAGTTTAAGGTTTTTATTTGTTTTATTGTATTTTGTTTATATCTGTTTATCAGGGTAGAGAACAAATCACAAAAGACTCAGTTTGGATTATGCAGTAACAGTAACATAAAGTTCTACATCAACATGGGGCATTCCTTTCTCTAACATGTGGCCAAAGAATTGGGTGAAACTGGAAAAAACCTGGGTTTCAAAGGAGAAATGCAGGTTCACTGGCTGGGAATGAGAAGACTGCAGTGGAGACACCAACTGGCTGGTTTGACAGTGAATGTGAGTCATTACCTGAGCCAAGTGTAATTGTATTAGGAGTGGGAATGATGTTAGGTAGCCTGTTGTTGTACCTCAGAAACAGAATTTGTCAATGGTTCAGGCAGATCAGACAGAAATGGCTGAACGTAAAACTTGTGTAGCCAGATATAATTCAAAGACCAATCCAGTGGGGAGCAAATGTCAAAGCAGAAAGGCTTAAGAACAGGTAATCAAGCTTGAGGGTTGGTACTGCACCACACTGATATAAATATGAGTTCACCAGAACTTTACAGAAGTCATGGAGATCGCATGTAATATTTATGAAAAATTTTATTTATAGGAAACCTTAAAAAATGAATTGGGGGAAAGACGTCTTGTAGAACAAGCCATCTTCCTGTGGTGGAAGGGCAAGCTCGGAAACTTAAATTGCAAAGAGTGTGCTTGACCTGGGGAGGGGTGCAGGCCCAAACAGCTTGGCCCTTCTCTGAGTGAGGGATTCCATGGTGCAGTGGTCAAACTGGGGGCCACAGCCTGGGGTTCTGTAAGTGGCAGATCCCCTTCACCCTCTGGTATCTGGGTGAATGGTGACAGGGGACTGTTGGTGTTTGGTTGTAGATCCCTTCAGCCATTGGTGTTGGTTGAGCATTTACAGGGATTGCAGTGGTATTATATGTCCTGATTGACTTTACTTCATTCCAAGTTCTGCTGTTTGCACACACCTAAATATTCTTGGTCAGATTGGCATTGACTTCTGCTATGGCATTGATTTGATTCATAATTCAATCTGATTGGCATAATAAATACATGGTTGCAGCCATTTCTTCCAAGTGTGTGGTATGATTTGTTAAACTGTGTACATACTTATTTTCATCCAAAGGTAATAGCTTTAGGGTGGAAACAGTTAAGCAGGATATACAAACGGAAGGATAATAGTTAAAATTGGATACTGTTTTACTGTCCCATACCATGTAAGGTAGGGTTATCTTATTCAAGGGGTTATCTTAGCCTATTCAAAAGGAAGGCATGTGCCTGTTTTGCAGATAACTAACTGACCATGTTCAGTAACTATTATAAAAATCACCCAGTACCATAACTCAGCAATAGGAATAAAGCTTGCATGCTTGAAATCAGTAAGTACATATGGTGAATAATAATTTTACTTTATTTTTTATATTATTTTCTAAAGCTTGTATGCTTGAAATCAGTAAGTACATATGGTGAATAATAATTTTACTTTATTTTTTATATTATTTTCTTTTCTTAATTTCTACCTTAGGGGCACTACAGGTGTTTAAAGTGCTGGGGAGGAGCAATTTCTCCCTTCCCAGTCAGTAAGTACATATGGTGAATAATAATTTTACTTTATTTTTTATATTATTTTCTTTTCTTAATTTCTACCTTAGGGGCACTACAGGTGTTTAAAGTGCTGGGGAGGAGCAATTTCTCCCTTCCCAGTCAGTAAGTACATATGGTGAATAATAATTTTACTTTATTTTTTATATTATTTTCTTTTCTTAATTTCTACCTTAGGGGCACTACAGGTGTTTAAAGTGCTGGGGAGGAGCAATTTCTCCCTTCCCAGTCAGTAAGTACATATGGTGAATAATAATTTTACTTTAGTTTTTATATTATTTTCTTTTCTTAATTTCTACCTTAGGGGCACTACAGGTGTTTAAAGTGCTGGGGAGGAGCAATTTCTCCCTTCCCAGTCAGTAAGTACATATGGTGAATAATAATTTTACTTTATTTTTTATATTATTTTCTTTTCTTTTCTTAATTTCTACCCCAGGGGCACTACAGGTGTTTAAAGTGCTGGGGAGGAGCAATTTCTCCCTTCCCAGTCACTAAGTACATATGGTGAATAATAATTTTACTTTACTTTTTATATTATTTTCTTTTCTTAATTTCTACCTTAGGGGCACTACAGGTGTTTAAAGTGCTGGGGAGGAGTGATGTCTCCCTTCCCAGTCTTTTGCAGCTCTCTGACTGTTTCTGTGAAAACAGCTAATTACACAGAGTGGATAATACTTATTTTACTTTTGATTTTAAACCCTGTTTCTTAATTTTGCTTGCTTGCTTGCCCCCCCCCCCATGTTAAAGGCATTGTAGATGTCTCTAATGAGTTTGTATGAAAACAGCCAAATGTAAACTTTATAAGTTTTCTTATTTTGAAATCAAGGGACCGGTGGAAGTGTAGTGACCCTTCCTGACCTTTTGCAATCCAGAGACTATTGCTTTGCTTGTGTTACTGCTTTCTTTTCATTTTGGATTTACACCCCGGTCCCTAGAGAAGCCAAAAGCAGGATGAGAGGGTGGGGCTAGCTTATTTGAGGCATTTGACTTTTGTGGGTGAATAGCTAAATGTATATATACGATGTAATTAACTTTTATTTTACTTTTTAAACTTTGTGTTTCTTTTATTATTTTCAGAATTAAAGATACTGTAAATATTAAACTACAGGAGAAAGTGTAGTTTCCCTGTCTGAGCTTTTGTACCCTAGACTTTTTTTTTTGTATGTTTATGCACAAACAATGTGACTGTCATTTCTTTTACTTTTATGTTTCTTTTGTTATCTTCAAGCTTAAAGGCTCTGTAGGTACCCAAGTGGTAGGAGAAAGGGTAGCACTTCTTTTCAATGCCTTCCAGGCCAGTGACTGTTTGTTTAAGTGCAGCCAGGTACACAGTGTGAATAACACTCATTTTACTTTCGTTTTTAAACTACGGGTGCTTCTCATCTTACTTTCAAAATTAAAAGCACTGTAGTTCTACACAGGGTAGGGGAAAAATGTACCCCCTTATTGATTTTAATGGTTTATTTTGGGGTTTGACTTTGCTTCATGGTGTTTAGAGAAGGTAAAAGCAGCAATGGATCAATTAGCTGAATTATTTAAGTTTTTTTTCTTCTTCTTTATCTCTGTTGTGTTTATTAAACTGTTGTGTGAAAGCAGCCATGAATAAAGTGAACATCAAGTTTTTTTCATTTTTTAAAATCTGATTTTCTTTTACTTTCAAATTCAGATGTGGTTTAAGTGTTTTAAGGGACTGGGGGAGGGTTATAATACCTCCCTAACATTTTCAAACCAGTGACTTGTTTGTTTTGTGTGAAAACAGCTAAGTACACCATGCAGATAAAACTTCAAATTTTAAACTGTGTTTTATTTTTCTTATCTTCAAAGTTAATGGTGCTATAAATATCTATAGGGAGCAGGGTAGTACTTCTTCCCAACTTTTTACAGCCTATGGATAATTTGTTTGAAAGCCAAGCATCCAATGAAAAAAAATCTCTCCCTTTATATTTTTTAAAGTGCTGTGTCCTACTTTTTTTCTTTTATGTTCAAAGTTAGAAGTAGTTGAGTTATTTAAAGAGCAGGAGGAATGTGTAGCATCCTTTCCCTAACTTTTGCAGGTTAGGGATAGTCAGTCTGTTAAAGCAGTGAAATATACAGAGTGAAAAGCACCTGTCTGTGTTTCTTTCCTTAGTTTAAAAGTTAAAAACACTATAGGAATTCAGGGGGTGGAGTATAGTAGCTCTTTTCAATCTATTGTAGCCCTAAGCATTTTCTTGCCCCTACTGCTTTCTTTTGGGGTTTGATTTACTTTATTCCCAGAAAAGGAAGGAGAAAATGCTATGGTTACCTGAATCTTCTGAATTGTTTGTATGAAAATCATCACTATCCAGAGTAAATGCTTTTTTTTTAATTAGAAATTCTGAATGGTTCTCTTAATTTCACAGTTAGTCACTCTAGTTATTGAAGGGATGGGGAATCCCCAGGTGTTCTTCATGCTTCTGAGGTGCAATTTGTAGTTTTTTTTTTTAAATAATATATCCATATGATGATAGCTTGTTGCTTTGCTACTGCTAGTGTGCTTTTTTTTTTTTTTTTTTTTGGGGGGGGGTTTCTTTGCTGAATACCAAAGGAAACAGGAGTGGCTCTTTGTTTTCTTATTTGTCTAAATACAGACAAGAGAATGCAGGCTGTAGTTTGTAAAGTGTTTGTCTTTCTTTTTTTATTCTTAAGACTAAGGCACTGAAATTATGCCCTGGACAGAGTGAAGTGTTGCTCTTTTTTCTAATTGTTTGCAGCCCAGTGATTTTGTGTGAAGGCAGCCAACTATACAGTGTTGTGAGATTTTACTTCGATTCTGTATGTTTCTTTTCTTATTTTCAAAGTTAAAGAAGGTGCAGGGTGGTAGTCAGTGTTACCCTTAGATAAACTGCACTCTAGGAAAAGGAGAGTGACGGTGTTCCCCCAACAAACATCTATCTCATCCATTATGGTATACTCACACCATCTGGATTGAAGTTTGTCTTGCCCTTCATTTTTTTCATTCATCCAGCACATTTTAAGTAGGCAGAACTGCATTCTGATGACTATAGAAGAAACAACTGGATTAAGCCAGAAGTCTGGGGTTGCAAGGATCTCAGAAACCATGGGAATTCGTGATGCTTCTGAGGCATATTTACATTTTTTTAAACAAGGTATATCACAGCGATGGCCTGGTTGTAAATCATGATTAAAGGAAGAAAAATCATGATTAAAGGAAGAAATTCAGTCTTGCTTTTCAACTTTTTTTCCTGAATCCTTTTAACACACCCTAACTGACCAAGACTACTATTTAATAATTAAATTAAGCTAGGGTCATCCAGGGGCAGCTGTGCACCTTGAAGTGCATTTTAGAGTTTTTTTTTTCCAACATTTTGATCTAATGATGGCCTGAAAAATTACACAAGGAAAAAAAATTCAGTCTTACTTTTTTCAAGGAGGAAATGACTTGTAGCCAAGACTTGATTGACCACTTAAGATGTCCACAATAAACAGAGAAGACAAGTGCTTGTGATGATATATAAATTGCATCTGAAAATCAGTAGCGGAGCTAGGGTGGGTGGGAGAGACAACTGCCCCAAGTGCAAAGGTGGTGCAGAAAGCCATAAATTATCCTGATCATTCTTTAGTGCAATACAGACTTTTATAAGCAGGTATTGCATTTGCTATTAGACCTGAGCATTTTAGTACTACATTTATATCAAGCAGTTTGCAACAACTTAGAAGACATTTTTTTAACTAAAACATGAGTGCTGTAGCAAACCATGCAGGCAGAGTATAAACTGCAGCAACTGTTTGTTACAGTTTAAAAGAAGAGATTTTTAGTAAAATGTGAGGAAGGTGGGTTGATGGCAGGATACAGAAACAAGTTCTAAATGGCTGGGGGAGGAGGGGGCATGACAGGTGTCTGGCCAACTGGTTGGTGTGCCAGTAGAAGGAATACCCATCTTTCATTTTAAGTTGCTACCCTTATATGTATATACTTGTATGCCTCCTCCCCCTTGCCTACAAAACTTTATACCTTCTGTGCACTCCTTTGATGTCAGGCTTGGACAAAATTGAAAAAAAAAAATAATAGAGCATATTTGCTATCAGACATATATAAACAAATGCATCTTTACCCTTTCCCAAAGATAGCTTCCTTTATACGCCTCGCATGTTTGATTGTGAGGATTGTGGAAAAAATAATTACTGTAATGTTTATAATGTCTTTTCTTCAGACAGTACCCTGTTCCTAATATAGCTTACTGATATTTTGTTTATTCCTCTAACGTTTGTTAAGAAAGTGTATCCGTGTACATTCATCAGTAAAGCCAGACAGATTCATACTTACTGCTTAAAAATGTTGATGCAAAAAAAAAAAAAACAACTCCCAAATGCCATGGCTTCACATCAACATGTGAATGTTGTATGAGGCCTCATCTCTTCTCTACAACCTCACAACATTCAGGCCTAACCTGATACTAGACTGGTCAAACTAAGTGGAGTATCTCCACCACGGGCCACCCAACATGCTAAGGGTGTATTTTTTAACAGGGGCACATTAATCAGAGGAATTAAATAATATACTTCATTGCTCAAATAAATAAATATGGAAAGTGTGTCAGTAGAAGTAAGGTGCCCATCTAATTGGCCTATACATAAGGTCAGCCCAGGGAAAGTGTAATACTCCTTCCTGATCTTTCATAGTTAAAGACTGTTTTTTATTTTTTCCTACTGATTACATTTTGAGTTTGGATTTGCTTCCTAGTCCCTAGAGAAGGAAAAAGCAGCAAAGGACCGAGTGTCTGAGTCATTTAATGCTTTTGACTTGTTTTTGTGAAAGCAGACAAGTATAGCAAGTGAAGAACATTTTCTTTGCATTAATTTTCCAACAGTGCGCTTCTTCGCTAGTTTTTAGTTGGACACTTGAGATCTAAACATGAGGGCAGGAGTGTACTGAACACTTGGGATCTAAACATGTGGGCAGGAGTGTACTGAACACTTGGGATCTAAACATGTGGGCAGGAGTGTACTGAACACTTGGGATCTAAACATGTGAGCAGGAGTGTACTGAACACTTGGGATCTAAACATGTGAGCAGGAGTGTACTGAACACTTGGGATCTAAACATGTGGGCAGGAGTGTACTGAACACTTGGGATCTAAACATGTGAGCAGGAGTGTACTGAACATTTGGGATCTAAACATGTGGGCAGGAGTGTACTGAACACTTGGGATCTAAACATGTGGGCAGGAGTGTACTGAACACTTGGGATCTAAACATGTGAGCAGGAGTGTACTGAACACTTGGGATCTAAACATGTGAGCAGGAGTGTACTGAACACTTGGGATCTAAACATGTGGGCAGGAGTGTACTGAACACTTGGGATCTAAACATGTGAGCAGGAGTGTACTGAACACTTGGGATCTAAACATGTGGGCAGGAGTGTACTGAACACTTGGGATCTAAACATGTGGGCAGGAGTGTACTGGACCTTTGTGTTCAGGGGACTGTTTGTGTGAAAACAGCCAAGTATGCAGAGAGGATAGCACTCCTTTTTATTTTTATTTATTATTAAAAGCTCTGTTTCATCTTTTTATTGCTAAAGACCATCTAGACAACTAAGAGGCAAAGGGAAAGGGGTAGTACCTCTTATTGTTTGCATCCCAGGCATACCTCTTAATTGCACATATTTTCACACAATGTTCAGATTTTGGTGTCAGATTTCTGGTCCATATTTCATAAAATTGCAGTTTTCTGGCAAATTAGTAGTAAATTATTATAGATTAAAGTTTGAAAATAATGACAAATATTTGAGTTTCAGACTTCATATCCTTCAAAAGATTCATACCAATGCAAAACGTGTTATTCTATCAACTTTCTAAGTTTGTAAGAGCAATATTTAAAAATCGTCCCTATTGTTACACCTTTGTCCCACTTTTATTTATGGCTTTATCCAGATTTCTTGCTCTACAAGGTTCAGAGGTATGAGTCCAGGGACTGTTTATTTCTGTAAAAGCGGCCAAATATATAGTATAAATAACACTCATTTCTGATTTTTTAAACTATGTGTCTTTTCTTTTATAAAAGTTAAAAGTACTGTATGTATTCATAAGATGGGAAAGTGTAGTACCCTCCACACACTTTTGCTGTCACAAGATTGTTTTCATGCTGCTATCAGTTTCATTTGGATTTAGGTTTGCTCCTTGGTCCCTAGAGAAACTAAAATCGTGAAGGGAGCGAACAGCTGTGTGTTTATGCGAAGATGCACAGATGTATCTTTTTTGAATAGTGTGAACAGCAAGAACAAAGGAAACAGGAGGGCCTGTACAGATGCATACTATCATTTTAATTGGTACCAAGTTGATTGTTGCAAGCAGAAGAGATTTAAGTAATCAGATTAAGAATGAAAAATGATGGCAGTTTTTATTTAGATGGTGCCATACCTCACAACTGTACAGGTTTTCACAGAATGTCCAGATTTTTCTCTCATGTTTTTGGTCAGTTCCTCATAATTTTTTTTTGACAGACCACTGAGATGATATAAGGGTTAAAGTCAGTAAATAATGACATTAATTTGAGTTTCTGACTTCATATCCTTTCGAAAATATATGGTAACACAAATCCTGTTATTCTAGCAACTTCCTAAGTTTATAAGAGCAATATTTAAAATGTGTCCCTATTTTTGGGCCTTTGTCCTCCCATTTTGTCAGGCTTTGTCCAGATTTATTACAGTAAGAGGTTGAGAGGTATGAGTGGTGCTTTTGAAAGATCATATATGTATTATGTATTCAGAGCCTGATCACATGTTAACTTTTGGTGGAGATGCTAGTAATAAATACAAATGCCTGGCAAAATGTTATAAGGTTGTTGAAATATAAAACGTTAGAAAAAGGATGCCAGAATGTAGTTTTAATCAGAAAGTAGTCATTGACTACTGGGAATATTACTTATATGGCTACAGTATCAGAAACATGGTTAAGCAAAACAGCTATTCTAGAAAGTGCTACTCAGACCTTGTCAGAGAAACTGAAGTTCAGGTTATGATATCAGTGAAAATGTAGTCCAAGACAATTGCATTGAATTAAAATGATTAAAGGCACCTTCCAGTCTGTGGACTTTGAAAATAGGTACAAAGCTCCATGAAAATATGGAATCAAATCCAAAATATAGACAGTGTAATATAATTTATCCCATTTCATGTAGGAATATGTAGGATCCTTGTGGACCTCAGTGAAAACACTTACTTCACAAAGTATATTATTTATGCTTCTGTAAAAGGGGGTATAACATGTTGTCCCTCATTAAAGTAGTGGTGCCCCCATGATTTTGATCATGTAATTTAGAAGAAGAAGAAGAGGAGGGAGAAGGCATGCCTGAAGGCAGGAAGAGAGGAGGAAGGTTAGGCGTGTAGTACTGAGGGTAGGAACTTTGAATGTAGGCAGTATGAATGGTATAGGAAGAGAGATAGCTGATATGATGGAGAGAAGGAAGGTTGATATATTGTGCGTGCAAGAGACCAGTTGGAAGCAAAGTAAGGCCAGGTGTTTAGGAAACGGGTTCAAATTGTTCTATCATGATGTGGATGGCAGGAGAAATGGGGTAGGGGTTATACTAAAGGAACAATATGCCAAGAGTGTTTTGGAGGTGAAGAGAGTGTCTGATAGAGTGATGTTTATGAAGCTTGAAATTGATGGTGTACTGATTAATGTTGTTAGTGCATATGCTCCACAAGTTGGGTGTGCGATGGATGAGAAAGAAACATTTTGGAGTGATTTGGATGAAGTGATGGTGAATGTACCCAAGGGTGAGAGACTAGTGATTGGAGCGGACTTCAATGGGCATGTTGCTGAAATGAACAGAGGGGATGAGGAAGTGATGGGTAGGTATGGTGTTAAGGAGAGGAATGCAGAAGGTCAGATGATTGTGGATTTTGCGAAAAGGATGGACATGGCTGAGGTGAATACGTATTTTAAGAAGAGGGAGGAGCATAGGGTGACGTACAAGAGTGGAGGAAGATGCACACAGGTGGATTATATCCTATGTAGGAGGGTCAGTCTGAAGGAGATTGGAGACTGTAAAGTGGTGACTGGGGAAAGTGTAGTTAAGCAGCATAGAATGGTGGTCTGCAGGATGATGTTGGTGATCAAGAAGCGGAGGAGGAGTGTGAAAGCAGTGCCAAGGATTAAATGGTGGAAGTTAAAAAAGGGTGATTGTGAGGTGGAGTTCAGGGAAGAGTTAAGACAGGCAGTGGGAGGCAATGAAGAGTTACCAAATAGCTGGGTAACTACAGCAGAGCTATTAAGGGAGACTGCTAGAAAGGTGCTTGGTGTGACATCTGGACAGAGGAAGGAGTACAAGGAGACATGGTGGTGGAATGAGGAAGTACAGGAGAGCATACAGAGGAAGAGGCTGGTGAAGAAGAAGTGGGATTGTCAAAGAGATGAAGAAAGTAGACATGAGTATAAGGAGATGAGGCACATGGCAAAGAGAGAGAGTTGGTGAAGGCTAAGGATAAGGCATATAGAGAGTTGTATGAGAGATTGGACACTAAAGAGGGAGAAAAGGACCTGTACTGATTGGCTAGACAGAGGGACAGAGCTGAAAAAGATGTACAGCAGGTAAGGGTGATAAAGGACAGTGAGGGAAACGTACTCACAAGTGAGGAGAGTGTGTTGAGTAGATGGAAAGAGTACTTTGAAGGGCTGATGAATGAAGAGAATGAGAGAGAGAAGGTTGGATGATGTAGGGATATTGAATCAGGAAGTGAAGTAGATTAGCAAGGAAGAAGTAAGGACAGCTATGAAGAGGATGAAGAATGGAAAGGCTGGTGGCCCAGATGACATACCAGTGGAAGCATGGAGGTGCTTAGGAGAAATGGCAGTGGAATTTTTAACCAGATTGTTTAATGAAATTTTGGAAAGTCAGAGGATGCCTGAGGTGTGGAGAAAAAGTGTTTTGGTACCTATCATTAAGAATAAGGGTGATGTGCAGAGCTGCACTAACTACAGAAGGATAAAATTGATCAGTCACAGCTTGAAGTTATGGGAAAGAGTAGTGGAAGCTAGGTTAAGAAGGGAGGTGATGATTAGTGATCAGCAGTATGGTTTCATGCCAGGAAAGAGCACTACAGATGCAATATTTGCAATGAGAGTGTTGTTGGAGAAATACAGAGAAGGTCAGAAGGAGTTGCATTGTGTCTTTGTGGACTTAGAGAAAGCATATGACAGGGTGCCTAGAGAGGAGTTGTGGTATTGTATGAGGAAGTCGGGAGTGGCAGAGAAGTATATTAGAGTGGTACAGGATATGTACGAGGGTAGTGTGACAGTGGTGAGGACTGCGGTGGGAGTGACAGATACGTTTAAGGTGGAGGTGGGATTACATCAAGGATCAGCTCTGAGCCCTTTCTTATTTGCAGTGGTGATGGACAGGTTGACAGATGAGATTAGACAGGAGGCCCGGTGGACTATGATGTTTGCAGATGACATTGTGATATGTAGTGAGAGTATGGACCAGGTTGAGGAGACCCTGGAGAGGTGGAGATATGCTTTAGAGAGGAGAGGAATGACGGTCAGCAGGGCTAAAACAGAATATATGTGTGTAAATGAGAGGGAGGGTAGAGGAATGGTGAGGATGCAGGGAGTAGAGTTGGTAAAGTTGGATGAGTTTAAGTACTTGGGATCAACAGTTCAGAGTAATGGTGAGTGTGGAAGAGAAGTGAAGAAAAGAGTACAGGCAGGGTGGAATGGGTGCAGAAGTGTCAGGAGTGAATTGTGACAGACGGATGCCAATAAGAGTGAAAGGGAAGGTCTACAAGAGGGTAGTGAGACCAGCTATGTTATATGGGTTGGAGACAGTGGCATTGAAGAAAAGGCAGGAGTCAGAGCTGGATGTGGCAGAGTTAAAGAAGTTAAGATTTGCACTGGGTGTGACTAGGGTGGACAGGATTAGGAATCAGTATATTAGATGGTCAGCTCAGGTTGGACAGTTTGGAGACAAAGCAAGAGAGGCGAGATTGCGTTTGTTTGGACATGTGCTGAGGAGGGATGCTGGGTATATTGGGAAAAGAATGCTAAGGATGGAGCTGCCAGGTAAGAGGAAAAGAGGAAGGCCTAAGATTAGGTTTATGGATGTGGTGAGAGAGGACATGCAGGCGGTTGGTGTGAAAGAGCATGATGCAGAGGACAGGAAGAAATAGAAACAGATGATCTGCTGTGGCGACCCCTAACGGGAACAGCCAAAAGAAGATGATGGTGATGATGATGATGAGTTTAGTACTAAACAGCTGTGTGATTTGGGGGGGGGGGTCAAAAAATCATTTGAAAAGGTAAATCAGGCCTGAAAATATGAGCATATGTCCAAAAATAGGTACATTATATAGGTGTTAATATAAGCCCTAGAATTGGAACAGGCTACCAAACTAGGTATGACTGAGAGGAATAATATAAAGACAGTTTGAATATAAATACTTCTGTCTCAGTTACTGTAGCAGATGGTCTGTATGAAGATGTGCCCCAAATTTTAAGTAAATATATTAAAGTCTAATTACCTTAGATGGGATGAAGTTAGTGTTAATAATGAGAGAAAGGTAGAAACAGTCATAGATTGTTATTAGGCTAACAACCTGGGGGGTGGGGGGACTTTCTAAGCCTAGTCAAGTTTTCCTGAAAGAATAATGATGTCCTGTATCCAAAGAGGACATTGATGGGACATTCATTTATAGGGTACATATTAGAAGAACGAAAACCCTAAACCGCGAACGCCCACATGAGCGAAAATGCCGATGATCGAAGTTGCTATTGTGGGGGGCTGTGCCCCCCACAACCCCCCCCCGCTAACTAGATATTCTAACTCTGAGGTCACACTACAGTGAGGAAAGGGCAAATATCCCACTCCTCACTGTAACACGACCCCGCAATCCCACTTTCGATTCCTGGCATTTTTGCTCATGTAAGCGTTCGCGGTTTAGGGTTTTCGTTCTTCTAATGTGAACCCCATTTATAAGGTACTGTCAATAAGGGACATGGGCGGCAGGCCCAGTGTAAACCCTGTTGTAAATTATCTATTCCCCATCCACTTATCTAGGTTGTGCTTAAACTGGGTAATAGATGAAATCAGCTTCACAGTGGGGCAGTCTGAGATACATATCTGTCTCTCCAAGTCACAGAAAAAATTCAGGTCCCTAGACCTTGTATTTCTGGTTTTCTTTGATTTTCGAATATGTAGGACATTTACAAGTGTGGATTTGTGGATGCCTTGTAATCAGGCATAGATCACCCCCTCAACAACCTATACGAGACTGAGTAAAGGGAAATGGCTTTAAGGTGCTCCACCAAAACAAATATGCACTGCAGGTGATACATTTTATTCCAACTTTGTCACACAATTATGGAATTCCAACCCGCTCCACATAAAGCAAATTTCTAATTTATCTAGTTTTAAACTTCTACTCAAAGGACATTACTGCTAAACTTGGCTATGCTGCTGCCGTATCCCTAACTAGCACTAACTTACCTCCAAAATATATAAGACCTACTCCTGCCTACATTTTCTTTTCAAACCTGCAAGACTAATACTTAACTATCTTTACCTTCAATTAACCTCACTTCTCAACATCATAATAATACTACAAAATGTTAATTTAAGGCATCCTGTTACCTCACCTTCTCTGGTGTACGTTTATGGAATATATGTATTTATTGTCTTAAGGTCCTCCTACCAACTACATGCGAGTGTAATGCATGTTGCACTTTTTAACATTGCATTGTCCCACACTTGTTTTATTGCTCTCTTTTGTGACTTTGCCTTTTGCTGTACTATTTTTGCTATACAGTTTGTTCTGCATTGTGCACAAATCTCTGTAAAACTGTATCTGAAACTGAAGTTTATTTCCCTGGGCTTCCACTGAAAAGGGGTATGCTAGTCATCCCAGAAAGACTATCCCACTAAAGACATGCTAAATAAATAAAACAATGGATAAAAATGTAATTAGTAAACCAAAAAGAGCTAATAAGAAGAAAAGTGTTCAGGGCAGGAGACTGAGGAGATTCAGATCTTTAAATGCATACTTATCCTACCATCCACAACCCCATTTTCCCGTTTTTGCACATGGGGTCAGGATGTCACTTTTACCAATGACAATCATCTAGAGCCAAAGTTTACACCACTGGGTCACTAGCCCTGCCACAGTAAGTTCATCCATACCATACTCGCATACACACTCACAGCTATGACTAATTTAGAGTGTCCAATCCGACTACTGCATGTCTTTGGAATGTGGAAGGAAACCAGAGCAACTGGGGGAAGCCCACGCAAACACAGTGGGGGTATACAGAATGCATTCTTATGTGAGAAGATTTGCTTAGAAATGGTGATGAAGTGAGAGCATAGTGTAGTTTCTGAGGTTACTGGAGGGACACAGGTCCTTCCTTCAGGCCCTGTTTTGCCTACAGTAATTGACAATCTACAGGAAAAATAAAGTATTAATACCAGGTGATTGTATTAAAAAGGCCAGAAACTTTTCCTTCCAAAACTGGGAAAAAAAATGAGTAGTTGTATGTTCTCTTAAATGTTGTTATTTAGAGGATATTAAAAAGGCTTAAAGAGAGCGATAAATAAAAAGTTAACATTTGATCACAACGATGTAGGTAGGACCCATAGAGGCAAAATAGAAGAGGAAGAAATTATTTGTGTAAAGAAAGTGCAGAGCTACAGTTAACTTTTTTGCTTTTGTAAGTCCAGAGCATTAATAATAAAACTGACTTACTGGAAGAAACATTTCTTGAGCATGATGTAGGATTCACAGACATCACTGAAATTTGGTTTAGTGATGTGTCTTTACAAGGTAATATAATATTAGTAAAAGAAAAAAAAAAGGATCGGTATTGGGATGTCAATTTATGTTAATAAGGATTCACTTTAGAACATCAAAAGCCCATAACACTGAAATTGAAAACATTGAAACCAAAATCTTAAAAGTTCAAAACACTGAAAACTCAAACATTGAATCCCATAACACTGGAGAAACATAGGAAACCAACATTTAATATGTTCCAGCACAACTACATGCAGAGAAAAAAAAAATACACATCTTCAAATATAAGATGGGGGCAAGCCCCCCTGCACCCCCCATGTTACAGGCTGTGCCCCCCACACCCCCTGCTACTTAAATATATCAACTCCAATATCGCACTACACTCAGATGTGTTATATTGTAGTATAACAAGTAAGAAGGGAACATGACTGAGGTTACCTATGAAACTCTGGTAAGTATTGGAGAGATGCATAGTAATGTGTAATGTTTTAACAGTGACAGTGTTTCTAAGAGAAGGTTAAGGATAGGTTTTTGCAATTTAAACAGAAAACATACCATTCCATGCTTCATGACTGCCTGTTTTGTTCTGTGTAGTGTGATCTCAGAGTTGATATATTTAAGTAGCAGGGGGTGTGAGGGGTGCAGTGCCCCACAAGGGGGCCTTGCCCCCTGCTTATATTTGGAGAAGTGTAATATGGTTTGCTTTTTAATTGTTTCTGTATGTAGTTATGCTGGCATATATTAAATGTTGGTGTCCTGTGTTTTTTCAGTGTTATGGGATTCAATGTTTTCAGTTTTTAGTGTTTTGAATTTTCAAGATTTTGGTGTCAATGTTTTGAATTTCAGTGTTATGGGCTTTGAATGTTCTAAACTGAATCCATTAATAAATGCTATCTGCCTCCTATTTTTTTTTCTTTTGCAAAATTTTGCTAGATCTGGAAAGATCTCAGTTATAGTGCTGAAAAATGGGTTAAAATGGGAGGTATGTGGGTGTTATGAGTCCCTCAGTAGATTCTGACGAGATTAAATAGATTATGGCTAAGTTTGTTAATATTGCTACTTCTAAATATCGTCTGTATGGCATCAAGGTCAGAGTGGGGTACCTTCTTATGTGTCTCTGTAGAACACCTCATATTGAAAAAACTTAATTTTGTGTTTTAAAATCAGCACACTATGATTTCAGCTAGGATAATGTGTTAGATTTGGTCCTTACAACAGATTTTTCCATGTATCTGACCTAAAGTTGACTCCCCATTAGAGAACTCTGATATCAAGGGTATACTGTTTTTCATAAAAAAAATTAGTTAATGCAGTTATATTTGTCATCATAACAATTCTTCTCAATTTTTAAGTCTGAACTGAATCAATGGGCCTTGAAAGGAAAATTTGGGCGTACTTATGTGGAGACCATTTGGCACACTTTTTAAGTTAGATGCCCTGATAAGTACATATGTAAAAAAATATATATTAATAGGCAGAAATGGTGCAACTGGCTCTCTATAGTAGAACAAAAAAAACATTTCTACATCTGTCCAGAATTTAAAAGTATTACTGGAAGGAGATGAGGGATTGTCCTTCAGAAAGAAGAAAGCTAATAAATATAAAAAGTTGCTGAGGAATAAAAAGAGAAAACAAAAATGTGTTGGTCACAAATGTTAAAGATCATATTCTGCAGGTGTGTGAGAGAGTATAAGGGTACCAACATAAATTCTATTACCTTACGGAGGGGGGAAGAGTAGGTTATCCGTGGTACTAAGAAAATGGTTAACTTGTTTGCAAAAGCTTTCGGTGAATAATTTACATTATGTTCTTTTCTGTGTCTGACCTACATATGGCTCTTGCCCACAGCAGTCATTATAAGAGGGCTTTATTTACAACTATCCATTAGGGTGTAGCTACTATTGAAGCTGCAAACTACAGACCTAGTAGCATTATTACCATCTTGGGGAAATGCTGTGAGAACGTACTGGTCAGATGTCTGCTAATATCTGTCACCTCTCCTCATACTGATGTAATGCAGGGAAGGTTGTGTGTCACAGATTTAACAAGCTTTTATTCAGATGTGATCACTGCATTTGATGAAAACATCCCTATAGCCATTGTATTTCTAGATTTGGTGAAGACGTTTGACTCACTGTCAAGCAGG
Source organism: Protopterus annectens (assembly GCF_019279795.1). Classification (NCBI taxonomy): domain Eukaryota; kingdom Metazoa; phylum Chordata; order Ceratodontiformes; family Protopteridae; genus Protopterus; species Protopterus annectens. The sequence continues at coordinate 205,121,168 of NC_056747.1, read as the reverse complement.
GTGGTTAGTGAAGCATTCATTGTCAAAGATGCAAAAACAAAATATTTTTTCATTTGATTAATAATGGATTAATGAACAAAAAATCTGTAGTAAGCATTAAAGGGAGCAAGCTTTGATGTATTTAAGGTGAGCAGTGATATCTGCTAGAGATTGGTATTACTCTTAGTTTCCAACAAATTAGACTGGAGAGAAAACATAACCTTGGTTGCCAGGAAATGCCTCAGCATATTAATGTCCATTCTCTGTAGGATTTCCTCCAGGCGCACACGTGTTCTCCCATCGCTTAAAAGCCTAGTATAAACTATTATAGAATATTGGGGTGTTTTTCGTTCCTACTAGTACTAAGGATATGGGGAAGCTGGAGCATATTTAGCAACAGATTTTAGATGTTTAGTTTGATGATTTAACTATGAAGAGCAGATAAAATTGAGATATTTGAAGAGTTAGGTATAGGTATGTAAGAGGAAGCTTAATCTCATCACATAAATGCTCTGTTGATATTATTTTTCTACAAGGGTTCTGGGAATTAGTTTTGTTAACCACTAGTATGATATTTGAAATTGTAAGTAACTAGTAGAAATTAACATTGAGGCTGGTTCACTGGAAAGGAACTTGTTTCAGTATAAAATAGGGAAGTGACAAAGTTCCCATATCTATCAGACAGTTGGATACCTTAAATACCATTAAGCCAAAAAAAAATATATTAATGGTTTGGTAAAATGGTTAAGGTCTTTGCCTAACTGACACATGGTACAGGGTTTGATTCTGACCTCAGATTAATGACCAGGCTTAAACTGGCCCTTTGAAGGCACTTAGTCTTGTATTCGACTATGAACATATAAGACGTATTGCGTCACTGTCTTATAGAACAGAGTTTCTAATCACCTCTTATGATGGCCTTAGCCATCCTGAATGGTTAAGTATAAGTCCTACTAGATCTCCATAGAACAGCACAAGAGTAAACAAATAAAATGCATTTCCCAGATGAGTTGACCTGCGGGTAATTAATCCTTTAAGTTTATATTACAGAGAGATAACAGTGCCTAGAGAAGAGCATGGGAATTGGGATAACTAGCAGGAAGCTCCCAGCATGGTGTCAGTGGTGCATGAGCCCTATTTAACCAGTTACTTCCAATCAGCATATGGGCAAGTCCTTTCTCCATTTCCCCCAACTCTTTATATGTACAGTGTCTCTGAGAACATCCTCAGGATAACGACTCTGCTTATATATGCTGGGTATTACTCAGAATTAAATTAGAAAAACAGACATTGTTCATAATTCAACGAAATCATTGGAAACAATTTGTTTCCCTCTAGAAATCTAAAGTGCATCCCTTTAATCCAGTCTTTCTTTCTATGATGAAGGGGCAGCTACAAGAAATTGTATTTTCCCTGAAGTTAATACAGAGCTTATGTGCCATAGAGTGAATGACATACCACACATGTTCAGGTGAATGGCATTGGTGTTTCAAACACTCCACTATTGTCATAATATAACAGGAAAATCTTGAGCAATAAGCAGGTTGGAGCAAAATTGAATAAATCAGGAACATCCCCATAACTATTTGTGTATGTACAGAGTGTACAGTGTGTGTTTTAAAGTGCATTATACTAAATGTGAGAAGATGAAAATATAGAAGAATTCTTCTGATATAGCAAGAGAATATAGTAAAACAGAAGAAAATGTGACTTGGCAAAAAAAAAATCAATAAAATAAACAATACTGATTTAAACTTAATATTTTCAGGCCTGTGCTGTACAAAAGCTTATTTACTATGAATGGAAGTAAGGCAGTGACGTTAACATGCCAAAGAAGCTAATCACAATCAAAATAATTGTATGTATTGTACACTGATCAAAAAATATATTTATTTTATGCATTTTTCCCCACCCGTTTTTGAAATATTTCATAGAAAACTTTGAAAACAGAATACCTGGACAAATGTTAAATCTTCCATTCGTTACACAGTTTCATAACACCCTGAAATAAAGATTATTTCTCTGTACTGTGTAGTTGCCTTTTGTATAGATGACATTTACAACCACATTCTGTGCAGTTTTTTGAAAAAAACTCCAATTTTCCAGTTTCCCCTCTGTCCAGCAGTGATGGCTAAAATCAGGAAGAACAACAAACAGGAAACTAGGGGGACCAATTAAAGAAGAACTACACACAAAACTGAAAAAAAACAGAACTACGCACAAAACTGAAAAAAAAAACAGAACTACACACAAAACTGAAAAAAAAACAGAACTACACACAAAACTGAAAAAAAAAATAGAACTACACACAAAACTGAAAAAAAAACAGAACTACACACAAAACTGAAAAAAAAACAGATTTTCAGTAACTCTTGAATGTATATGCATTACTAATGTCTCTGTATTAAAAATAATAAGTGGTTGCTATTATTTTCTATTTTGTTATACTCCAACAATTACCTGAAATGAGACTGCCATGGCTAACATGGTTTTATTTTACAGTCAATTCCTTTGCCTTCCTGATGTCATTTCAGAGGGAAACAAAGAAATCCTTATGATGATGGGATCATTTACTGTGCTTTTTCTGTCTCATCAGTTTACAACAGTGTGTAACTGCCTAACTTTCACTGTCAGCTTCAATCTGCACTTTTAATTACCTTGCTCTCTTTAATTTTCATTAGTGGACATTTCATTAGTGGACACTTCATTAGTGGACATCTCTGTTACAACATTTTAAGGAATGTTGGGATGACGGGCCTGAAGATGTAGGCAAGTTACATTACTCTTTTCAAAGTAACAACTGACGTTCAGTGTTCAAGTGTCACAAATTTGACCCCTGTGATTAGCAGGTGTTGGCTTTGATGGTTTGCGTTGCGTTTATAGTTTTAAATACCGTACCTAGAATTAAAGTCTTTGTTAATCTTCTTTCACCAACTCAGTGACTTGTCTCAACAAAACATGCAGAATGTTGTAACAAAACACCAAAAAGAAACATGCACTTTTACGGAAAATATAGTGTAGAAAAAATGCAAAATCAAATACTGACAGAAATTAAGAAGAGTTAGATGAACATATTTTCTGTCTTTCTTTGTGGCACTGAGAATTTCATCAAAGGCAAACAATTGCATCTGTAAACTAAGCTTAAAAGCCCTGACTTTGTTCAGACTCCAGGTTACATTATTTATCTGAGGTGTGAAGCGGGCAACCTGTAACTGATAAGGCACATTTAAATGTCATTATTTAAGATGCATTGTTTTCTTAATGGTGCTGTAGTTGGGATAACCTTTGGAATGTAACAGATGAAACAAATGCAGAAAAGAAAGGCAGATATAATTATTAAATGTGATTTTTTTCTGTATGCAAAGTGTTTACTATTGGATTACAGGGAAGGAATCACTAAGGCCAATTATGTGATCAGTATAGTATCATAGGTTAAAGACAACCACAGTCCTTCTACAGCTATGTCCAAAACCTCAAAGGCAGCACACATCAATGTGCCAAACTCTGTTGGTCAGTAGTACCACCTTCACAGAATATAGTGTCAGTGAATTTAGTGGCTGACAAATTTAGCTCAGAGATAGAAGGGAAGATAGTGGAACAGGTAAACAGCTTCAAGTATCTGGGAGGGGTGGTTGAGGAGAAGGGTAGTCTGAATGAAGAGGTCAAAGCTAGAATCAAAGGGGCTACAGCTAAATGGCATAGAGTGTCAGGTATAGTCTATGACAGAAGAATGCCAAGGAAGCTAAAATGTAAGGTGTACAAGACAGTGGTGCGACCAGAACTACTGTATAGTACAGAAACCTGGGCAGTAAAGGTAGAACAGTTGAAGAAGCTAGAGGTGATGGAAATGAAGTGCCTGAGAAAGGTGGTAGGATGCACACTGCGGGACAGGTAAAGAAATGAGGACATAAGAGGAGAAGCCAAAGTAGCTCCAATTGCAGAAAAGATCAAAGAGAACAGATTACTGTGGTTTGGGCACGTATAGAAAAGCAGAAGACAATCTGGTGAGAAAGATGTGGGACAGACAGGAAAAAGGTAAGAGGAAGTGAGGACATCCAGCAAAGAGGTGGATGGATTGTGTGAAAGAAGATCTGTGACAATCAGGCATGAGTGTTGAAGAAGGCAGGATTGTGGCGCTGAATCGAGAAAGTTGGCGACAGTTAACAAGATACCCCGACCCCATGTAGAAAAAAATGGTAAAAAGGGGCTGATGATGATGATGACAAATTTAGCTCAAATTTCACCCCCACTCCCCCTGGCTCCCGCTCATGAAATACCTACTAGCATAACCCTCCAGCTGTTAACAGGGATCAGGTGCTAGCCATACTCACAAGGCAAAAACACAGCCTCAATGGGCTCAACAATATCCTACGATGCCTAAAAAATAACTTAAAAAAAATAACGTATTAGGTCCTCTTGAGTCACTTTTCAATTACAGCATCAAAACAGGCTTTGCACCATGAATATGGAGAACTGCAATGGTTATCCTACTTCACAAGAGTGGATTATCAACTGACCTCAGAAACTACAGACCAATTAGGCCAGCTAGTGTAATATGCAAAGTCATGGAACAAATTACCATGGTAATGATCAACAAAGACATAGGCAACCTTCAGACACTGAATCCAACTCAGTGTGCATTTGTCAAGGGAAGGACATGCCTACTAAACCTGGCAGACTTCTTTGAAAAGGTAACCAAGGCAACGGATGAGGAGAAAATGGTACATACACCTACCTGGATCTGACTAGGGCATGCAATACAATATCCTACTATGTTAAGGTTGACAAACCCACCAAACTTGGCATAAATCCTTAAATAACTCACTGGATTGCCAGCTGGCTCACAGACAGGACCCCAGGAAATCAGGATTGGTGATATCACCTCCTCTAAGAGACTGGACACAGGAACTCAGGATTGGTGATATCACCTCCTCTAAGAGACCAGACACAGGAACTCAGGATTGGTGATATCACCTCCTCTAAGAGACCAGACACAGGAACTCAGAGGAGGTGGCATCACCAATCCTAAGAGACCAGACACTAGAAATCAGGATTGGTGATATCACCTCCTCTAAGAGACCGGACACAAGAACTCAGGATTGGTGATACCACCTCCTCTAAGAGACCAGACACTAGAAATCAGGATTGGTGATATCACCTCCTCTAAGAGACCGGACACTAGCAGAGTACCTCAGGGCTTTGTGCTGGGACCACTCCTATTTAGTAACTGCTTCTCTGAGGTAAAAACTAATGTTCAGGGCCGTTGGCTGACCACTTTGCAGATGACTGCAAATTGGGAGCTATCATACATTCCCAGCATGATGCAAACATCTTACAAGAAGGTCTAACACAGGCAAATGACCAATGCCAAACTCCCGAGGTAAAACTCAACGCCAAGAAATATATTATAGTGCCTTTTGGGAAAACTGCCATCCAGGATAATTACACCATCAATTAGACACCATTAAGAGCTGACATAGTAGTCAAGGATCTGGCCTTTGAGCAATATCTGGCCAAGGTAGTAAGAAAATCATTCTATATTGCCCAGCTTGTAAGGACATAGCATCCAGGTCCAAGGAAGTCATAATGCCACTTTATTCACCCCTATCAGTCCTATCATTGAGTATAATGCCAGTATCATCGTGTGCCTGACTAGACATAGACAATAGTTGGAGCACCCACAAAGTTTCCTTACCAGGCTACTCCAAGGTATAAACACATTGTCTTATATGGAGCACCTTAAAGACCAATCTGTATACTCCATTTCCTACAGGTTATCGAGAGGAGATCTGTGCCTGGCATAAAAGGCATCCTCGATCCAGCTCTAATGGACCTTTTGCACACCTGCAAAATGAACAGCATCAGAATCACTAGATCCAAAACTGAAATTTTGTTTGTGACATAAATAAGACATGGGGTTCCTCTTTGACATACATGTCTCATCAATCAACATGTTCTGGAACACGGTCCCCACCCATGTGAAGCAGAGTCCATCTTTAACCTTATTTAAGTATAACCTTGACCAATGGATGGGAAATTGGAAATTTACCTTATGGCTAGCCCCCATGTCTCTGATAGAGGCAGACTGTAATGCCCAAAGTAACATACCCCCCCCCACCTAACCTCTAGAAACTTTCTTTTATACCCCCTTCCTAATAAACACCCATGATACATAGGGATGCAATTGGATTGGATTGCACAGCTAGGCTTTTAAAGGCCTTGCTGGTTGTTAACCTAGTATATAACTATGAACTTTGAACCTATGTTTTGGTTTGGTACTGCATCATAAACAACAGTTATGGAATCTGTAATCTCTAGAAAAAAACAGCACAGTGGAAGGTAATAGAAATTGTACATGGGTATATACTGTAGATCTAGAGAAGCAGAACTACATTACTTTACTGTGAACATTAATGGGATGTTCTGCAGGTGAGGCACATCGACTGCAAGTCATGCGACAATAAAAAGTGCTAAAATTCAGAAAACAACCACAAACTACATAGGGTTTATAATTCTCCACACTGCAAGTGATTATATCAGTGTGCTTAAGGAATTAATATGTGTTTCTAACTTTCTTACTCACTTGTCCTTGAGAAGTCACCTGTTAGTTTTAGATGACATGAAGGCACTCCCACCTAGTTGTTATGAAGCTTGAATGATTTGCTTTCAGGACACCCATAAATACAGGAGATACAAGAGACACACATGAATGACAGCCTCTGAAGTCATCTCAGCTTTCATGCCTTATTGTTTTCTACTTTCAAATTAACCGTTAATACCAGGTCAGGCTTTGGGGTCATGGGCCTGTGACACATCTGTCACAATGGCATTTGTCAGCAGTCTGCACCTGTTCAGACTTCAGTTGCCTACCTGGAAATATCACTATTGTTAAGCTAGTATGTCTAACCTAAATGATATTGTTTATAATTAGTCAAAACTTATTCACATAATACCCAAATTCCCAGAACTATACCTAGCCAGTTCTCCAAACTAATATAATCCCTTTATTAATCAGGCTCCATGTTCTACTTAATCAAGTGAAGAACATTCATTCATTTCACAAAAGGATGCCAAATGCATCAATTTATTTGTAATTTGGAATCTATTTTTCCTGTGTCTAAGTCTTTTATTTCTGTGATTACCCTCACATGTGCACTCACGCATGTGCGCACATACACACACTCACACACAATGTATGCATGTGTGTGTGTGTGTGTGTGTGTGTGTGTGCATATGGAAATGTATGTGTGTGTATAGAAATGTATTTGTATGCATGTGTGTGTGTGTGTGTGTGTGTGTATATATATATATATATATATATATATATATATATATATATATATATATATAAAAAATGGGTTTGTTCACAGCACAGTACCAACATTTCCTGAATACACACCAAGTGAAAGAAAACACTTGCACAATAAAAACCTCAAAATAAGTGCAGTGCCTTACTAAGGGGACAGGCCCCATGGCACCTCCCATGTGGGACATTGCATCCCACACTCACCTGCTAAATTAAATAAACCATCTCTGAGACTGAAGAATACTATAGCAAAGGGTAAAATTCCCCAGTCTCTGGTGATCTCACAAAAGCATCAGTGGCCTACTCACTCTTACAAAAATACATTACGTTCCATGAGCTTACCCATAGCCGGCCTTAGACATAGACCACCTAGGTGGCCGCCTAGGGCACCGCTCTAGCAGTAGCACTTTTCCAGTATTTATTTGATGTAGATAGACCAGGATGAGACACCAGGTGGTGTGGGAGGGGGCGCCGTGGAGCCCTTTCGCCTAGGGCACCAGTTGACGTAAGACTGCTCCTGAGCTTACCCATCACAAAATACATTCAATAAGAATGACATTCATCCATATGAAGTGTCTGTGTGCATGTTTGTATGTATATGCGTGTGCGCGCACACGCACGCACAAACAAACACACACACACACACACACACACACACACACACACATAATCGCATGCACACACACACACACACACGTGCATACATGCGCACACACACACCTTTAGAAATTCAGACTGAGATCACCCACAAAATAAATCCAGTGAAAGCACAGATCATCTAAAACACAAAATATTATAAATTAACTGAAAATTCTCTACACTATCCCTTATTTGAAACACACTTCTCTGTGAAAAATGTTTCAAATTTACTCTAGTGTCCCTTATGTGTGGTCTGAGATCTTATCAGCTTGTACTACTGAAATACTTAAAAAAAAACAGTATTTTAGAAAACTAAACCACTATCCAAAGCTGGTAATACTAAACTAAATAAAATAAAAAAAATAATATAATAAAAAAATGCCTTCTATAAAATGGAAGAACTATGTTCAGAATAAGACAAACAGTTTTAATAAGCGAGCTTTTAAGACAAAACTAGAATATGATCGCATATGTTTGTAAAATGTTTCATGTCGAACTTCATCAGAAATATGGAACACAACTAAGCATTAGTATCACTATAAGGCAAGGCTAATTAGCATATTAATTACATCATCAATTATCTATTCCATCTAAGAATGCTATTTACATTTAAATGTCCATTTAATCCAGGGGGCATGTCCGCCCTAAGTCTAACTTGCCATTTAAGTTCCTTTACTTCCAGTGATGGATTACAGTCCGCAAAAATAACGGAAACTTTTTCAATCACAATGAATTTAAAAATGGAGCATTGAGTGTTAACTTTAATGTGCTTGGCCACAGCATTTTTACAGTCACCTTTTCTAATAGCTTGAAAATGTTCTTTGATCCTGTCGCTGAGTCTTCTAGTGGTTTTCCCTACATAAAAGGTGTTGCAAGAAGAGCACACTGCTAAGTAGACAATGTTAGTGGAATTACACTCAAACTTTTCTACAAAATGAAATTGTGGTCTCAGTATATCCCTTTGAGCAACGTGTTGGCAACAAGCACATCTTCCACAGGTATACATTCCTGGGGGAAATTAACCTGGGCTACATATTTTGTGAAGGATTGGACTCAAAAAGGGACTTCAAAAATGGGTTTTCTTATATGAAAATGAAGGGCTAGTCCCTAAAGCTTTAAGTAACTATTGACTTCTTGTAATACCCCTGTTCTTGGCAATAATGTTCCTGATAACTTCGGAGTCTAAAGAAATAGGAAGGGGAAATCTAGTGCATTAATTTGATAAATTTAGCACCCACTGAACCCATACTAAAAACAATATTTAGGCTTCATCACACTCCATTCTTAATTATATATACTAAATGGATGGTCACACAATTATGACCAAACTAGACTGCAATTTAAATGCTGTATTAGATGAAAAATAAGTCAAATATAGAAACTGAAATGTGAATCTTAACGTGAGATTCATGGACTTCAGCTTCTTCTGTTGACATGTACAGCAGAATTTCAGTTGTAGCAACCTGGGACACTGGAGAAGCAGCTTTCTTTTCTGGACAGCAGCCATGGATGGTATTAAGGCCTCAAGAATGATAGGTTCAGAGTAACACACAGTATGCTAATCTGCGTCTGATCAGTCATAACCTCTCTACACACAGCATGCACAGTCTGTGTCTGATCAGTCATACCCTCTCTGCACATAGCATGCACAGTTTGTGTCTGATCAGTCATAGCCTCTCTACACATAGCATGCACAGTTTGTGTCTGACGAGCCATAGTCTCTCTGCACACAGCATGCACACACTGTGTCTGATCAGCCATAGCCTGGCTGCACACAGCATGGAAGTCTGTGTCTGATCAGTCATAGCCTCACTGCACACAGCATGCACAGTCTGTGTCTGATCAGTCATAGCCTCGCTGCACACAGCATGCACAGTCTGTGTCTGATCAGCCATAGCATCTCTGCACACAGCATGCACAGTCTGTGTCTGATCAGCCATACCCTCTCTGCACATAGCATGCACAGTCTGTGTCTGATCAGTCATAGCCTCTCTGCACACAGCATGCACAGTCTGTGTCTGATCAGTCATAGCCTCTCTGCACATAGAATGCACAGTCTGTGTCTGATCAGTCATAACCTCTCTACACACAGCATGCACAGTCTGTGTCTGATCAGACACAGACTGTGCATTCTATGTGCAGAGAGGCTGTGTCTGATCAGTCATAACCTCTCTACACACAGCATGCATAGTCTGTGTCTGATCAGTCATAGCCTCTCTGCACACAGCATGCATAGTCTGTGTCTGATCAGTCATAGCCTCTCTGCACACAGCATGCACAGCCTGTGTCTAATCAGACATAGCCTCTCTGCACACAGCATGCATAGTCTGTGTCTGATCAGTTATAGCCTCTCTGCACTTATCATGCACAGTCTGTGTCTGATCAGTCATAACGTCTCTACACACAGCATGCACAGTCTGTGTCTGATCAGTCATAGCCTCTCTACACACAGCATGCACAGTCTGTGTCTGATCAGCCATACCCTCTCTGCACATAGCATGCACAGTCTGTGTCTGATCAGTCATAGTCTCTCTGCACACAGCATGCACAATCTGTGTCTGATCAGTCATAGCCTCTCTGCACATAGAATGCACAGTCCATGTCTGATCAGTCATAATATCTCTACACACAGCATGCACAGTCTGTGTCTGATCAGTCATAGCCTCTCTGCACACAGCATGCACAGTCAGTGTCTGATCAGCCATAGCCTCTCTGCACACAGCATGCACGGTCTGTGTCTGATCAGTCATAACGTCTCTACACACAGCATGCACGGTCTGTGTCTGATCAGTCATAGCCTCTCTGCACACAGCATGCACAGTCTGTGTCTAATCAGCCATAGCCTCTCTGCACACAGCATGCACAGTCTGTGTCTGATCAGTCCTAGCCTCTCTGCACACAGCATGCACAGTGTGTCTGATCAGCCATAGCCTGGCTACACACAGCATGCACAGTCTGTGTCTGATCAGGCATAGCCTCTCTACACACAGCATGCATAGTCTGTGTCTGATCAGCCATAGCCTGGCTGCACACAGCATGCACAGTCTGTGTCCTATCAGTCATAGCCTCTCTACACACAGCATGCACAGTCTGTGTCTGATCAATCATAGCTTCTCTATGTTTCTGCACACACCATGGATCCTATTCTCAGAGGCATGGCTGATACGCAAAGATTGATTCTTTGGTTGCTTGCTCAGTTGAGTGCCCTGTTGGCCTGCTTTCACTGAATGATTATTGGACTACTGGCTGCAGTGGCTTTTGTCTTGCCTTCAAATACATCTCCATTGTTTATAGCGCTATTTATTTATTTATTGCCATTTGTTTACTGCTAAAGACTGTAGGATGCATTAAACAAGTGGCTCTACATAACATTCTTGTTTTCTGTGAGTTTTTTTTTTATTGCTCTGCATTTGGAGGTCTTATTTTAGTTTATCATCTATTGTAACCCCTAGTTTTTTGTGGGGTACTACTTCAACTGGTGCATTATTTAGGGATCAGATCTTACAGGTACTTTTCTCATGGGTACGTAATTTGCAGGAAAAAGGAGTTAGGTTTCCTCTGGATTAGCAAGGAGCTGGTGATTACAAAGTCAGTTTTCAAAAGAGTTAATGGTCTGTTGTGTAATCTTTTCTAAAGTTTCTAGAGATCTGAAACACAGATTAGGGGGTCATCATCTGCATACTGTACAAGGGTTGCTTGTTGTACAGAGTATGAAGATTGTTTGTAAAGATATTAAATAGAAGAGGACCAAGGTTAGAGATTTGTGGTACACCTGTAATGATGGAATAAATCAGGGGGAAGTGTACAATTCCAACTGACTGCCCGGTTGTGTTCTGACAAGCAGTAATTATACCACTGAAGACTCGGTTGTGAGATACCCCTTGTGGACAGTTGTAGTAGGAGTTTCTTATGAGACATTGTCAAACGCTTTTGTTAAGTGTAAAAATAAGGAAGCTACAAGTTTATCACTATCGCTGGCTCTATTTATGGTATCTGTAGAAGTTAGGGCTGCAGTAGTCATGCTGTGACCAGGTCTAAAACCATGTTGAGTATTGGTTAGTAATTGTTCCTTTAAGAGATGCTGGAGTAGTTGTTTGTTTATGAAAATATTTCTCTTATATTTTTCATAGGGGGGATAAGGTGGCAATGAGTCTGAAATTAGACGCTAGGTAGAAGTGCCACCTTTGTGGAGAGGGATGGTATGGCATTTATTTCCAGATGATAGAGATAGAGGATTCCTGTACTGACCTGTTATAAGGATGGAGACTGGATATATAATGTCATTAGTAGATATTTTGAGGTATTCTGCTGGGAGGTCATCTGCAGAGGGTGACCAACATTTAAGTCTGTATAAAAATTTTCCTATGAAGGAGGTGGCAACTGGTTTTACTATGAGGATATTAGTGGATGGTGGCAAATGTGAGTCAATGGAGTCAGGAAAGGATTCATTGGTGAGGGCAGATGTGCTGTCAGTGAAGTATGAGTTAAACTTGGTGGCTCTTTCTGAGGGGGAGTTACTTGGACAAGGGTTAAGGACATTGGTAGTTCCTGGGTGCAAAATTTGGTTAATAGGTGACCAGAATTTTGGGGAGTGGGGTTATATCTAAGGTTATTTTGTAAATCAGAATAGTAGTGCTTCTTATCAAGGTTGACTTGCTTTTTGGTGTAAGACTACAAAATTCTTTAAAATCCTGTAGTTTTCTGGTGTTTTAAGTTTCTGACACTCTTTCTATGTCTTGCATAGGGCCTTTACTCTGATTAGTAAGCCAAGGGGCAAAGCTAGATTTTACTGTTTTCCTACATAGTGGTTCAAGGCTGCTTAAAAAATTTGGAGTTTGAGGAGATTTAGATCTATAATGCATACTCATCCATTCATCATTAACTTCTTTTCCCATTTTTGCACATGTGGTCAGGGTGCCACTTCAACAGTGACAATCATTAGAGCCATGGTAGTACTTCCATACTACACTCACACACATTCTCACACCTATGACCATTTTATAGTGTCCAATCCACCTGCTGCATGTCTTTGCAATGTGGGAGGAAACTGAAGCATCCGTAGGAATCCCACTCAAAAACAGGGAGGATGTGCAGAATGCATGCTTATGTGACAACATTTTGCTTAGCACTGGTGATGAAGTGAAAACATGGTGGAGTGTCTGAGATTACTGTAGGGACACAATGCCTTCTTTCATACCTTGTTTTGACTACAGTAGTTGAAAATCTACAGTGAAAATAAAGTATTAGTAGTAGGTGATTCAGTTAAAACGGCAAGAAAAATTTCCTTCCAAAACTGGAAAAAAATAAGAGTATTTGCATGTTCTCTTAAATGTTGTTATTTAGAGGATATAAAAACAGCTTAAGGAGACTGATAAATAAAAACAACAAATATTCACACTTTATCACAATGATGTAGGTAGGACCCATAGAGAGAAAACTGAAGAGATATGTGTGTAAAGAAAGTGGAGAATAACAGTTACATTTTTGCTTGTGTAAGTCTAGAGCATTAATAATAAAAGTGACTTATTGGAAGCAACATTTCTTGGGCATCATGGTAGAAATCATACACATCATTGAAACTTAGTTTAATCATTTGTCTTTCCAAAATAATATAATATTAGACAAAACCAAGAGGATCAAAGGGCTCAAACAGATGCCATATGCTGCCCGGTTAAAGAAACTCCAGCTCTACTCAGTGGCATACCACCTGCTCAGAGGCGATCTGTGCCTGACGTATAAAGCCATGTCCAACCCGGAATTAATGGACATGCTGCACCTCAGAAAATCCAAATCCCATTGAGCTACGCGCTCGAGAGACTTGAACCTCAGCACTGAAATAAATAGGACATGCTGGAGGGGCAGATTCATAACACAGAAGGCTCCCTTCACTCTGGAATAAAATCCCAGTCCAGGTTGGGCAGAGTCCCACATTGACTCTCTTCAAGAGGAATCTTGATGAGTGGATGGGAAATCGTAGGTTTACCCCGGCTATCACGTCTGTGTCACTGTTAGACAGAGGCACAGTATACTAACCTCAAAAAAAGGCATAGCAAAATTAATTTAAAATGGGTGGCGAAAGCCAAACACACTCTGGCTAGGCTTACAAATGCCCTAGGGCAGATAGCCTAGTATGAACCTATGAACCTATAAAAAAAGATTGGTATTGGGATTTCAGTTTATGTTAATAATGTTACCTGCCTGTTTTTTTTTTCAGAATTGTGCCAAATCTGAACAGATCTCAGTTATGCTGCTGAATGATGGGTTAAATTAGGAGGTATGTGGGTGTTACATGAGTCCATTAGTAGATTCTTTGGAGACTGAACAGATTATGGCTAGGTTTGTTAATATTGTTACTTCTAAATATTGTCTGCATGTGGTAAACTGAAATGCAACAAGGTCAAAGTGGGGTACCTTCTGACATGTCCCTGTAGAACACCCAATATTGGAAATAAATAATTCTGTAGTGTAAAATCAGCACAATATGACTCCAACTAGGACAATTAATGTGTTAAATTTGGTCCTTACAACAGATGTTTACATGCTTCTGACCTAACAATGACTTCCCATTAGAGAACTCTGACAATAAGGGTATACTGTTTTCATAAAAAAAAATGAGTTAAAAATCGAGAGAGGAATTTTTATGATGACAAATATGACTGCATTAAGTTCAAACTGAATCACTGGGACTAGAAAGGATAATTTGAGGGTACCTATGTGGAGACCATTTGGTCCACTTTTTTATTTTAAGGTAGATGCCCTGATAAGTGCATATGTAGTATAATATATAAGTATATATTACAAAATAAATGAGTAAGCAGAAATGGTGTAACTGGCCCTCATTGGTAGAATATAAAAGCTATTCTACATCTGTCCAGAATTTAAAAGTTTTACTGGAAAGAGATGAGGGATTGTCCTTCAGGAAAAAGGAAGCTAACAAATATAAAAAGTTGCTCAGGAATAAAATAAATAAAAAGAGAAAACAAAAATCTGTCGGTCACAAATGTTAAATATCACATTCTACAGGTATGTCCAAGAGTGTAAGTGTACCAACATAAACTCTGTTACCTTACAGGTGGGGGAGTAGGTTGTCTGCGGCACTAAGAAAATGGTTAACTTGTTTGCAGAACCTATCAGAATAATTTTCATTATGTTCTTTTCTGTGTCTGACCTAGCTCTTGCCCACAAATCTATTTTACCATGTTGTTGAGGTGTTTAATAATAAATACTGAATTAGACCCTGACAACATACATGTTTATTCTTGAACTTAGGGAAGAGTCAGACTTGTTTTCCTTTAGTAGTGTGGTTTAAGCTCTCATTATAGGAGGGTTTTGTACCTTTATATTTAAAGCAGGCTTTATTTACAGCTATCCATTATGGGGCAGGTACTGTTGAAGCTGCAAACTACAGACCCAAATAATAAACACCTAATTTTCACTGTGAGCATCAATACGCTCTTTTGATTACTTTGCTTCCTTTAATTTTCATTAGTGGCCATCTCTATTAAAGTATGTTATAGCAATAACCCACGCCTGAGTGTGGGTAATGCTGGATTTACCCACGGCTGGTGTGGTTTGGTCAGGAGGGCGAAGCCCGAGTGGCCAAACAAAGCCAACCGTGGATAAATCCAGCATTACCCACACCCAGAAGTGGATTATTGCTATTATACAATGACATTATTTAAGAAAAAGATAATTACTTTTCTTAAATAATGGCATTGTATAATGCCTCCTTGCTGCCCTTCCGCAGCTGTCTGGTATTCTGCGGCAGTTCTGATGTACTGTGCATGCGTATGCCTACGCAGTACATCAGAGCTGTGGGCAAAAGCAACGGAGAAAGCAAGATCTCCGTTGCTTTTTAAAAACTGTTTTGCTATGTTAAATGGGTTTAACATAGTGAGACAGCTTTAAAAAAAGCAACAGAGAATCTCCGTTGCTTTTTTTAAAGCTGTCTCGGTATGTTAAACTCATTTAACATAGCGAGGCAGTGTGAAGCAATGGAGATCTTGCGTTTTCCATTGCTGTAAAAAAAGAATTATAGTAATGGAAAAAGTCTGGGTGACCGGACCTTTTTCCATTACTATAACTCTGATTTACAACATGCATGCTGACCAATCAGTGTGCACGTTTTTGAATATTAATGGGGGGGGGGTCATTGTATAATAAGGAATGTTTGAATGACAGGCCTGAAAACGTGGCCAAGTTAAATTGCCTTTTTTTAAAGTAACAACTGAACTTCAGTGTTTGACTGTAAGAAATCTGACCCCTGTGATTAGCAGGTGTTGGCTGAGATGGTTTGTGTTGTGTTCACACTTTTAAATACTGTACCTAGAATTAAAGTCTTTGATGTTAATCTTTCCCAAGCTCAGTGACTTGTCTCAGCAAACATTGTACAATGCAGAAATGCTGTAACAAAACACCAAAAGAAACCTGGACTTTTACAGAAAATACAGTTTAGAAAAAAAAACGCAAAAATCAAATACTGACACAAAGTAAGAAGAGTTACATGAGCGTGTTGTCTTTCTTTCTGGCACTGAGAGTTTGATTTAAAGGGAAAAAAAA
Source organism: Protopterus annectens (assembly GCF_019279795.1). Lineage (NCBI taxonomy): Eukaryota > Metazoa > Chordata > Ceratodontiformes > Protopteridae > Protopterus > Protopterus annectens. The sequence continues at coordinate 205,104,685 of NC_056747.1, read as the reverse complement.
TGGCATCTGAAAACTAAGCTTGAAAGCTCTGCCTTTGTACAGACTCCAGGCTACACTATTTATCTGAGGTGTGATTCTGGCAATCTGTAACTGATAAAGCACATTTAAATGCCATTGTTTAAGATGCATTGTTGTCATAACGGCACTGTAGTTGAGATATTTGACCTAATCCTAACTACTCTGTCATTCTTAGTAGCCTTCGTGATGTAACAGATGAAACATATGCAGGAAAGAAAGGCAAACATAATTATTAAATGATGCTTTTTCTGTATGTGAAGTGTTTAGTATTGGATTACAAGGAAGAAAATTTACTTTTGGAAAATAAAACTTGATTTTTGGGTGGAGTTTTCCTTTAAGTCCAACAAGGTCAGTTATGAGGTCAGAATAGCCTAATAGGCTAAAGACAGCCATAAGGCCTTCTACAGCTACATCCAAAACCTCAAAGACAGCACACATCAGTGTGCCAAACTGGTGGCCAGTGGTACCACCTTCAATGAGCAGAGTGTCATAGTGAATTTGCTGGCTAATAAATTCAACTCAAATTTTACCCCCACCCCTCCTCCCATAAAATACCTACTAGCATAACCCCCCCCAACTATTAACAGGGAGCAGTTTCTAGCAGTACTCACTAAGCAAAAACACAGCCTCAATGGGCCCCAACAATATCCTAGGATGCCTCCTAAATAACTTGCAAAATAAGCTATCAGGTCAACTTGAGTCACTTTTCAACTACTTCATCAAAACAGATTTTGCACCTTGAATATGTAGAACTGCAATGGATATCTTGCTTCACAAAGGTTTATCATCAACTCACCTCAGAAACTACAGACTAATTAATCTGACTAATCTAATATGCAAAGCCATGGACCACATTATCACGAAAATGATCAGCAAAGACATAGGAAACCTTATATCACTAGACCCAACTCAGTGTAGCTTTGTCAAGGGAAGGCCATGCCTACTAAACCTGGCAGACTTCTTTGAAAAGATTACCAAGGCAATAGATGAGGGGAAAATGGTGCATACCGCCTACCAGGACATGGCTAAGGCATTCGATACAATGCCTCACAATAGTATGAACTTAGCATAAACCCCTACATAACTCACTGGTTTGACAGCTGGCTCACAGACAGAACCCCAAGAAATCAGGATTGGTGATACCCCCTCCACTATGAGACCACTGACTACAAGGGTACCTCAGGGATCTGTGCTGAGACCGCTCCTTTTTAGTAACTGCTTCTCTATGAGGGTAATGTCAAGGGCCTTTGGCTGACCAAGTTTGCAGATGACTGCAAACTGGGAGCTATCATCGATTCTCTGTGTGCCACAAACATCTTACAAGAGGGTCTAACAGAGACAAATGACCAATGCCAAAGTCACGGACTAAAACTCAGTGGTATCGAATTGATGGCAGTTTTGTCAAAAGGCACTATAATGCATTTCTTGGCACTAAGAGCTGACATGGTAGTCAAGGATCTGACCTCTAACCAACATGTGGCCAAGGTAGTAAGAAAATCATTCTATATTGCCCAGCTTGTAAGTAAGGACATGGCATCCAGGTCCAAGGAAGTCATAATGCCACTTTATTCAGCTCATAATCAGACCCATCATTGAGTATAATACAGGCTTTAGCATGTGTGTGACCAGACATATGCAATAGCTGAACCACCCACAAAGGTTCCTTAACATGTGACTCCAAGTATAAACACATTGCCCTATATGAATCACCTTAAAAAAAATGGCGGCTCCTTGTATGACAATGGCTGTTTGAATCTCATCAGAAAAGTGCATTATCTGTTTTGTTTTTAATCAGGAACTTCAAAAAAATCAGTTACAGAAGCAGAAAATGAATGTATACTAAGCTACAATGCAGTGAATCTGCTATAAACTGGATCTACAATCTCACCTTCCTGTCTGTATGATGAGCTACTTGAAGTGAGGCCTGTAAGGCCAAACATACTACAAGAACTCCTAAACCTGAACATTTTGCTAAAACATGGCCAGGAATGTAAACATCTGGTTAATCATGCATTTATCGCTCCTGGCAAACACTTAAAAAGGAAAAGACATGCAAGATCAAGAAAAAGATGAACCAGAGCTGGAATTACAACCAGATTAAAAGCTAAACCTCATAGGCCTGCACTGCCTTACATACTACTGACTAATGTATGCTCACTAGAAAGTAAGATAGATTACTTAAGGCTGGAACTCTCTTCACAAAACAAGGTGAGAAACAGTTGTTTGTGTTGACAGAAATTTAGCTAAATCCCAATATCAATGACAGCACAGTAAATGTAGGGGCAATGACTTTATTTACACCCGATAGAATTCAATCACTCTGTGGCAAACCCCACTGAAGGGGAGTATGTATATATGTGACCTACAGCTGGTATAGCAACTGTGAAGTGATTATCTTGTTCTCTTCCAGAGAATATTGAGTTCCTGTCTTTAAAATGCAAGCCATACTATTTGCCTAGAGAGCTTAATGGAGTATACATTACAGCAGCCTACATCCCACCTAGTGCAAACACCAGCAAAGTGTTGTCTACTCTTTATCAGTCCATAAGTGGTTTCCAAGACAAGAACCCAGAGTTTGCACAGGTAATTGCAGGTGACTTTAACCAGAGCAACCTAAAGTCAGTACTAGCCCACTACCATCATCATTTGAATTTTGCCATGAACGGAGTGAATACTCTGGATAAGGTATATGTCAACATAAGGCAGGCATACAAGGCAGCACCTTCTCCACATCTTGGAAACTGTGATCATCTTGCCATCATGTTGGTTCCTGCATATAAACCACTGCTAATATCTGGCAAACCAACAAGGAAACAAATAAGGCTATGGCCTCAGAGAGCAGTCTCAGCACTGCAAGACTGCTTTGAGTGTATGGACTGGTCAGTGTTTAAGGAGGCAGCCTTGTTGGACAACTAAATTGACCTGGAAGCATATACAGAGTTGGTTATAGCTTATATCTCAAAATGTGTAGATGACATAACTACCACCAAGTACATCGCTATATGGGTGAACCAAAAGCCTTGGTTAACCAGTGAGGTGTATGGGGTCATAAAAGCATGAAATGCAGGATTTCAATCCAAGGACAAGGAACCCCTAAAAGTAGCTGAAGGCAAACTGAGCAAAGGTATAAACGAAGCAAATAAAACCTATGGCAGAAAGATCCAGGGTCACTTTAATGATCAAAATGATACCAGACGCCTATGGAAGGGCATACAAACCATAACTGACTACAAACCTGCATCAGCCGCTTGTGATGACAACAGTGAATTCTTGAATGAGCCGAATCACTTCTTCAGCAGGTTTGACGTGGATAACAAAACAGTGGCAAACAAACTCCCTGTCAGTAAGGATGAAGTAGTGCTGCACCTGAACATAATAGATGTCCTAACAACCTTGAGACATGTCAACCCAAGAAAAGCAGCAGGCCCTGATAAAATTATGGGCAGGGTACTGAAAGACTGTACATCAGAATTAGCATTGGTGCTCACAGAAATTTTAGTCACTACACTGCAACTAGGCAGTGTACCAAGGTGCTTTAAGAAGATGACCATCATTCCATTACCCAAGAAACCAAAGCCAACAAGTCTAAATGACTACTGACCAGTTGCTCTGACTTGGAAGTTGATGAAGTGTTTTGAAAGGCTGATTAAAAAGCACATAACATCAAGCATACCAGCAACTTTGGGCACACTGCAGTTTGCATATAGGCCAAACCATTGCAAAGCAGATTCTATCTCTCTAGCACTCCATGAAACCTTGACCCACTTGGAAGGTAAGAACCGCTATGCCAGAATGCTATTCATTAACTTCAGTTCTGCCTTCACCACTGTCATCCTTCAGAATCTAGTAAAGAGAGTAGTACAGCTGGGCATCAACACCCTGTTATTCAATCAAATCCAAACTTTCCTCACAGACAGGCCTCAAAAAGTTTTTGTGTGAGCAACAACAGTTCTGGAAGCTTAACTAAACACAGGGATACCACAGGGATGTGTCTTGAGTCCCATATTATTCACCTTGCTGACACATGACTGCTTGGCCAGACAGGAGTCCAACATAATATTCAAATTCCTAGATGACACCATGGTCATAGGTCTGATCAGGAACAGAGAGGAAGCGGCCTACAGTAGTGAGGTGGATCATCTGATAAGCTGGTGTGATGACAGCAACTTGGTGTTGAATGTCAGCAAAACCAAATAACTGATTGTGGACTTCAGAAGGTCTCAGGAAGCACATAAATCTCGAGAGATAAAAGGAACATCAATGTAAAGGGTAAGAGCCCAACATTTCTGGGAATACACATCTCAGAGGGCTTGTCCTGGACAGAGCACACCAATTACACTGTCAAAGTGCAGCAGTGGTTGAACTTCTTAAGGAACCAGAGAAAAGCAAACTTGTCACAGTCCATCCTCCAAGCATTCTACAGGGGCACCATCGAAAGTGTCCTAACTGACAACATCATAGTTTGGTATGGGAATTGTAATGTCTCTGACTGTAGGGTTCTCAGGTGAGTAGTAAGGGCAGCAGAGAAAATCATTGGTTCTTCACTTACACCCTTGGAAGACATGCATAAGACTCGCTGCATAGGAAGAGCCACAAAGATAACCAACAACCTTACCCATCCTGCAAATGGCATGTCTCCTACCTCTCCTCAGGCTGCAGATACAGAAGTATGCACTGCAAGACTTCCAGGCTGAACAACAGTTTTTTTCTCCCCTATCCATTAGCCTGTTGAACTCTGTTGACAGGTGAACCAGAAGAAAGTCAGCTCCTTCATGCCCCCCCCAATCACGTAGGCATGTATAAATCTGTCTTTTCAGGAACAGTACACATTAGAGACTTTTCACGTTCTACTAATTTTACAAATTTCACTCCATTCATATGAATGCAATATAGATAGTCATTTTCCAAATTTGAATGTGCAATTCTAACACAGTGTTCTCCACCTGCACCCTAATATGGAAAATTCAATAAAGTGCAATATAGACTGTGCAATATCTATATGTCATTTTATCTATTCCTATTTATATGTTATACCTTTGTGATGTCAAATAACTTTTTACTATATTATTTTTCTGTATGTATGTCCTTACACTGGGAGTGAAGCAACGCAATTTCGTTCAGCTACATTGTGGTGTAGCTTTGAATGACAATAAAGTTTAGTTTGACTTTTGACTTTGACTTTAAAGGAAAACTCCATCCTATCCTACAGTTTAACTCAGTCCTTAGGTTTCTTTTCTCCCTACAATATGGTTCCAGTATTTTGTAGGTGCCAGAAACCTGCTTGTACTTCTTAAAACCTTTATTTCCTTACCTTGGAATCAAAGAATGGGAAAACCCACCTACTGTTTTTGGTTTTTAAGCTTAACTTCTCACATACTTTGCAAAGGAATTTGTCTCCGCCTGCATGACATATCATAGACACAGTTAAATCTGTAATTTAGCATGCCAGGTACTGCTGTCAAACCTAGGCAGGCAATTAACCCTGCTAATGTCCAGAACACAGCAGCTGATATAAAAAAGACAGAAAGCTGTGGAACAGTTTTTATTTCAGATAGAAGGAGAACTGAACCCTCCCATTTCATAGTAAAACAAAGAAATTAGATTAGTCAGGGGTTTAATGGCAGTTGTCATCTCTTCTGACAAATTACATAAGCAGCAGCACAGTATTGAAATGCTAAGTTTTAAATGTTGGTTATTTAAATAATTTATACTTTAAGATAACTTAAATGTACTGTCAACAAAATTTCTGTGACATTTAGACGAAAGTCAGAAAATATTTTTTCTTGTAAATTGTCAACACTTTGCCATTTTCAAGCCCCCCCAACATACCCATACACATGCACATACCACACACACACACACACACATAACTGCAGAAAGAAAGACAGATGGCAACCCTATCATCTAGGTGCACTGATAATGTTCATAAAAAGGTATTTTTTTGCTTTTTTATGACATCCTACCAGAGGGGGAATGCATATCTGGTACATGCAAATCCATGATAAGACATTCCCACTGACTTTAACCCAGTTGTGCATAAACATTTTGTAGTTCACAAAGGAAATGTAATCATTGATGTCCCCATAACATACAGCAGAATTTAGTTTAACTTACATTTACTTTGTGCTCTTGCATTAAAAACATTTAGAAAAGGAAATCAGAAGTACTTTACTGCGTTTAAATGTGTGCACGCACACGCACACACACAGAGTCAGGCATGCATTTAAACACAGTATTGAATCTCACATATAGTATTTTACATGCTACATACATCTTTATACTCTCACATGCACACACACATACACGTTTTTGTGCACATACATTTTATATACACACACACATACACATGTACATATACACAAATACATATACTATATATATGTATATATGTGTGTGCAGTATGAGTGCATACAATTTATTAGTTATAATAAATGTAACATAGTAGAATTAAACATTTATTAATGTATACATTCAAGTAAATGTTGCTTAATATTTTACTTATTCCCTGTCATACATTGGCTATATTTTGCACATGCAATCTTTGTCAATATCTTTATGTCAGTATTTTTTCTTTGTATTGTAAAGTTCATTTATTACTTGTTATTTTCTTTGCCAACATAGCCTGAGTTGTGGCTGAAAAGGGTCCTGGGACCAGTTCACTTTCCTGATTACCAGAGTATAAATAAGTATGAAATAGAAAAAAGGGGGGGTGAACATGACAGAAATAATTAAGGAACTAGTAAAGCACATTTTAATTTTGCATCAGTCATGAGAGAGAAAAAAAACTGCCCACTGAAGGCATTGGGAAGTAGCAGACAGACTTACTTTTGGAGTCCTACTACTTATCACCTATAAATGTAGAGCAAGGATTGTTTACTGCAGTGAGAGTTTTCTCACATCATCATCATGAGTGTGTGGGGGAAGGTCTATCAGTTCTTTTAGAACTACAAAAGAATCCCCTTACAAAAGCCTTCCATTAACCTACTTTCTTTTGCTGGAAGTAGCTAACAGCTATTTATAGCACAGAGCAAACTCTGACAGACACATGAATGAGGCTCAGTCAGAGAAACATATGAATAGCTCTGTTACAGCAAGTATGTTTGGATGACAGTGCTTCTCAGTCCTGCTTTTCTAGCTTGATGGAATGAGAATACAACACCACTTCCTTATGTCTGGCATGACTCATATGAAGAGGACTTGAAATGTATTCTGGGAAGAAGGAATGAAAGCAAGAAAACAAGATCACATTACCAAGGCAAGCTCCTTCATCTGGCATTTTGAGGGAAACACATTAAAATGGTAAGAGAAGCACTTGGGGTAATTTTAAAGCATTAAAATAGCTCAGAAAACAAATACAGTGAAAAAAAAAAACATGTTTTTTAACTTCTAAGGTGGAATTTTCTTTTAAAGCCCTATCTTTATACTCTGCTTCCTACAGGTTACCAAGCAGTGATCTATGCCTGGAATACAAGGCATCCTCGATACAGCTCTGATGGACCTTTTGCACATCTGCAAAATGAACAGCATCAGAACTACTGTATCCAGGGATTTAAATTTTGCTTGTGACATAAATAAGACATGTTGGTGAGACAGGTGTGTCAAAGGGGAGCCTTGTGTTCTGGAACAGGGTCCCCACCCATGGGAAGCAAAGTCCATCTCTAACATAATTTAAGCATAACCTTGACCAAGGGATGAGAAATTAGAAATTTACCTTAGGTCTAGTCCCTATGTCTTTGATAGAGGCAGACAGTAATGCCCAAAGTAACATACCCCCCCCAATATAACCTCTACAAACGTCCTAAAATACCCCCTCGTAATACACACCCATGATGCATAGGGACGTAATTAGGTTAGATTGCACAGCTAGACTTATAAAGGCACTGGTGGTTGTTAAGCTGGTATATAAGCATGAACTCTGTACCTATGTTTTGATTTGGTATTGCATCATAAACAGCAGTTATGGAATCTATGAACAACATAGTGGAAGGTAACAGAAATTTTTGTTACTGTACATGGGTATATAGTGTAGATCTAGAAAAGCAGAACTCCATTATTCTGCTGTGAATGCTAATGGAGTGTTCTGCAGGTGAGGCACATTGACTGCAAGGCATGCTATAATAAAAAGTGCTAAAATTCGTAAGCCACCACTATCTACATAAGCTTTATGATTCTCAAAACTGGAAGTGATTATATCAATGTGCATAAAGGATTAATATGCATTTATAACTTTTTTACTCACTTGTCTTTGTGAAGTCACCTATTATTTTCAGATGACATTATGAAGGCGCTCTTACCTAGTTATGAAGCTTGAATGATTTGCTTTCAAGACAGCCATAAATATGGCAGATATATTATGCACAAATGAATGACAAATGAATGACAGTCACTGAAGTAATCTCACCTTGCAAGCCTTATTGTTTTCTGTTTTTAAATGAACTGTTTCTAGCAGGTCAGGCTGTGGGGTCATGACCCCGTGACAACATTTGACACAATGGTATTTGTCAGCAGACTGATAGTTGTTCGAGCATTAGTTGTCTACCAGGAAATATCACGATTTTTAACCTAGTATGTCTAACCTAAATGATATTGTTTATTAATTAGTCAATACTTATTCACATGATACCCAAATGCCCAGCACCATACTTATCCAGTTCTCCAAAACGTATATAATCCCTTTATTAATCAGGCTCCATGTTCTACCTAATCATGTGAAGAACATTCATTCATTTCACAAAAGGATGCAAAATGCATCAATTTATTTGTAATTTAGAATATATTTTTCTTATGTCTAAGTTTTATATCTCTGTTGATCACCATTACGTGCACACACACACACACACACACACACACACACACACACACACACACACACAATGTGCATGTGTGTGTGTATTCATCACTCAGTACAAACATTTTCTGAATACACAACAACATGAAACAACCTTATCAAAAGTCACAAACAATGAAAACTTCAAAATAATTGCCTTAGTAATGGGTCAAGCCCCACTGCACCTCCCACATGGGACACTGCATCCCACACTCATCTGCTAAACTAAATAAACCAACTCTGAGAATGCATAATACTACAGCAAAGGGTAAAATTCCTGTCTGTGGTATTCAGTGATCTCACAAAAGCATCAGTGTCCTACTCACTCTTACCGAAATACGTTATGTTTCATGAGTTTACCCATCACAGAATGCATTCAGTAAGAATGACATTCATCCATATGATGTGTTTGTGTGTGTGTTTGTATGGATACAGTACCAAAATCCAGTAGCACCACCAAAGAACGCTCTAGTACACAAATTAGAAGAAAACAAAAAAAGGAGTGTAACACCATAGACATAAAACTGGAATTTTAATACAACAAAAACTAGAACAGGATAAGTGCTTTCGGCATGTGCCTTCCTCAGATCCTGAAAACAATTCCTACACACAACTATTTAAGAACCAGCTAACCAATCTAGTTAAAAGGCAATTAAGCAATTAAAAAATGAGGCAATGAAACATAGCAGCACTTACTCCCCATTTACATAGTGCATTTGTAACAAAAACATGTCTTAAAATAACTTAGATCCAAGCTTAGAACAAAATTACATTTTTTAAAGACAATCAGCATAGAAATTCTTTATTTTAAAACTTTTTTTGTTGCAAGTGTACTATGCAAATGGGGAATAAGTGTTGCTATGTTTCATTGCCTCATTTTTTAATTGCATAATTGCCTTTTAACTAGATTGGTTATTTGGTTCTTAAATAGTTGTGTGTAGGAATTGTTTTCAGGATCTGAGGAAGGCACATGCCGAAAGCGCTTATCCTGTTCTTGTTTTTGTTGTATTAAAGTTCCAGTTTTATGTCTATGGTGTTACGCTCCTTTTTTGTATGGAAACACACACACACACACATGTGCACTTGCAAGTGACCTTTATAGAAGAGTTTAGCGATTCAGACTGAGAAGAGACACCAAATAAATCCATTCAAAACACAGACCATCTAAAGCACAAAATATTATAAATTAACTGAAAATTCTCCACACTCTCCCTTATTTGAAACACACTTCTCTGTGAAAAATATTTCAGAGCTACTGTAAATGTCCCTTATGTGTGGTCTGAAATCTTACCAGATTGTACTACTGAAATACTTAAAAAAAAAAAAAAAACAGTCTTCTAGGCTTCCTCGTACTCCCTTCTTGATTATGTACACTAATTGCATGGTCACAAAATTATGACTGAAATAAACTGCAACTTAAATGCTGTGATGGGTGAGACTTCAGTCAAATATAGAACCTAACATGTGAAACTTAAAATAACTTCACAACAAAATTATTTAGAAATAAAATAGAATACAGCCGTGTATGTGTGTGTGTGTGTATTTAAATACATGCAAACGCACATACTCTCTCTCTCTCTCTCTCTCTCTATATATATATATATATATATATATATATATATATATTTATTTATTTATTTATATATATGAATCTACTTCATATGGCCATTTCAGAATGTCGACATTCATATGGCCGAGACCATATGATCAACATTTAAAATGTTGACCATAGAAGAAAAAATACAAAACACAAACAAAACTTACCTTCATGCTGCTAGCAGGGGGGGGCTACGGTCCACTGCACTCCACACCCACAACCCCCCTGGAATTTAAATATACCAACTCCAAGACTGCACTACAGTGCAGAAGATGGAAATCTTTCCATTCCGCACTGTATGGAGATGCCGGTTCCACAGGGTCGACCATATGAATGTAGACATTCTGAAATGTCAACCATATGAAGGGAGCCCATATATGTGTGTGTGTGTGTGTGTGTGTGTGTGTGTATATATATATATATATATATATATATATATATATATATATATATATATATATATATATTTATATGTGTGTGTGTGTGTGTGTGTGTGTATTTGTGTTTGCGTACTTGTGTTTGCATGCATGTAAGTGAATAAATAAATATTTATACAATGCAAAATGTGTAGTATTTATTTCTATGGTTGTGGGGTAGTGTGCTTATTCGATAGACCAACAAGAAAAGAATCATGGACTTCAGCTTCTCCTGTATCCCATGTATGTCAGGATTTCAGCCATTTTATGCCATCCAAGTAGAAAACTGGGACACTGGGGAAGCAGCTTTCTTATCCTGGACAACAACAGCCATGGATGCTATTAAGGCCTCAAGAATGACCGGTTCAGAGTAAAACACAGTATGCACAGTCTGTGTCTGATCAGTCATAGCCTCTCTACACACAGCATGCACAGTCTGTGTCTGATCAGTCATACCCTCTCTGCACACAGCATGCACAGTCTGTGTCCGATCAGTCATAATATCTCTACACAAAGCATGCACAGTCTGTGTTTATCAGTCATACCCTTGCTGCACACAGCATGCACAGTCTGTGTCTGATCAGTCATACCCTCTCTGCACATAGCATGCATAGTCTGTGTCTGATCAATCATAGCCTCTCTGCACACAGCATGCACAGTCTGTGTCTGATCAATCATAGCCTCTCTGCACACAGCATGCACAGTCTATGTCTGATCACTCATAGTCTCTCTGCACACAGCATGCACGGTCTGTGTCTGATCACTCATAGCCTCTCTGCTCATAGCATGCACAGTCTGTGTCTGATCAGTCATAGCCTCTCTGCGCACAGTATGCACAGTCTGTGTCCAATCAGTCATAACCTCTATACACAAAGCATGCACAGTCTGTGTCTGATCAGTCATAGCCTTTCTGCACACAGCATGCAGTCTGTGTCATCAGTCATAGCCTCTCTGCAGATAGCATGCACGGTCTATGTCTAATCAGCCATAGGCTCTTTGCAAACAGCATGCACAGTCTGTGTCTGATCAGTCATAGCCTTTCTGCACACAGCATGCATAGTCTATGTCTGATCAGTCATACCCTCTCTGCATATAGCATGCACAGTCTGTGTCTGGTTATAGCCTCTGCGATTCTGCACACACTATGGATCCTATTGTCAGAGACATGGCTCATATGCAAAGGCTTTATTCTTTGGTTGCTTGCTCAGTTGATTGCTCTAGTGGCCTGCTTTCGCTGAGAGATTATTTGGACTCTTGACTGTAATGACTTCTGTGTTGTCTTCAAGTACATCCCCATTGTTTATATCCCTATTCATTTATTTGCTTATTTATTTATATACATTTGTTTACTGTAAAGACTGGTGGATGCATTAAAAAATTGGCTCTACATAACATTCCTGCTTTTTGCCATTTTTTTTTTATTGCTCATATGTGGATGATATATTTGAGGTTGTCTTTTGTAACCCTCATTTTTTGTGGGGCACTAATTCAACTGGTGTATTATTTAGGGATCAGATCTTAAAGGTATTTTTCTCATGGGTAAGTGATTTGGGGGCAAAAAGGAGTTTGGTTTCCTCTGGATTAAGAAGGAGCTGGTGGTAACAAAGCCAAAGAGTTAATGGTCTGTTGTGTAATCTTTTCTAAAGTTTCTAGATATCTGAAACACAGATTAGGGGGTCATCATCTGCATACTGTACAAGGGTTGCTTGTTGTACAGAGTATGAAGACTGTTTGTTTGAAAAGATATTAAATAGAAGAGGACCAAGGTTAGAGATTTGTGGTACACCTGTAATGATGGAATAAATCAGGGGAAAGGGTACAATTCCAATTGACTGCCTGGTTGTGTTCTGACAAGCAGTAATTATACCACTGAAGACTCGGTTGTGAGATACCCCTTGTGGACAGTTGTAGTAGGAGTTTCTTATGAGACATTGTCAAAAGCTTTTGTTAAGTGTAAGAATAAGAAAGATACAAGTTTATCACTATCCCTGGCTCTTTTTATGTTATCTGTAAAAGTTAGGGCTGCAGTAGTCATGCTGTGACCTGGTCTAAAACCATGTTGAGTATCATTTAGTAATTGTTCCTTTAAGAGATGCTGGAGTATTCGTTTGTTTATGAAAATATTTCTCCTATATTTTTTTAGAGGGGGGATAACATGGCAATGGTCTGAAATAAGAAACTCAGTAGAAGTACCACCTTTGTGGAGAGGGATGGTATGGCATTTTTTTTTTCCTGATGGTAGAAATAGAGGATTCCTGTATTGACCTGTTTATAAGAATGGAGACTAGGTACATACTGGCATTAGCAGTGGTTTTGAGGTATTCTGCAGGGAGGTCATCTGCAGAGGGTGACCAACATTTAAGTCTGTATAATAATTTTCCTATGAAGGAGGTGGCAACTGGTTTTATTGTGAGGAGATTAGTGGATGGTGGCAGATGTGAGTCAATGGAGTGAGGAAAGGATTCATTGGTGAGGGCAGCTCTGCTGTCAGTGTACAAGTTAAACTTGGTGGCTGTTTCTGAGGAGGAGTTATTGGGAGAAAGATTAAGGACATTGCTAGTTCCTGAGTGCAAAATTTGTTTTATAGGTGACCAGATTTTTTTCTTGGGGGGGTTAGATCTATGGTTATTTTGTAAATCAGAATAATAGTGCTTCTTATCAAAGTTGACTAGCTTTTTGGTGTACGGTTACAATGTTCTTTAAAGTGCTGTAGTTTTCTTGTGTTTTAAGTTTCTGCAGTCTTTTCATACCTTGTCTCTATTTTGCATATACGTCTACTCTGATTAGTAAACCAAGGGACAAAGTTAGATTTCACTCTCTTCCTACATAGTGGTACAAGGCTGCATAGGATGCTTAAAAAATTTGAACTGAACCTTTCTTCTGCCTTATCTAGTGGCAAAGCTTTTAGAATAGTTCAGTTAAATGATTTTAGATGAGCTAAAAAGGATCCAGGGCTACATTTTGACAGATTATTAGCATTTATGTATTCTAGTTGTTCGGCATCATGAGTAATTCATTGGATAGCATACGTAGGACAGTGATCAAGAAGGGATTCAGGAAGAGTTCCTGATGTAGTGTCGATACAAGGATCAGAGACCAGAATCCAGTCAAGAATAGGACTAGTGTCCCGGAATTTGTTAAATTGAGTAAGAGAAGTAATAAGCTAATTGAAGACATGGAGGTTAATGTTAGAAGAAATGAAAACACCCCAGTTGGCTGATATCACCAAGGATAACTGTCTCATTAGTTATATTGTATGAGATCCAGAAAAGGATGAATTCGAGTTTGGATATGTTTCCAAGTGGGATATATAGAACAATTGCACCAACGTGTTTGTGATCATTTAATTTTATGCGTGAGATAAGTAGCTCTGCATTATTGAATTTGGGCAGAGTTTTTGTAAGGGAGACATTTATGTGCGTTTGGGTAAAGGATAGCTACCCCTTCAGATTTTTTGTTTAACCTCTAATGATGCTGTATCCTGGATGTAGAATTTCTGTGTCTTTTATATGAGGTTTTAGCCATGCCTTAATATCTGGAGCATGATGAGAGATCCAGGAATGCAGTTCAGTGATTCTATTACAAATTATATGCATATTTATCGATGTAAAGTGTAGTTGCTTGGCATTATTAGAGGTGATCAGATGGGTGATATGGGGGGAGAGGGGTTAGAGATTAAAGGACCGTCTTGGTTAGGGTGTATATTACCACACAATTTGATTCTTGAAGAATGTTGGAGGGAGTGAAGGCGTTTTATAATGGTTGTTTTTATTTTTATTGCTTGCTTTGTTCTGCGGTGCTACTGAGAAGAAGTAAACAGTTTGTATTTTCTCTCTGCTATACAGCTTACAGCTGGTATTTACAGTTTTTAGCATTAATTTATACTGGGATTGAAAAGCTAAATGAAAGCTTCCATCCTGTTTTATTTTGTTCATCCATCCAGTTAGCCACTTTCTGGCTTGGTTGTCCTGGTAGGAGTCAAGGTGTTTTGTTCATCCATCCAGTTAGCCACTTTCTGACTTGGTTGTCCTGGTAGGAGTCAAGGTGGTTGCAAGCTGAGCATGCCAGAGCAGATTTCATTAATCATGGTAATTAAAAGTTCCCACCTCATCCTTTGGGATTCCTCCACACATTCCTATGCAAGTGAGAGACAGAGAGACAGGAAGAGAGAGAGATATATGTGTGTAATGTCATATCACTCTTCCCAGCAGCCTCTTCTAACTGGGTTATTCCCAGTATAGCTCTCAGAGAAGGTGATCAGTTCACCAAAACACCTTAACCGACTCATCTATTGTTACATGGAATATTCTTTGAGATTTGATATTAAATATTTTATCGATGCTCTTTAAGCCTAGTATCAGCAGACTTGATTTATCTGCTACAGTTATTTACTATCTGAGTTTGACCATTAGTAACCATTCCAGGCAGGTATCTACTCTTTATTAGTTACTCATATTTATTTTAGATTTCACAGCCTTAATTTAACTTTCACATTTTTTTTAATTACTCACTACAGGAGCAGAGGAAAATAACTTTCTTGGGTGGTGAAAACCAGGGAACCTTGTTGGCTAGGCTTACATAGGCCCTTGGGCTGATAGCCTAGTACCTAGCTATGAACCTAAAAACATTTTAGGATTTTATTTATTACTGCTCATTTCATTATACTGTTTAATTGTATAAGTCATATTTATTTTGTTAGTTTCCATTGCTTTCCTAATAGCCACTGATATACAGTGGTTGTAATGGACGTTGCAACCATTTCTGAATATGAAAATACACATTGTTATCAGGTTACTGTAAGGGCACACTGTTATCATTATGTCACTGTATTAGATACATTGTTATTACTAGGTCATTATAGGAGACACAGTGTTAGTGTTAGCTCACTACTGGGATATTCTCCTGCCTCTGGGTGCAGAAGTCTTAACCCTGATTATATTATGTGGCTATAGCAGGCAGCCCCCACCCCCAGTTTAGAAGTGTGCGGGTAGCTTTGTCTCTCAAAGAAAGGTTTTAAACTAAATAAGTTTTACTGTTTGCTGTAAATGTATAGTTTCTGTTGGTATTCATAATGCAAAGCATGACTTACAAATTCATGGCAGGACGTCTTAATTGGCTATTTTGCATTTAATTTTGGACTATGTCAGTTAATTTGACTTTCTAGAATTTAAATTATTTCTATGTGGTAACGTTATAGTTTATGGGAATTATTTATAATTATTGGCATTTGCTGATTATTCTGTTTTTAGATTTAGTTAACATTTGTATCACATATTAATCATATTTGATTGTTACTTTTCACTAATGAAGCCCATACAACAGAATTATCTTTTATGACTGGAATGTCTTACTGTGTCTTTGCACCATTCTTGGTGTTTGGATCTTAACTAGCATTTTCTAATCAGTAATAGAGACAATATATTCAGAGAAAAGTACAGTTTTGTACCTACCATAAATGTAGATGTCCGATAGATATGCAACTGCAGTCCTGACATATGGGTTGTCCTGCCTCAGGCAGCCCTTTGGTCGGCCGGATTCCAAAGTCCGGGTCCGGCGTCGGCTGATGTCGCCTTTTCCCCGACGTCAGAGCGGCTTGGGTATAAAAGCATCAGCCGACGCCATCTTCTTCAGTGTTTCTTGCCCCAGATGCCAGGTGCCCTCCAAGGAAGGCTAAATTTAGAGAATGGATAAAAAATTCCAGACATGCACAACAGTAATAAACAGATACACCATAATAGATATCCCCAGCTAATTTGAAAAAGGGGAGTGGACCCAAAAAGGAGAATTTACAGAGGGGTAGGAGGGAGGGAAAACCTGACTGCAGTTTCATATCTATCAGACATCTACATTTATGGTAGGTACAAAACTGTACTATGTCCTTCAAGAATGCAACTGCAGTCCTGACATATGGGTTGAATACCATAGCCAAGCTGGGGGTGGTAGGATCTAAGAGAAGGATGGTGTAGCTAAAATGCCCTGCAGGACTGCCGAAGCAAAGCCTGCTTGAGATCTGGAATATAAAGGCAGGTTGTAGTGTTTGGAAAATGTATGCACAGAGCTCCATGTAGCAGCTTCTAGAATGTCCTTTGTAGCCACCCCTCTTAGAAAGGCTGTGGAGGTGGCTATAGCTCTGGTGGAGTGTGGCCTGATATTGGCTGGCACACCTTTTCCATGGAAAGAGTAACAGAATCTGATGCAGTGTCCAATCCATTTAGAAATTGTTTGTTTGGAAATTGCCTTTCCTTGTACTCCAGCAGCGTAAGCTACAAATAGTTGGTCAGACTTTCTGTTGGCCTTTGTTCTGTCCAAGTAGTAGCGCAATTGTCTGTGTATGTCCAAAGTGTGCAGCAGCTTTTCTCCTTTATTTTGAGGATTGGGAAAGAAAGTAGGCAGGTGGATTGCTTGATTTAGAGACACCCTGGATATCACGCAGGTGGATTGCTTGATTTAGAGACACCCTGGATATCACTTTTGGCATGAATGAAGGATTGGTTCTTAAAGAAACTCTGTCCTGATGAAAAATGAGGAATGGAGGTACTGCCATGAGGGCCTGTATCTCCGAGACCCTTCTTGCTGAGGTAATTGCCAACAGGAAAACTGTTTTCCAGGAGAGAAATTGCAATTCTGAAGATGCTGCTGGCTCAAAAGGAGGAAGGGTTAATTTTTCCAAGACGAAGTTGAGGTCCCATGCAGGCACTGGTGGTTTTCTGGGAGGTTTGATATTCTTTATCCCTCTTAGAAACTCTCTTAGTAAAGGATGTGAAAACACAGGTAGATCACAGTTGTATTTTGCTGAAATTGCCGAAGCGTGTATTTTTATGGAAGAATATGAAAGGCCATTATGAAGCATTTCTGCCAAGTATTCCAGTATGTGTGGGATGCTCATTACTGATGCATCCTGACCCTTGTTTGCATTCCAGATGTTGAATCTCTTCCATTTGGCTGAATAAGTTTTTCTGGTGGAAGGTCTGCGTGCTTCCAGTAAGATCTCCTGAACTTTTTTGGAGAGAGAGATAGGGGGTGAAGTCATGGAACCCTCCAAGCTGTTAGGTGCAAAGTTTGCAGGTTGGGATGAACAGTCCTGTAATTGTGCTGAGTTAGAAGCAGAGGCCATTGAGGCAGGGGCCATGGCTTGGTGCGAGTTATGCTCCTTAGTAATGGATACCAGTGCTGTCTTGGCCAGTCTGGAGCTATCAAAATGCCTTTTGGTTGTTCTGCTTTGATCTTCAGTAACACCTTGGTCATTAATGGTAGAGGTGGGAATGCATAGATTGTTAGAGAATTCCAGCTGAAGGAGAGAGCATCCATTTTCCAGGCTTGAGGATGGTGTGTCCTCGAGCAGAACTTCTTCAGATGATGATTGAGGTGTGAGGCAAAGAGATCTATGTCCGGCCTTCCCCATGCATGAGTTATTTGTGAAAAAATGTCTGGATGCAACATCCATTCGTGCGGGTCCAAGATGTTTCTGCTTAGACAGTGTCCGCCAGAACATTGTCCTTGCCTGGAACAAACTGGGATTGTAACTGTATGTTCAGATTCAGGGACTTTTCCCAAAGAGCCATTGTTAGTCTACAGAGGGGGTAAGAATGAGTGCCTCCCTGCTTGTTTATGTACCACATGACAGTGGTGTTGTCTGTCTTTATTAGCAGTTGACCTTGCTGAAGAAATTCTCCTAAGGCCTCGATTGCATGAATCACTGCCAACATCTCTTTTTGATTGATGTGCAGATGCACTTCCCTGGGTGCCCATTGCCCTTGAATGCATCTGCCCTCCATGTGCGCCCCCCATCCATGATCTGAGGCGTCTGTTGTAATGGTTTGGCTTGTTTGAGGTTTGTTGAAAGACATGCCTTTGTTTAGCTGGCTTGCTTGTGCCCACCACAAAAATTCCTTTTGTAGACATGGAATGAGTGGAATAATTGCTTCTAAGTTGTGGCTGTGTTGAGACCATAAACTTTTTAGGTACCATTGTAGTTTTCTCATGTGTAGTCTTGCCAGTGGAATCAGAAGAATGCAAGATGCCATGAAACCCAGGGCCTGCAGGATTTTCCATGCAGTCATCTGGGTGTGCTTTGCTAGGCTTTTGAAGTAATCTGGTAATTGCTCTTGTTTTTCTTCTGTGAGGAAAGCCATTTGTGAGTTTGTGTCCAGTTTGGCTCCTAGAAAAATTATTTGTTGGGATGGCAGTAGTCTTGATTTTTGAATGTTGACTGTATACCCCAAAGCCTGTAGTAAGTGAATGACATAGTCCAAGTTTCTTATCAAGGCTTGCTTGCTGTCCGCTTGTATAAGGCAGTCGTCCAGGTAAGGGTATATTTGTATCCCCTGGAGTCTGCAATGTGCAACTACTGATGCCAGGCATTTCGTGAATACTCTGGGCACAGTAGATAAGCCAAAAGGCAATGCTGAGAATTGATAATGCTCAGACCCTGCAAGAAATCTGAGGTATCTTCTGCAACTGTGTCTGATTGGGACATGCAGGTATGCCTCCTTGAGGTCCAGAGTAACCAGCCAAGACCCCTTGCCCAGCATGGGAAGAAGTTGCTGTAACGTCAGCATTTTGAATTTTGGCACAATGAGAAAGGTGTTTAGTGTGGACAAGTCCAGTACAGGTCTCCATTGCTTTTCTTTTCTTGGAACAAGGAACAGACTTGAATAGAATCCCTGGCCTTGTTCCTGAGGAGGTACCCTTTCTATTACTTTGATTTGTAGCAGCTTTGAAACTTGTATGAATGCCTCTGCCCTTTGATTTTGTGGCAGGTTTGGCATGCCTTGTCTTGTTGGTAAGGAATGGAAGTGGAACCTGTAACCTTTGTCTATTATGTCCAGAATCCATTTGTCCTTTGTTAAAACGTGCCAATTTTTTGAAAATAAGGATAATTTTCCGCCTAAAGGTGCTTCTCTTTGAGCCTTGGTCGGCGGTGTCAAGGTCAAGTCATTGTGATTGTCCCTGTGGAGCAATAGAAGTCCCTGCGCCACTTCTCTGATTAGTTGGTTGCCATTGGCGGCCCCTGTAGGAGCCTCGGTATTGCCCTCTACCTTGAGCACGCCTGTTTTTTCCCCTTTGGAACTTATCAGTGTCTGGAAAGACCAATTCTTCGAAGGCCAATTCCTGCTGAACCTTGGTGGCTGAACCTGGAGGAAATCTTTGACTGTTTGCACTGATTTAGCCTTTTCCTCAATTGATTTCAACACATCCTGTGCATTAGCACCAAATAGCTTGTGTTTTTCCAGAGGTGCATCTAGAAGCTTTACTTTAACATGATCTGGCAATGCCTGTTCTTTCAACCAAGCATGCCTACGTATGACGGCCCCTGTCATAGCTGCCCTACATGAAGCTTCCAATGCATCATAACCACACTGAAGGAAATGATTGCTAACCTGTTGAGTATTATGGACCAAATCCTGCAAGGCCTTTCTATCTAAAGGCTCAGGAGAGGCTAACTTTTTCTGCAAATCATCCATCAAGAAATCCTGATACTGAAACATATGAAAAAGACAGTTAAGTGCCCTCATGGCAAGGGTGGTTGAGGTATACACTTTTTTGCCCCACCTTTCCAGGGACCTAGATTCCCTGTCTGCGGGCAAAGGATTTTTGGCCGTGGAAGTGGCCACTCCTTTGGGCCCCTGAGAAATAGTTTCTAGATCAACAGAGTGGGCTTTAAAAAGATGCTTATGAGTTTCAGGAACCCTGTAATATCTGTCTGGCTTGACAGGAGCAGGAGGGAGAGAATCAGGAGAAGTACTGGAGTCTGAGTACACATCATCCAATGCATCTAACACTGGGGGAATAGCTAAAGGCCTGTGCTGGGTAACTTAAGGAAAGTACGAAGCCTTTTCCTGGAGTCGGAGAAATCCTGGCCCTTCCACTGAAAGTGCTCTCTCATGTAGTGGAGAATTTCCCCGAAAGAAATATCCTCAGGAGGAGAGGCAGTGGGAATGGATTTATCAGCATCAGAATCCTCGTAGGCCTGGAAGGATTCTTCCTGGGAATCTGAATGGCCTGAGTCACCAGATGCTTCATCTGAGGAAAGGGTATCTGTCTGCTCAACCCTAGGCCTTTTGTCTGCAGGTGGCTGAGAACCTCTGTCTGGATGAGCCTGAGAGCCTCTGATTAAAGAAATTAGATCTGCAGCTAAAGTCATGATCTGTTTATCAGTAGTGGGACCCTGGGGAAAAGATTTAGGAGGGTGAGACTTAGCCTGGCTGGCAGCCTTAGCACGTGTGTAGGCCTTGATGGACATAGACACCGGAGGCCTGGCTGCCCCATGTGCTGGAGTAACTTTGTCCACCGGTATGGTGTCAGGCAAATCTTGGGCTTCGGTTTCAGGAGGAAAATCAACAACCGGCACCGGGGTAGCCTTCGGGACCGAAGTGTGTGGTAAAGCGGTGTCGTCGGTCTGGAGTGGTTGAATTACCGCCTCGAAGAGACTGATGCACTTGCAGTAGGTTTTGGCATGGTGTCGGTGGAAGTCGCAGGCCGAGAATGTCGGTCCCGGTCCTTCTGTTTTATGGAAATATGTGCTGTCGGTTGCTCCGACGGCATGATATAGGAGTAATTTTCCCCAAAAAAGTCTTCAGCAAATTCTGCCCGGCGCCTGAGTGTGCACTTATTGAAGCAAGCACAGACAGCACAGGCCGAGACATCGTGGTCTGGGCCAAGGCAGGGAAGGCAGTAAGAATGGAAGTCCTTATGAGGTATTTGTTTACCACAAGACAAACAGTTATTAACTTTTGCAGTTTTATCTGACATCGGCTGTGGCAAGAAAAGGTTCCCCAATGGGGTACTTAGCTTTTTGATGACTTTGGTAACTGAAAACACAGGAGCTGGCCGACCGGCACTTGCGAACTGCTTCTGCTTCGGGCACCGCGTGGCAAGAAAGACTGAAGAAGATGGCGTCGGCAGATGCTTTTATACCCAAGCCACTCTGACGTCGGGGGGAAAGGTGACATCAGCCGACGCCGGACCCGGACTTTGGAATCCGGCCGACCGAAGGGCTGCCTGAGGCAGGATAACCCGTATGTCAGGACTGCAGTTGCATTCTTGAAGGACATTTGAAGGGCAGAGGCTTTCATCTACCACATTTCCTGATGCATCTTGCGCAGGCCATACCATACATAACCTGAAACCATCTTAGGGAAAAGAACATTAATGGATGGATAAAGGTTCACACTACTTGCAGATGATATGCAAGCATCATGCAGTCATAAACAGATCACAAGTAGAAAATTCAATTCTCTTTCCAAGCACAAATTGCTGTATGCTCTGGCAAAGTCCTACAACACATCTCTTGTTAAATGTATTTCCAAGAACGATACATTCCACTTATGAATACCTTGCTTGTTAACAACAGTTTCTTCCCCTCTCAGAGGTAGACTTTCCTCCACTGGTCCCCATAATGTAATGCAGTACATATGGTGAGGTCAGTGGAGGATGACTGATGTTTGACCAAGAATCTGTGAAATTTCAAATGTAGACCTAAGACAGTCACCACATAATGTAGTCTGGAAACAGGTACAGGATCTAGGTTCTTCTTAATTTGTCCACCACACTGGAAAATTATTGTTTCACAAAAACTCATTGACATCATCATCAAATAATTGTTGAGTCACCCAAATTATATTTTCTGAGGATGACTTCTAACTACTGAGCAATAATGACTCTATTTGCACAAGCTGTTACTTCTGCTACCCATCAGAATGAACACACCTCTCACTGGTCTTCCTTCTCAGTGCAGTAATCTCTCACCTCTTGGTAGAGCATGATTCATGGTTCGCTCATTGTCTGTTTTACCTACACACTTGAGCCCTGTTAGATATATCATGTGATCTTGAGGTTTTTCAAGTACAGGAGTTTGAATGACTTGTATTGACTGTTCCTTGTGTTTGAGCAGCTTTCTCCCTTTCTGTCTCTGTTTGCAATGCAGTGTACATGATTTACATGCTGTTAGATGCCTTAGAGGTGTCATTGCCCATGGTTTCCAGGAATATTTTGAGTCTCTTGTAAGTTAAAGTAAGCACTTACTAATTAGTGAAATATATCTGTCCTTGCATTGTTGATGCTTCCATTCTTTGTTGATTTTATACGCATTTTGTAGATGTCTAGTACATACCAGGTGGTCGTTAAATGTATAACAAAGCCCTCTGATCCAGTGACCATGTGTGGATCAAGTGCACTTCCAGGACACTTGACATGGCATTCT
Organism: Protopterus annectens; assembly: GCF_019279795.1. NCBI lineage: Eukaryota > Metazoa > Chordata > Ceratodontiformes > Protopteridae > Protopterus > Protopterus annectens. The sequence continues at coordinate 205,081,625 of NC_056747.1, read as the reverse complement.
GGGATCAAGCCATTGGCACTGACCACAGACTCACTGACTGATGCTGTGCTGTGCTTTCCAGTTGATGTATATCAGCCCGTTTGAACCTGTAGGTACCATACGTGCATGTCGGTGTATATTGTGACCCCGTTACTAAAGGAATGCTGGTATCTCTGAAGAAAGACTCCAATGAGGAGTAATGAGATTTATGCATTGCAGTTTTATGGCAACATCTTTTCAGAACAGTGGATTATTAAAATGCTCTCCTTACCCCTTGTATACATTCCTCACAAATTTGTGATTATTAATTATTTGAATTGTGCAGTACCTGAAATCTGAGTAATATTTGTTTAAGATCACCTTAGTCTGGCATTTCTGTATGAATTAGAAGGTGTTTGCAAGTGCTTATGCCAACCACAGCAGTCTTATGCTTAGACTCCACATGTTTCCAAATTCTATCCATTATATTAAATTGTGTCTTCAACTTATTCTCAAAACTGGTCAAGGAATCCCTTTATGAAGCTATTTATGAAACTCTAAAAGCTCAGACATTCCTTACTACTGTATAATAGCAGGTTAACAAAGTGCAAAATTTAGTTTACCAAGCAAACAAACTCAAGAGGTTAGGTACAAATCCTTATGTCACATGGTGGATAGTCAACTGGCTCAAAGACAGGACCCAGGAAGTTAGAATTGGGGAGTCCACCTCTACAAAGAAGCCAGTCACAAGTGGAGTCCCTCAGGGATCAATCCTTGGAGTGCTCCTTTTTGGCATTTACTTCTCAGAAGTCAAGGACAATGTCAGTGATCTCTGGCTGACTAAATTTGCAGATATTTGCAAATTAGGAGCTGTCATTGAGTCTCACACTGACACAAATGTTCTCCAGGAGGGGCTGACACAGACAAACAACTGTTGCCAGAGCCATGGACTAAAACTAAATGCCAAGAAATGCATAATAGTATTCTTTGGGAAGTCATTCATCCCTGGTAACTATCATATTGACAACACACCCCTTAGAGTTGACCCATTAGTCAGGGACTTAGGGACACACACATAGATAGCAATCTAGCCTTTGACCATCATGTGTCTACAGTGGTAAGGAAATCATTCTATACTGTGCAACTTATAAACAAAGTTATGGCATCTAAGTCCAAGGAGATCATTGTTCCACTGTATCTGGCAGTCATCAGACCTATCATTAAGTACAATGCCCCCTTTGGTATGTACCTAACCAGGCATATTCAACAGTTGGAATGTCCACAGAGGTTCCTCACTAAAAGAATACAGGGCATAAGTAAAATGTCCTATGCAGTCCGACTTAAGGCCCTATCACTGTATTCTGTCTCCTACAGGTTTTTGAGGAGAGATCTATGCCTGGTATACAGGGCATTGTCAGACCCCATTTGGATGGACCTCCTGCATATTCACAAAATAAACAGCACCAGAATTACCCATTCTAAAGTCTTAAACCTTGCATGTGATTTAAATAGGACCTGCTGGAGAGACAGGTATTTGTCCCAGAGATTCTGTCTCTGGAACAGGCTCCCCATCCATGTAAAGCAGAGATCCTCCCAAACCCAATTTGAGTGTAACCCGGACAATTGGATGGGGAACAGGAAATTCATCCCTGGTTTAGCACCTATGTCTCTAATGGAAACAGGCAACCTGTAAATGTTTCATCTCCCAGGCCCCTGCTTACACTTATGAAGGGTATCAGAATTTGTCAAATATTTGGGATGCATGGCTAGGATTTAAAAGGCCCTTGTGGTCATTAATCTAATAAACACCCATGAATGCATGAACCCTCCATTTTCCCAACAGCTAACATTCTAAAGTACCCCTCCCAGAAAGAAAAGCTCTACCTTATGTAAAAAACATAAGTCTCTGTTTACAACTATATATGTTACATACTAATGTACACAATATTTTTAAATTTCAATCATTTTAGCCTGGGAACATTATATCCTTTTTGCCACATCCATTATTTTATCTTCTTTAGTACATTTCCATAATCTAAACTTAGTTATGAAAAATCTCAAACTTGGTTATAAAAAAAAAATAAAAAATAAAAAAATACAGGTGAATTTCCCTGTTGTTCTTGCCAAATTTCATCTAATCTCTATGAATACCACCTCAGGAATCCCATTAGAATAGGCCATAAATCTAGTTAGGACTAAGTAGCTCAACAAAACATAATTAATCAATTATTTAGCTAATTGATTGCCTTCCAGGATGCTTGGTTATTATGTTAAAATGGTTGGCTGTAATTTAGAGTCATAGAAGCTGCGGTGGTACAGCGGTAGCATTGTTGCCTCACAGCAAGAGGTTCTCCTGTTTGATTCATGGCTGGAGTGCCTTCTGTGTGGTGTCTGCATGTCCTCCCCGCGGTCGAGTGGCCTCTGAAAGACATGCGTGAATGGGTATGCCTTCGCTGAAGGTTGGACGTTGGGCTGGAAATTCGGCGCCATAAAAAAAAAAACCTGCTGCCAATCATTAGTGGACCGGAGTTCCGCTGTGGCGACCCCTAACTGGGAAAAAACGAAAAGACAAATAACTGTCTTTTAAACTATAGTGGTATAACCCCCCCCCCCCCCCATGCCAGCTGACTGCAGTTCAAAGCTAATTAACATGTATCTGTATAAATTGTCTCTCTGGTAATACTGCATTATCCAGCTATGTTAAAAAAATGCAAGCACTGCATACATCTAACCCATGCAAACAGCAAGAGGGAGTGTAGGGGTTGGCAGTGAATATCATGTTACAAAAAGAATAACATAGCATTTTTCACTCACTCTTACTCTGTCAAAAATGCTTTGCATGCAAGGAGAGGTGATTTTTGGTATCCAGACTTCTATATATTAATGGGGTGGCAGACGTTAGGTCATATTATTTGAACCATGCGATGGAACATTATAAGGATAGTTGAGTGAGTTGGTTAGTCGACCATGACAGGGCAAATTACAACAGGAAGGAGCAGAGGGAGAATATATTCTGTTTGTTCAATGGTACACTGGCTGGTCCCATTGAGTAGGCCTTCATCATATCAATTTATATACACAATGGTATGCTGTATCAACCTTGGAAAATCCAGGCCACCCAGAAGTACTTCCACAGAGAGATCAATAATTCTTCATTAGTCCCATGCTGTCTTTAATAAAGTTGACAATGCCTGCTGCATTTAGCTGGTGGCATTTTAGGCTATCTTGGGAATAACAGATCATAAAACAGGCAGACAGACTTTGGGAAAATGAACTCGGTTAGAATGTCTATAATTCATTTTAATTTCTATTTTATTAACATTTGTTTTGTTAAGAGTGTAACAAGTGGAGCTTTTGTGTAAGTAATGGTGTTGCAATTTTTGTTTAGTCAAAAAAAAACCTTTTCAGCAGAAGTTTGTGGGGGAAGCTCTAACATATAACAAACATTTTAAAGAGACGTTCAGTAATATTCAAGAACAGACATTATATAATACACATTTAAAAGCTGTTGAAGCTAGTCTAACTTGAATGATCTGTAAAAAAAGAACTGTTGTAGTGGCAGGTGGAATTCTAGACAAGCGTAAGCTTGTTATTTTGCAAGCAAAGTGTTGGCTTCAGAACTTGGCTTTTAACCTAAAATTATAATTTTTCACTTTCTTTCAGCTTTAATCATAACAATCTTACAGCACCTGCAAATTGGACTACAACACTGTTGCAGCTTTTTTAAGCATTGCCCAATCGTGATTTGTTCTGGCATAACACTGAGTTCTTTTCATTTTAAACTATGAGAAATAATTTGGCTGGCTGTTTCCTTGTTTACTTTTTGTTTGAAGTGCCTTTTGCTCTACCTTTTGATACGGATGACTGCAATGATTTTTTATCACTGTAGTCAGAGACTATGACAAAGTTTGGTTTATTTAGTAAATTATTGAAAGTGTGTTATCTGATCTCAAACATGTTATGTACTTTCTCTGCCTTCCCAAACAGAAAGGTTATCAGCTCTATTTTCTTAATGACTAATTAATTTGAAAAAAATACTCATCATGAGGTTTTAACTAACATATGGCCATGCACGCTGGTGTGTGCGTGCGTGCGCGTGTGTGTGTGTGTGTGTGTGTGTGTGTGTGTGTGTGTGTGTGTGTGTGTGTGTGTTTTCTTGCATTTTTGTCTTAGCTTGAATGGCATATTAAATTGCAGGCATACATTCTGAGTAGTACATACAAGGAACAAAGTAACTACTTATTACTGAATACAGGAAGGGGATTTGATGTTGTAGCTAGGATTCTTTTTTTATAAATACACTAACCAATTTTATTGATCAGCCACATGTGTAATACACCAACTTTACATATACTGAGACAGGGGGAATAAAAAATTCTTAGCAGCTTAACAAAGCAGTGGTTCTCAATTATTCATTTGTTAATTCAGGGAAGATTTCTTGTTGCCAGAGGACCAGGCAAGAATTTGGAGCATGGTGCCTGGGAGTCTAGATTCTCTACATGATGAGAAGGTGTGCATGCTTTTTTTTTTTTTCAGTGAGCCATGTATTTGTTTTTACTTGCTACAGAACAAAACAGTGGACCAGGAGTCTGCATGCTTGCAATGTCTATGGCAGGAATGTTTTAACATGCATTGCGTATCATTGCATAGCACAGAGCATTTTGCCTTGTGCTGCTATATGGTTGCTGACTTATCTAGCACTTACTTAGTTTGCCTGCTGAAGGATGCCAAAGCTGCTGTAGTGGAAAGGAAAGTTGTGATTAAAACCAGAAGGCTACTGCTTCTACGTGCCCTTGTTTCCATTAAGTATTAAATGACTGTCATTGTTTACAAGGATGACTACTTAAAAAAAAGGAGGGCTCTAATTGTCAGTAACATGGATGATCAGTAAAGTAGCCCCTTCCCACAGTGTTATAGTACTGCTATTTAAGGACCCTTCTGGTGCAGGATATTGATTAATGTATGGTGGAGTGGAATGGTGTAGCAGTTTGCATTATCACCTAACAGCAAGAGGTTCTCTGGTTTGATTCTTGGCTGGGGGGTGACTTCTGTGCAAAGTCTGCATGTCCTCCCTGTGTTCATATGGGTGTTCTTCCACATTACAAAGACATGCGTATGGAGTGTTTCTTATCAGTCCTCTGCTGAAAAATGTTTCCTTCTAAGTCAGACTTTCCCAGTAAACAAATGTTAAATAAACAAATAAATATCGTTGGGCTTTTCCGACTAAGTACACAATCTATGGAACTACGAGCACTGATAATGAAATGCAGTTCGACTGTTGTAAATTAACTTAGCAATATAAAAAGTAGATATAACCCTGGTCTAATGTCATATGAAACCATAGTTTGTTTCCCATTATTTTAGTGACATTTACTTAGTAAATGGTACTTTTGTCTCCAGACCATAGTGACACATTTTTACGCAATACAGATCGTGGGCCCCAACCTCATCTTTCATAAATTCAGCTAAAGCTATTTTATAATGCTCCACATTTTCTTGCTAGCTTACCCTTCTAAACAACTTACTGTAGTCCCTTTCCCTTTGTCTAACAAGTATTTTGATAGATCTGAGTTGGTACCTATACACCTTTAAGTATAATCTACCCATCTCTTTCTTTAAGATGCTCTATGTCCTCATGCTAAACCTCTAACAAACTGAGCGCTGATAAGAATTTGTTTCCTTGACATCATGCTCTTGAGGTGGCTGCCTCCTTTTCAACTTCTGCTGATAATATTCAGACATGTTCAGTCTTACAATGTTTTAAAATTAAACTTAAAGCGTATCCCTGCCAAATATTAAATTGTTCTTGCATCACTAAATCATTAATAACCTAAACCTTAATGACACCCCCCACGCCTTGTTCATTGGATTCATAGGACTTTCAAGGCAATTTAGTCTTGTGACTATCAACATCATGCAAATACCCACTCTGACTGCACCCTCTTTCTCAAGGAGGGCTAAAGCAGTTTGTCTCATGGTAAATTCCTGGTTATCTATCCAGGCTTTTTCTGAAGGATGAAAATGCATCACACTGCTAAACCAGAGATATGATAGGCTGTATTTAATGACTCTGTCTCTCCATCATGTTCTATTAATCAGCTGTTGAATATTTAGTTCTTTGACTCTGGCTTTTGCTGAATTATTAGACTTGCAGAGATATAGGAGATCAAAGAGAGTAGGATCATTTATGATGTGGTAGGTGAAGCACAGATTGCCTGTCAAGAGTCCGTAAAGAAAGATCTGCTATCCTCTCAAGATCTTTAAGCCTGAAATGACACCTACTGGGAATTTTGTAGTTTTCTGATATGTTGAGTGTGGTATATCCCAAAGGAGGCATTTTTCTCTCTAATTGTTCTAATCAGTGCTGAAAATAAGAGAATGATGACATCTTTAGGCTATAATGATAGATATATCCTTAACTATTAGTTGTGCTAGGTAGAAGGATTCTGTTTTCTGACTACAGTCGCCACATGATAATTGAAAGAGAGGGAACTGTTAAAAAGGTACCCCTGTCCATGACTACATTTGCATTTAGTAGTAGAGTATTGAGGATAGGGGGTGTGGCTTAACAACAACAGCCATCTGCAAAGCTCATTAAACCAAAGTCCTGTTATGCAGTTTGGAAATCAGAAAAGTAAATGTTGAGAAGGCAGGGTCGAGTATAGAGCCCTGAGGAGCTCCACTGTTTATATGCATACCTTGAAATGAGTTATCTGCCACCCAAACTATGTTGGTTCTGTCTTTTATCCGTTTTGCTATCTATTTTTCCATATAAGGATGCACATTTAAAGCCTTTATCTTTCTTACAATGCCTGCAGAGGGTATGGTTTCAAATACTTTGAATAGGTCAAGATACTCTGTGTGAACAGTGTGACCACTGTTGACAGCTTGTGCGATCCTCTCAAAGAATAAACTAGATATAATAGGTAGAATCTCACTTTAACAAAGGAGAACTGTTGAGGCTCTAGTCTAATGAGATTTTTTATACAATTGATGGTATTTTCCTTAACTTTGCAAACCAGGTTCAAAAAGCAAATGAAGCTCACAAATTCATATCATGTGTGACCATGTTGCCAGAGTTGTCTGTATGGATATGCCCTGTAACAATCTGTCTGTGGAATTTAAAGACATAAATTATCTAGGTTCAAATGTATCACAAAACAAAAAGCAGGTACCAAGGTACTGAAGGTCTGTAGTAGTAAAAACAGGAACAAATCAACAAAAGAAAACTCCACGGACCACCAGGCTAAAACAGCAACCTGTAATACAAATGTAGTAAGTGCTTTCAGGATACACCCTTCATCAGACTAATTCCTTGTAGTAAAAGCTCACTATTTAAAACAACAATTACCCAATCATCAGTCAAAACCCTGAAGACATGGTCTCCACCTCTTTAATACAGGTTTTAAAGGCACAATCCCATTCAAACATGGACTTCTATCTGCCCCAAGTTCTATAATCCATTGTGTTTCACAGTGCTCCGTATAAGTAACCAAATCACCTCCACTTGGATTGATTTTAGGGACCTGTAAGGCTATAAACTCAAAAAAATGTTCCTGATGTTCATTCACATGTTTTAAGAGCATTATGCACTTCATGCAAACTATGGCTGATAAATGTCTCAAAATCCTAGTTTAAAACTTACAGTTGGTCTTCTGATGAACAACACATGCACCTAGCTAAATAGACCACATAGATATAGATAATAGATGGTTGTACTAATGATTTTTTTATATATGCAATTTATTTTTCAGAACAATTTCCATTAAAGTGGCTATTAGATTAATTTTAATTTGGTCATAATTGCATATTTTTTCCAAATAAAGTTTAATAAACTTAACCCCATCCTTTTGATTTATAGAGGTGTAAAGTGCTGCGTCATCTAACTTCTTTTTGTTTGGGAAAGACATTTACCATAAAAAAGTAGACTAGCTATGCGCACAAGGGTAGCTCCAGCCTTAGCCATCCTAGTTATGTGCTGGTGGCAGAATTCTTGTGTTAGTAAAATGCCATCCTTTAAACATGTTAAATTTTATGAGATTTATTGACGGTCTGCTTTGTTTTATATATATATATGGAAAGCTAGTAAAGAAGAATTTGATATTGATATTAATTGCTCACTGGGTTGGTTAAAGTTTACTACTGGTAAAATGGGTACTAAAGCACCTTTCTTGGATTTAAATATTAGTTTAGACCTTGAAAATAGGAAGTTTTACAGTAGAGCTTACAGGAAGAAAACTTTTACTAATAATTATTTGCATTACAGTAGTTTTCATCCTAAGAAAATGAAATTAAATATTTTTAGGGGCAATTAATTAGGTTGAGTAAGGTTACTAGTATTGACAAGATGTTTTACGAAGAAATTGATTTCTTAATAAATTTGTTTTTTGACAGAGGCTAACCTAGAGAAGAAGTATTGGTGATTAGGGATGAGGTCTATTGTAAGAGGTGATCTCATTATCCACCAGTTGTAATTCAGGGGTTTATTTCTAAGGAAGGGAATCACATGACTAAATGTAATGTACCCACAGTTAACACTAATTGTGACTATACTTGTGCCTTTCCCATACCCATCAGTATAGCTAATACTAACATTAGAAAAGTAATTTCACATAATGGGAAGATGTTGGAAGGTAATAGTGATTTAATTAGAATTATAGGGAATATACCAAAATTTGTTTTTAAGAAAACAGACAATTTGAAAAATGTATTAGAAAAATATGATTTTTTTGAATGAACATTATATTTTAGCAGGAGTCAGGGGTACTTATTCTTGTGGTCATAGTAACCAATGCTGTTTCATTAGCAATAGTAACAGCATTACTTTTAAGCATTTATGAAATAAAAGTCTTTAGTCCCAGTAAGAGGTTCAATTGCCAAAGTAAAAACATTGTCTATTTGGAAGTATGTAGTACTTGTTGCCAGTTTTATGTGGGGAAATTTTTACAGGAAACTAAGAATAAGAATTTGTGAACACTGTAATGCTATTAGGAAGGCTGACTTAAACAACTCTTTAGCAAAGCATAGCCTGAACTGTATTGGGTTTAGAAAATTCCATTTTTAAGTACTTGAACAAATCAATTTATTTGGCTTTGTGACAGGTTGCAATAGAGTATTGGAACTACATGAATTATTATGGCAGATTAAGCTTAGAACAGACAGTTATCCAGGGCTTAATAAAATGATTACTGTGAAGTATATACTTAAATATCAAAGTATGTATGGTTTTAAATAAAGTAACATCTGTAATAGTTCTATGTTTTGATTTAAATATTTGTTTTTTATTTGGTTTAACAAAAGCTTCACATAGTTGATCTTAAATACATAATTATTTAAATACATCATATTTAACCATACAAATATATGTATGTATGTGCGTTTTTATAGGAAGCAACATTTTTGACAGGGTGCTTTTTCTTGATTTTACTGGTCCATTTGTCTTTTTGGCAGTAGTACAGTTAATATTTATAAAGATGGTTAATAGAGTTTCAAATGTTCTGATGAAGTTCCAGTGTTTAATAAAAGGAATAAAAGTACTAAACTATTCTTAACCATTGTGGACTGCAGTTCATCCAGTTCTATTTTTACCAGGTTTTCAGTTTATATTAATAATACAGTTGATTTTTTGAAGTTTACTTTTAATTATGATGAGGATAACATGTTTTGCCCAGGTCACCTTCAGTAAACACACATCACACCAAATGGCATTTGATGACTTTTATTAAAATTTCATAAACATAACTTCATTGACTAACTAATATTTCATTCATTAATCATGGCATAAACATCCATATAACAGTTAACTTAGGGCAGCATGACCCCACTCACCCTGACTAAGTAAGCAGCATCCTTACCTCACTTACATTTACTTGTCAAGCAACAACCCATACTTACTTGACTCACCATCCATATAATAGTTAACTTAGGGCAGCATGATCCCACTCACCCTGACCAAGTAAGCAGCATCCTTACCTCTACTCGCTTACTTTACTTATCAGTGTCTAACCTCCCACATGAATTTTCCAACTCATTGAAATAGCCATCCAGACCAAATAAGCAGCTCCCTCACCACAACTTGCTTACTTATACTTGTAAAGCAGCATCCAGCCACTCACTTGCATTTCCCAACTAATTGGAATGAACCTCCAGCAGCAAAGGGGGAGCAGAAGAGCACAAGCCTGACCCTCTTCTCTACCTCCCAAAATATACCATACCAAATCCCAATGTTCCAAACAGGGAGGGAGGGTGCGTAACAAGTTCACACCAAAATGTGATACCTTACTCAGTTACACTCTCAGAAAACTTATTAAGCCCCTCCCTACACTTACCTCACTTCCTCCCATTCATCCTACTTTCCTATTTAACCCTTCTCCCCGACTAGCTTTTTCCCTTGCCCTCCTAAAAACTCATTACTGTTTCTATGTAAAACCCAATCTGAATTTGTCCCTGGACAAATTGGTCTGTTACCAAATCTCATTTGCCTAGATGCTGAGTTACAAAGAACTATATCAACCAAAAAAAATAAATAAATAAATTGGTCCAGTATTCATAGAAAGCTGACTGTCTCCAATTCTGTTTTGCATTTCAATAGTATACACCAACGACATCAAAAGAAGGCTGTTTTAAAAGGACAACCAGTTTGCCTAGTAAGAATGGTGTTTAATTTGGAGGATTTGTTGGAGGAATGTGACCTGTTACCTAAAATGTTTTATAAAAGAGGTTATCAAGTTAAATTTCTGGAGGACATCAACATGAAGTTTTAATTAAGAGCAGGAATGTTTTTTTATATTCTGCTTATAGATTCTAATAGGCATTTTAATACTAACCACTTTGACATGAGAACAAAAAAATCTGAACTGGGTGGTAATAAGTTGTTTATTACCATATTCACTGTGGTTAGTAAGATTATTGATAAAACATTGTATAAAAATTGGATACTTTTTTTCAAGTGACAAGGTTTTTAGATAAGTCAGGGGACCCAGTATTATTTATAGAAAAGAGAGATCATTCAAAAATTATTTGGCAGGAAACAATAGCTCATACTCTATGAATAATTTACATATGACTAATAGGGGCATGTATAAGTTTGGGTACTGCTCCAATATTTTTATATTTCAGTGAGGGATAATTTTCAGGTAAGAAATGTAATCTACAAAATTAGTGGATGATTTCTTGTAATTCTAAGGTAGTGATTTATCTGGCTGAATGCAGATTTTGTCCAGCATTTTATGTTGGCAATACTTCTAGAAAACTTAGAGAGCACATTTATGAACATGTATTGGATATTCATAAGCTTAAATCAACTAATGCATTGCACAGACATATAGAAAAGGCAAGTGATCATAGTTTTAATTTTTTAGTTATGGAACAGGTTCAGTATGACCCACAGGGTTTTATAATAGAAGAGCACTTAAAGAGATTATGCCACTTCTTTCCCTGGGCTGAATGAATCATGTTCAATTAATTCTGATTTAAAACTAAAGTATTATAATGTGTGATTATATAAACTGATGTTTTAATCATTTAATTGTTTGAAATGATTTCATCATTGTTTTGGTTTAATATTGTGATTTTGAGTGGGTATTTAAATGTGATTTTATCATAATGTTTTTTGTTCTGATGATGTTCCAGTAATGGGAACAAAAGCGCTTAACATTTTGAATAAAAGGATTATTGATGGTGTCCTTGGGTTTGTCATTCATGTACTACAACGAGTTTTGTGAAATTAGTAGTTTGTCTGTCTGAAGTTGTTGCCGGTCATTGGTTTGTTATCTTCCTACTATGCAGACACCTGTCAGCACATGACACAGAGGTATAGTTTGCATGCTACTGGGATAGTGGGCTGACAGCTACAGAAGAATGAGTACCCTAAGTATATCACACCATACTCACAAGGATCAAAAAGAAAAAAAACTGCCAGCACAAATAGCAGTGTGAAAATCCTTTATTTTGGAAAATGTTACAACAAAGACACCAGCATACCAGTTTCAGCAAAGGCTTCTTCAGTGCTGGTTATACAAATACACACATACCCTTCATTTCTTTGTATATAAACCCCCTCCAATAAAACAATTAGTGCATATCATTGAGGCCAGGAGAAAACAATGCCCCAAGTTTAATTATCCAATTATGTTTATTTTTTTATCTAACAAACTATGTCACCCCATTTTATTACAACCACTAATACTTATTATGTCGATTAATGTGAATCTGTATTTAGCTGTAGAATGTACAATCACATGTTTATATAAAGCATTGGACATACGTTTATTTTGCACATCACTCAAATGTTCATAAATCTGAGATTCAGATTGTCTCGAAATTTGTCCCACATAAAATGCTTTACAAAAACATTCTACCAGATATATTACCCATTCTGAAACACAGTTAGCAAAACACCGAATATCAAAAACACAAGGGGTGCTAACAGATGAAAATGCCTTCGTTTTAACCACAAATTGACATGTTTAGCAATTTCCACAAGGGAAAAACCCAACCAATGGCTTACCTTCCAAGGACAATTGTTTGCTACCACTCCGTAGGTGTTCCTTTTAAAAGGATTCAATTAGTTTCCTATAGTTTTACACTTCTGATAGGTACATCTGCATCTTGGTGGTAACATTTGTGCCAGCTTATCATCCAACATCAGTGTCCCCCAGTGTTAATGCACTAATTCACACTCCCATAACTGGTAGCGAAACGAACAGATGTTTCACCTTTTTTCTGAGCATCATATGTTGATAAAGTATTTCTATCAACTGAACAAGCATAATCACAGGCCCACTGTATTATACTTGGTTTATATACCCTTGCACAAAACCTTTCCATAAGTTCCTCACTTTGTTTATACATCTCATCATTTGATAAACAAATTCTTCTAACCCGAAGAAACTGAGGCTTAGGGATGTTATCAATAATATATGAAGGATGACAACTACTAGCTTCTAACAAAGAATTGTAACTAAATTCTTTCCTAAATAAAGAAGTCTCGAGTGTACCATCCACAGTTTTAACATTGTTAACATCCAAAAATGAAATCTCATACAAATTTTAATTAACTGTAAACTGCAAACCCCGCTTGTTGTCATTCGAATACTGTATAAACTCATTTAAATACTTCTCATCCAATTTCCATATTAACAAGCAATCATCTAAATAATGCTTCCATATGTCAATTTCTGATATATAAATACTGTGACTGGTATCATATATCAGATGTTCCTCTATGTACCCCATAAAAAGGTCGGCATAAATGGGAGCAAAGGATGCCCCCATAGCCATACATTTTAATTGCAAAAAACAGTCACCATTAAAATAGAAGATGTTCTTGGTTAACACATGTTCAGTTAAACACAGTATAAATGTGTTAAACCCAGGACTATATAAATTAGCCCTATTCAACAAAATTCAACAGCCAGCAGCCCAGCCCAGTGGGCAATATTAGTGTATAGTGCCTTGATATCCAATGTACGCATATACCATGTAGCTTCAAGCTGCATATCATTCACAATGTTAAGTAACTGTGTGGTATCCTGTATCCGTGCCCATATATGCTAATAATGGTTTCCAATATGTAATGAGGAAAACAGAAAGGAGTTCAGTCAATGATCCACGTCCCAACACTATGGGTCTACCCGGAGGTCGTCAAGCATTTTAGTGTATTTTGGGTAATATATAAAATGCTGAGGTAAAGGATCAGAAACACTAAGACGATATAATATATTTTTAGTAATGATGCCCTCTTCCAAGGCCAAAACCAAAAAATCATCAATCTCTTTCTTGAATTTTAACGTAGGATCTAAGGCCATTTTCTGATAAAACTGTGCATCCATCAGTTGGTTAACAGCCTCCTGAATGTACAAACCATAATCCCAAATAACCACTGACCCCCTTTTATCAGCATTCGTAATAACTACATCATGTTAGCTAGGCTGGCTGGAACTACAAAACAATCTGATATTTTCCCAACTCACCATTGCCCACAAGATATTTTACCAACCAAACAACACTCCTATACTCACTAATCTCATAACCCCCCTATCGAAATCTTAATTCCATACTCTCCTCTAGCAAACTTCTAGCTAGTATAAGCAAGTCCAACAACTTGGCAGGTGATTCCCTATTTTGTAACACTGCTGGAAAAAACTGGAACCCTCTACCTAGTGAACTAACCTTACTCCCTTCCCTTCCACTATTTAAACAAAAGCTCAAAAGACACCTCAAAACACATTGGTTATGCCCCTGCAGCAACCCTGACTAACTTCTGCTTTCACTACTTTTTTCTCCATCTTCCCACCTTTTACTAAAACTACACTACTTATCTCTCCGAAGCAGTAACTATAACTAGTAAAATTAATATAACTAACTTGTGCTAATACTATCATTTCTGCACTGTAAACTACCTCATGTATGATATTGTAAAAAGACTTGTCTTAACCAGTATGTAAATGTTTTAGTTTAATTTCTGCATTTTAATATTATTTCTTTTGTAATTTTGTAAATTCTTTCTTATACTTTGTGATAATATTGTTGTTTAATTCATTCTGCTACTATTGGAGCTTTTCTCCCCGGGCCTCTACTGAAAATGGAATATCCAGTTAGACTAGCCCGGTAAACAAATGTAAAATAAAATAAATGTTTCCCCTTTAAAGATTTCAAAGATTGACATTGTTCATCAGTAAAATTATTATTACCACTCCTAGAAAATAAATTAAAATGTAAATCTCTTAACATTTGCTGTTGAAAAACCAAACGTATATTCACCAGAGGGGAAAAAGAGGGTTTTAACAGAAATTATTTTTCAGTCATTGCAGCATTCCCAAAACACAATAACAAGTTCAATTTCCTGCAAAACTATAACACATCATTCACTAATGTTTCTTTAGACACTGCATATGTTGGCACAAACCCCAGGGATTCACAAGGATAGCTATGCGAGGTATTTCATTCCTAGTGCTAGTCATTTGTAATGTGAACTGAAAAGGTGTAAAAGTGCACATCCTCAGGGTGGTAGACAAGCATAATTTACCGTAACCTTTGAGAGTACTGCTTGCATCCTTAGGCTACCTATAAGTCCAGCTAATGCTGTTGTTCCTGTTAATATTGCTTCCTAAATGTCCTATTTAGTATCCCAGATATAGCAGTCCTATGGCAGGACCAACTATCCCCCCTGTTACCAGTCACCATAGGAGTCTTCAAGGATCCAACCTTGGATCTTTACTGTTCTTTCTATTTTACTTACCAGATCTCTTCATCCTCTCCCACTGCCTCAGTAGTACAATATGCAGATGATACCACCCTTATATGTGCCACCTCCACCCTAAGTAACTACCAACCCTAACCCAAAATAACTTCACCCTAGCCCTGCCTCAGTAGTACAATATGCAGATAATACCACCCTTATATGTGCCACCTCCACCCTAAGTAACTTCCAACCCTAACCCAAAATAACATCACCCTAGCCCTGCCTCAGTAGTACAATATGCAGATGATACCACTCTTATATGTGCCACCTCCACCCTAAGTAACTACCAACCCTAACACAAAATAACTTCACCCTAGCCCTGCCTCAGTAGTACAATATGCAGATGATACCACCCTTATATGTGCCACCTCCACCCTAAGTAACTACCAACCCTAACCCAAAATAACTTCACCCTAGCCGAAACTTGGTTCACTAACATCAAACTTCTATATAATCCAAAAAAATATATATTTTCAGCCCAGGCAGATCTCCTCCCCTAAATAGTTATTTCGCAATCTACTCCAAAGAAAACATTCAAATCAGTCCAACCATGCACACTAAATTGCTAGGTGTAGAAACAGACAATAACCTGAGGTTCAACATCCACATAGCACAAACCATCAAGAAAGTTAATAAAAAACTTGGACTCCTCTACAGGAATAAACAGTTTATGAGTAAACATACCAAAGCAACCATCGCAAGGGCATCTTCTATCCACCCTCCTCGATGCCTCTCCCATCTTGACTAATCTCAGCCAAACCAATCTAAGTAAAATGGAATCTTGTTACAACAAGATTACCAAGTTTTCTACTGAAGCCACATACAGGTCCCACCACTGTCTATCCCTTAAGCAGCTCAACTGGTTTGAGTTGCCTCATATACTTCTACTCAATCAACTCTCTGTAGCACACAAACTCTACTACCTTCCTGAGATAACCCCAGTACTTCAGCACCTAATTCAGCCCCACATTCCCTCTAGAGCCTTAAGATCTAGTAACCAGAACCTCATAACTGTCATCCAACATAAAAATGATGCCGGTAAATCCCTTTTTGCCAGCACCATTGCCAAAACCTGGAACACACTACCAAGCCAAATAACTTCTACCACCTCCTTTATTCATTTCAAAAAACCCTGAAAATCCACTATTTAAGTAACTGGCTATGTTCATGCCACACACCAGGCTAACCCACACCAAGTTAATGTTTCATAGTACAGCTAAGTATAAACAGTTTTTCCTGAAAGCTTGCGAACCCATTGATATTTACCTGGCAAAACTTATAACTGTAAAAAAAATAATACAAATGCTAAGTTTATTATGTACCTCAGTGATTGTCTACTGTAAGAATTGTTAATCTCTAGCCTATTTTGTATGAATGCTATATGTACACTCTATTTTTTTCTCTCATGTATTGTATTGTATTGTGGAGCTTTTCTCCCCTGGGCCTTCGATGAAATTGGACCTGTGTCCAGTCGGGCTTTCCCGGTAAACAAGTGTAAAATAAAATAAAATAAAATAAATAAAATCTACATGATCTTGCATGCAACATGGAGGCATGTCTCTAAAACAACTAGTTTTATAAACCTCATCACAAGAGACAGGCAAACTATGTCAGGGACCATGAATGTGTGTGAATTACCCAAATTCACTGCATGCATCTGTAACTTGACATGCACCTCTCACGCTATACTTACTTTTCATTGCTTGTGGCTGCAAGAGCAACTAGGGTCCTCTTTAACTATTCATGTTGCTCTACTTCATAACTAGGCATTGTACTACCTGTGACTCAGAAATCATGTTGTGAGTGTGATGTGCATCCTGACATTCTGTTCCCTGTGAAAGTGGCACCATTTTCATAGGAAATTCTACAGCAGCTTCTGTTGTCGGGCATCAGAGGACAAATGAATAGTGCGTGAAGAAGAGTAAGATTATGTTATATTCTGCTCTGTAATTTCAGGGAGTACTTACTTAGGCCTCTGTCATAGTACATTCAAAAAAGCTGATGCCTGGTATAGCCCAGATGAGGAAGTGACATCAACCACTGGCATCACCGGGACCAGGGAAAATTGTTACAATCACCTGCAGTCTAGGAACATCGAAGCTGTCTGTAACTGGGAAGCAGACATTATGCAACAGTACCCTGAGTGGCAAAGTAAATGGATAGTGTTGTAAAGTTTTCCCTTACCTTACATTTGGGACTACATTTTCTACTGGCATGTATTTACTAAGATCAGCTTAGGAAATATATGTAAGTTACCATGTGGCTCTTCATTGTCAGCTGGAGTTAGTGTTGGTGCTTAATAATGTATGACAACAACAACAATTAATGCATGTTTCTGCACAGAATTCTTATGAAGTGGGATTATGCTACATTACCTCATGGTGTCTGCACAGTACCTAGTGTTACCCTGTATGTAATTGAGCCATTTGCTACATCTTTATATCAACACATACTCAAGGGAACTACCTGCTCCTTTTATTTGTCATGCAAATAAGGGAACATATGTCTTGGGCTGTGACTTAAACTTGCTGTCCCTGCATCTTTCCTTGCAGCTATCACCATTTTATGATGTTCTCTTTCTTTTCAACATAACAAAAGTGTGGCAGCAATTATGTTGCTTTCTGTAGAAAGCAGAAGACACTTGTGGCCAATCATAATTGCTTCATGTAATACTGCACTCATGCATTTTAAGTCTAATCAGTCTAATGGCAAGTTAGTTCACTTATGGCAAAATTCTCATTGTGTCTCCTTAAGGCAGGTCTAAGTGATGTATTTTCTCACCAGGCATAGCTGCCACGGCTGTAGCAGAGAAGGTTGAGTGTGATGAGGCTGAGAGTACCTTACCAAAAAGGGTCCACACTCACCACCTTGGGGTGGGTCTGGCATAATGGTTAAGGTCTTCACCTTATAGACACAAGGTGCAGGGTTTGATTCTGACCTCAGGTTATTGACTAGGCTAAGCTTAAAATGGTCCTTGAGGGCAGTTAGCTTAATATTCACCTATGAACACTCACAAGAAGGTAATCTGCCTACATCGCCCAATGTGGCTCAATTGTAGCTGTAGCAGATGGTGGAGGCTGCTGTGGAGGGACAGTAGACAGATCTGTAGCCAAAAAGGAGAGACTCCTGGAGAAGATTGCAGATTCACTTCCCTGGATGGCCTCAATCCATTCTGGCAGCCTCCTTGCTCCATCATGCATTGGTGGATCCCAGTAATTCCCTTCTAGACTAGTGTGACAGATAGCATTCTTGGTCTCTTGTGTATGGTTAGTATCTAATGGTCTGTTTGTGTATGTAATAATATTGATGTTCATGTCTCAGTGGTTGAAGAGTGTGTGGTATGTATGGCTGGGTATGCGTATGTGCATGTCAATGCTTTAGGGAAACAGTTGTGATGTGACAGTAGTGATGCCCTATAAAGGATTACGTTTTACCCTGTGTTTGAGCAACTGTTAAATTGGTATGTGTAGTGGATGTTAAGAGTGCAAAGGAACTTGTCTCATAAAGTTCTGTTTTGGAAGTGTGTTGGTAAGTGTGGGCAGTGTGAGATGTGATGTTTTATACTTTCAATGTGTGTGCTGTCTGAGCGTTTGCATGTGATGTTTAGTAGTTTGCAGTGCGTGTGTGTTTGAGTAAAATGTCAGCTGAGTGTGCCACTTCTGCATTTACAATTGGATGCATGTTTGTTAGTTTTTTTATTGGTTGTGCTGAAGTTAGTATTTTATGGTAATCATGTATTAAAAATGCCTCTGATGTCATTATTACTAACCCCACAAATATACCACTGCCATTTACTGCTACCCATAAATATGCAGGAGTTTCATTAGCCCATTTCTTCTCATATAGTTTTTGTATATATATATATATATATATATATATATATATATATATATATATATATATATATATATACACACACACACACACACACACACAACTTGCCCTTAGTAAAGTACTGAGACAGCTTAAAATTGACTACAGAATTTCTAATCATCTTAGCTCAGATGCGTAAAGAGCAGTTGCTCATGACGTATTTATTCCTAGGCTTAAATATGGCTTCCCCTTCATTGCTGTCCTCTCTCTTCAGAATACTTTTCTACTGCAGATAACAGAAAATAAAAAATAATAAATAAATTAAAAATTAAATTGATTCATAAACCCTTTTCAGCCATGACTAGAGCCAAGAATGCAGAGATTTTAAAAACAGCCACAACAACAATGAAAGTTAATTTTGCAACAAAACATAAACAACCAAAACAAAATACTAGTTGAATTTGCAGTAGAAGTGGACATCACCACATTACCACACAAAAAATAAAATTAGCCAAAGAGAAAAAAAAAAAACATTGCATTATGTGACAAAAGGAGATACTGCCAGCACAGCTAGCTGGAATTTTGTAAATAATTATATGTCACTGGTGAATATCAAAATGATTTATAAAATATGCTTGTTTTATAAATGTGTTAGAACTGTATGTCATGTGTATATCAAACTGCTTGTACAGATGTATATGTGTTGAAATGCTATTTGCAGAGTGCTGTGTTTGAAATGTAACAACAGTGTGCCCTACTGGAAGTGAACAGAAATGTACCTGCACTATTCGAACTGTTAAAAAGTATATGCTTAACAAAGGAAACTGAAGGGTTAAACTCAGTCCAGCAAACTTTAGAAAAATGTCTGAAATTAAATTACTTTATAGGACACAATAAAGAGGCTATATCTCAAGTTTTCAATGCAACTAGAGACACAGGGTCTGTACTAAGAAGATTTCTGTATTGTCCTTGGAGTGAACTAATTGCTACTTTTGAAGCATGAAGGAATGCAATTGTTTTATGACTTCTAGCATCCACCAAAGATCTGAGGGAAATCCCTTGTCTGTATATTTTTACAGGCAGATGCTAAATGCCGCCAGCTTCTAGCAATGGGAGGTTTGGCCTGGGGACTAGAAGTCAGATGACCAGAAATTATGTCATTCTGCAAAGTATCCCAGAAATAATATTTTAGATATTAATTTGAGAAGTCTCTTAGTGAGACAGAACATTCTATATTCTGTCTTGGACCTGAGAACAAGAAGAAGACCCATTCACCACACACCTGCCTTGCTCTAATTAAGTAAGTTACTAGGGAATAGTATAATTCTCTTTCTTAGATTCAGTCAGCAATATAGTAAAGCTTAGTTTAGATGTTTTTGTGTGAACCTGTACTGCAATGTCATTTTAAATATTTCCTGTGTTTTTGAACACTGATGTCACTGTGAAAATATATTAAGTATTGTCTTGTTCTTTTATTATTTATCATTAATTATATTTAAACCTTTCATTATGCCTGATCTGTGTAGAGATATTTAAGTTTTGAGAGTACTTGCATATTTATTTGATGACACTGTGTGGGCCATTCCTAATAGCCTTGCCCTTGGTCAAACTAACATTTGTATTAGTATTAATATTGCGCAGTAAAATCGGACACCCTTTGTTAAGGGCCTTAAAGTAAATGATAAGGGGTTCTGGTGGCAGTGGTAACTACCTTATAGTCTGGGCAGAAGGGGACATAGCTACTAAACCTGTACCACCCTTTCCTAGGTGTGTGTGTGTGTGTCTGTGTGTGTCTGTGTGTGTCTGTGTGTGTGTGTGTGTGTGTGTGTGTGTGTGTGTGTGTGTGTGTGTGTGTGTGTGTGTGCGCGCGCTACTTGGGCAGATATACAAAGCACTAGTTGGACAAAGAGAGTTTTGGAGGATTTGGCTTGAAACCCTGGCTATGGACTCAACTCTATAGCTGTGGCTGTGGGGAGTCTTATTGGGGATCTGGAGAAAGAGGGAGAAACCAGCCCCGGACTGTGGTCTCTGTGTGCTCTTAAGGGAAATTGCACTTGATGCAGAAAGCTGCATTTGTAAGTACTGTGTGTACCTGTTATCCTCCCAGTGAACATCCCCCACTGTTGCCAGTGGTGAGGCTTGAGAATCTTTAAATACTGGTCCAGTGGAGGGTCATCACACATTACAACAAAACAGTACCAGTTATCTTACCATGAAAGAGCTTCATTATTCCTAAAAACACTTAAATTGATGTTACTGCATGACAGGTACCACCCAGCTCTGTAGTATAACTTGGATATTTGGGAACAGCCCCTCGCCCCTCTAGTCTCTGAAGGAATTTTATTAAATACCCCCCCCCTTTCAAACTTTCTATTATTGAAAGAACTTTCAGCAAACCGTCCCCAGTCTGCTGGAATACTATCCTGAGACAATATCAAACAAATTGACAATGTAGTTCTTTACAGGCAGAAACTAAGACATCACATGTTCAAGGAGGACACATCTACTTATGTTGTAGATCCTAAGCAAACAACTCATACCATCATGCTTCAGGTCTGTGTGCTTATCCTGATAAGGATATCCTTTATTGCACACTGCAGCTGGCATTGTGTCTACTCATTGACAACTTTTTGACAAAAATATATTTTGCAAGTAATGTTTATAGTGCTCTCCTTTCAATAATTCTTTTAATGTATGTATACAGCTATAATATATGTAATGTACATTTGGTAAATGCTCATAGTTACTGTAAATTCAACTTGTATTTTTTTTTTATGTTTTGTTGCAAATTCAACTTTGGATTTTATTATAAATGTTTTTGGAATCTCTTCCTTCTTGGCTCAGGTCATGGCTGAAAAGACTCTATGAATCAATTCAATTTTTATTTATTTTAATTGAATTTGTTAGCCACATACGCCCACTGGACTTGGCAGATGAAGATGGAAGATTCAAACCCCACACCCTGGGCTACAGGAAGCAGCTCATTAACAACTCGGAACCTTAACTTTCCCATTAAACAAATGTACTCACTCACTCACTCACTCACTCACTCACTCACTCACTCACTCACTCACTAAAATTGTTCAATATTCAGCTGTATATAAACCAGCAGTAGAATTTTTGACAATATTATAACTTCAAGCACCTGAATTAGATTACTGATAGAGTTTTTAATCCATTTTAAGAAACAGAGTAAATGTTTTTTTTAACTGTTTTAATGCTAAATCATATGTGAATCTGTAATAAATTCCTGTGATGGTGATTGCATTGATGGCTTAATTGATGCATGCTTTGCTAGTGTTTTGTGGGAAATGCAAGACTCTCAAGAAGTAGGTGATAGCCCTGCTATGGAAAATACAGAGGGCAGGCCTTATCATGGTTAAGGTGATTACATTCAGGAGTATTAATCAGAGAAAGTTAAATGTGAAGATTGGAGAAAGGTGAAGTGCATTATAATTCATATTTGAGTGCAATTTAAGTTGGATTATACCTTTAGATCATATGGGTTAACGAAGATACACTTATGACTGTAGAACTGACGTAAGGGTATGGAGCTTTTTCCTATAGCAAATGAGGCCTGTTTCAGGCAGAGTTAGTGCAACCAAGGTCAAGCAGCCTTTATTGCTTAGACCTGAAGTTTGAGGACTAGGATTGCCTTCCCTGGGAAAACCTTTTTCGGTGTTCCTGACTCGAATGCACAACCTATTAAATTATACCTACTGCCCGACCTACCTGCCCCAACTCTCCTACTATCTTCGGATTGCTACCTTAACTGCCAGTATCACAGTGGGACCTAAACCACGGCAAAGAACTTTACCTTAAAAAAAAACAAAAGAACAAAATGTATGTGTCTAATATAGTTAATTAATTTGCTTAGGGCTGTGCGCACTCAATTGGGCCAATGCTAGGGAGCTCTTCTCTTTCCACTCCACTCTGCTGAAACTCCCTCTTGCTCCATTACCTCAAAATTGGCTAACTGCTTAAAAATACAGCTTATTACCCTAATTTTACTTGTTCAGTGGGCGCTAAGCAAAAGAAGTGTTTTAAGAAAAAGAAAAATATAAAAGTGGAACAAAGGAAGGTATTGAGTGTTTAATAATAAAAAACATCTAAAGTCCTCTACAGTGCACTCACTTACCTCACTATTCTTTGGTTGGGGGTTAGCCCCTCCCCAAACCGAGCCTATATTTACTTCCTCTTCAGGCGCCATTTTCAAATTGGCATTCCTGACTCGAGTGCGCAACCCATGTAAGTACACTGCTCCTCAACTACTGTATTCAGCTAACCAGACAAAAAATTCAAAACTCCCTTTGCCTATTTAGTGTTATGATTCATGTTTCTTAGTCATAACATAGAGACTGTTTTTGGTGTGTGCTTTCTACTGAGTTGTGTACCTGATACCAGGCATTCTAAAATTGTATCTGGTTCAAACGCGTACTTTTACCACGCTGGCTAATAGAAAGCAGGCTTTATTAAGATAGTATCTGTTCAAGCATGTGCTCTTTTTACTGTGCTGTGTCCTACAAAACAGGTATTGTTAAACAGAGTATGATACAAAGGAGTATATTATACTGTGTTGTGCACTAATTATCTAGCAGTTCAGAAAAGAAACAGAA
The DNA here is from genome assembly GCF_019279795.1 of Protopterus annectens. Lineage (NCBI taxonomy): Eukaryota > Metazoa > Chordata > Ceratodontiformes > Protopteridae > Protopterus > Protopterus annectens. Next base: position 205,057,994 of record NC_056747.1, on the reverse strand, counting down.
AACTGTTTTTCCCTTTACAATCTGCTGATTATTGTTTCTTACACACATCCTAACGTACATGTATATCACCTTTAACTAAACTAATTGTCCTAGTTGCATGCTGATTTTTTTCTGTATTGTACCCTTAACTTCACTCTACTGCCATAACTTCTCACTTAACCTGAATCTTCTATCTAACCTCTCTCCCTAACAGTGAATTATATCTACTGCTCGACCTACCTGCCCCAACTCTCCTACTATCTTTGGATCACTATCTCAACTGCCAGTATCACAGCAGGACCCAAACCATGGCAAATAACTTTACCTAAAAATAAAACAAAAGAACAAAATGTATGTGTCTAATATAGTTAATTAATTTGCTAAGGGCTGTGCGCACTCGATCGGGCCAATGTTAGGGAGCTCTACTCTTTCCACTCCACTCTGCTGAAACTCCCTCTTGCTCCATTACCTCAAAATTGGCTAACTGCTCAAAAATACAGCTTATTGCCCTAATTTTACTTGTTCAATGGGCGCTAAGCAAAAGAAGTGTTTTAAGAAAAAGAAAAATATAAAAGGGGAACAAAGGAAGGTATTGAGTGTTTAATAATAAAGAAATGCCTAAAGTCCTCTACAGTGCACTCACTTACCTCACTATTTTTTGGTTGGGAGTTGGCAAACTTTAACCCTGACTCCTTTAATACTTCTCTCTTTAACTGCAGCTGGTCACCAATAAAATATATTAATCTAAATGAAACCACCCATTTCTTCAACTACACTTTCCTCAGCATTCTCAACACCCACGCCCCCCTTAGATATACCAGAGTCAAAACTAAAGCTGCCCCCTGGCTACAGAAAACCACACGTAAACTAATTAAAGTCAGGGACAAAGCATGGAAAATATGGCGTCAAACAAAAAAACCCTATGCCAGGCAATCCTTCCTTGAATTATTCAACAAAGTAAAAAAGGATACTAAAACAGACAAAGTCCAGTATTATCAGTCCACCCTAAACTCCACAAATCTCAATCCCAAGAAATTCTGGTCCACAATAAATGCCATGCTCTACCCAGGTAAATTAGGCACCCCCCCACCAACCGTTCCCCCCTCCACCAGCAATATTGCTGACATCTTCAACACACACTTCACTGAAACCATCCTGTCACTCACCAAACAACAACTCTCCTCCTCCACTGGTCCATCTGTACCCACTGCCTATATAAATAAATCTCCTGACCAAACTTAAGCCCACTAAAATCGCAGCTGACAACCTTCCCTCAGAATACCTAAAAATAGCAGCAGACAGCGTAGCCTATCTAATTTCTATCTTAGTCAACCACTCCATAGCAGAAAACTATGTCCCTACTCTGTGGAAGATCTCACAGATCATTCCCCTTCATAAAGGTGGAACCTCCACAGACCTATTAAACTATCACCCCATTGCCATCCTCTCCCCACTCTCTAAAATACTTGAAAAATGCTTCAATTCCCAAGTACTAAACTTTCTATTAACCAACAACCTCCTGTCCAGAACCCAACATGGCTTCAGGCCATTCCATAGCATGACCCCTGCCCTGCTTTCCTTCACTGACACAATCCTGCACCATAAAAACAATGGCTTGTTCTCTTCTGCTATATTTCTTGACCTGTCAAAGGCCTTTGATATGGTATCTCATAACATTGTTCACTCTGTTCTAACTGATCTTTCCTTCTCCACCTTAGCCACCAACTGGTTCCGCAGCTACCTCACTGGCCATCACCAATCAGTTGCCTGGCAAGTTCAACTATCCATTCGCCTACCAGTCTCTCTCGGGGTCCCCCAAGGCTACATCCTTGATCACCTACTATTTTCCCTCTTCATCAACAACCTTCACACATCCACCACACATGCTACACTCATACAATACGCAGATAATTCCACTCTCATCTGCTCAGCTCCCAACTTACAAGAACATCACACAAGACTCATTTTCATCCGTTGAAAGCTGGCTCTCCAATGCCCAACTTCTATTGAACCCTAACAAAACCAAACTTCTGATCTTTCAACACTCTAAAATTATACAATCCACCTCCCACTTCACTATCCAGGCCAAAAACAACACCAGCATTTCCCCATCTGCCCACACCAAACGTCTAGGTGTGGTAATCGACAACAAACTAAAACTTGATCTCCATATTTCAACCACCATAAATGAGGTACATAAAAAACTTGGCGCACTTTATAGAAACATCCAATACCTAACGAGAACAGACAAAATTGCTATTGCCAACTCCCAGCTAATCTTAACCCTACTCTATGCCTCTTTACTAACCTTAGACAAACTGACCTAAACAGACTTGAAACCTGCTACAACAAAATTGCAAAATTTTCAACTGGGGCTACCTATCGCAGCCATCACTGCAACTCAATCAAAGAACTTGATTGGCTTGAACTACCCCAACTTCTTCACCTGAATCAACTATCTCTGACCCACAAACTAATAAACCATCCCCAAAATATTCCATCACTCCAAAATCTATTCCACCCTTATACAACTTCCGGAGCCCTAAGGTCAAACAACAAAAACCTACTTCTCACTTCCAACCCCAAAAACTCTGCTGGAGAAGTACTCTTCTCTTGTGCTATTTCTAAACTATGGAACAACCTTTCCTCCATAACCAAATTGCCATCCAACAGTCTATTCAAAACCACACTCAAAACCCACTTACAAATGCACTGGCTCTGCCCTTGCTCCAACCCTGACTAACCACTTCCCTCCCACCTGATACAGCTCTGCCTTACCTTTATCCCACTAACCATCCTAACTCCAACTTTACTCAACTGTCTCCATGTTTCTCTATTCTCTTCCACCATTACAGACATCCTGCAATCAATGTTAATTCTATTCCATTCAATGTAATTACTGTATAACTGCATAAATAATGTACCATTTCTATTTGATATTGTATATTCCTAGTATATACATCTACTTTATTATCAATTGTACTGTATCCTACTGTAGAAGTTTAATATGTATATTGGAGCTTTTCTCCCCGGGCCTCTGCTGAAAAATGACCCCGTCCAGTTGGAATTTCCTGGTAAACAAATGTAAAATAAATAAAATAAATAATAAAACCTATGAAGGCACAGTGTGCTCCTGAAAGAAAGAAAGACCTAAGGACCTGAACAGTATATTTGCTTCCTGGCTAAAGCAACATTTAGTATTGCTTTAAAAACACTAGTAGTTAGGCTGCTAGGCAACTGATATTGTGGTTTATTGTTGGCTGTAAGGGCTAAGTTCTAGCAAAAAAAAAAAAGGAAGCTAAAGGGAGGAACAGCACAAAAGAGGAGGAGTGTGTTATAAAAAAAACTCAGGATTGCTTGAAACAGAATCTTACAACAAGGAGAATTGTGGTAATTCATGAAAATAAACAATTTATTTTCTGTTAGGGTCACTTAGATTTCAGTAAAAAAAGAAACACATGCAGCTGTTAACATCTGTTTAGGAGCACAATGCAAGTTTAAAATGGTGACAACTTAACTTCCTGCTGGGGAGTGCATGACTTTCAACTGTTTGCACATTAAAGAGCCCTTCTGTTTTTTATGACTTTGCTCTTCTTCCTCCATACATAAGCTTATTAAAAATTTGCATAAACTCTGTGTTCTTGGTTCTTAGCCCATGTGGAGGCATTTGTCTTAGTAGAATTTTGTAGGAAGAATTGATGGGAGTCAGATTTTTTTTTACATTTATTTATTTTACTGTAATTTGATAACCATTTAGCTAGGTGGGCTGGTCTACTGATCCTTTTTAACAATAGCCCAGGTTCCTGAGGAACAGCAAAACGAGCAACACAGAATAAAACAAAATTCTTAGCAATTATGAGTGGTACAGTAGAACTAATGAAAAAACTGTGGTGGTGGTCCTGCAGTGGCGTTGTCGCCTCACAGTAAGCCGTTGTCCTGTTCAATTCTCAGCTAGAGCATCTTCTGTGTGGAGACATGTGTGAATGGGTGTACCTTTGTTGAAGGTTGTGCGTCAGGGCTGGCAACTCGGCACGTAAAAATCTACTGCCACTCATTAGCGGACCGGATTTCCGCTGTGGCAATCCCTAACTGGGAAAAGCCGAAAGACACAACAACAGTAGAACTAAGGAATAATTATCAATTTGTGCAATAGCAGGGATGATGCAGCTTCAGCGCTATGTACAAACTTATTTATTATTACTAAGTTATTTACATTGCTTACAACAGTAATTAATATTTGTTACACCAGGTAGCTATTTGCATTATTTTAAAATAATTTGCCATTTTCTGCCTCAGACATAATATTATTGTCTAAAATGAAGACATTAATGATCCAATGTAGTGTAGATAATCCCGTAGCTCTGAAACAATCACAGGTAACTTAATTTTTTAAGATGCTGTATGAGTTTTGTCTTGAAGTCCTGTCCTGAGTATTGAGACCTTACCACTGCGGGGAGGGGATTCCAAGTGGCAGAGCCAATTTTTATAAAAGCTTTTTTCCCCTATACTGTTGCCAAGTGGTACTCCTGAAAACATGGTCTTTTACAGGATGATTCGTCTTCTGGAATGGACAAATGGGCAAGTATAAGAAGTTTGAATATGAGGGTCTAAGTGTCAGTAATCACCTGCTTCATACTGGGAACCAGTGGAAAACCCTTAGTACATCACAGTCATGAGAATAATGGCTAGCTAAGAAGGCAAAGCAACATATTTGTTTTAGTACCACTTGTCTATGAATAAACCTTCTGCAGAGATGCCATTGCTCATGCTGTGTGGATTTTATTGGTGACTGGGGAGACAACAGTCCGTGTGTTAAATACATTATGGAATCCATGTTGTTGTACACATAGAACCCTATAGGCATTCATTTGTGTGGAAATTTGCTTTTCTAGCAGTTTTTCAAATACTTTGTTTAGGGGAAGATGTTAGATATGGGTCTGTAATCTTTGCGATTCCTGGGTTTGGGATGTTTGGATATGGTATTGCTGTATCATATTTAATATTTAGCTACATAGTTTGTGTTTCATTTAAATTTTTGATCTTTTGTTTCTTTGGTAGGTTACTCATTAAAACAAATTGTGGGACTGTAATTACCCAGGTGATAAGAGTGTGGGAAGTGAAGCTTTCCAGCTGGTTGCTTTTTATCTAGGAGTGATTTTTTTTTTAATTTTTATTGAGTAGAAAACTTGCTTTCGTTTCTGCATATGGTATATTTCCATTGTCACTTGATGTGTGAGGTGTATTGTAAGAGTGATTTGACCTCTTAGGTGTGTTATTGCTTTACAGAATGATTTAGGGAAGAATAGGAGAATTTCCTGCTGGTTTCTAAGGTAGGTGGCCTTTTTAGAATTAACTGCATTTCTGGTTTCCTTTCATAGTTTTTGGTAGTTTTGTAATTGGTCATTATTCGCATCATGTTTCTTGGGTTTCAAAAGTTTGGTTAGGTTATTTGCATGATGTGGAAAAGAGAGTTTTGAATGTCAGACAGTGAATGTATGAGAAACGTTAGGGCATCATTGGGTTTACTAGCAGTGTATATCGATGACTAGTCAGTAGTTTTAAAAACATTCACAAGTGTTTCCTGTTTAGATTCTGAGAATATTCTTCTTAGGTTAATTTGGGGTGTTTTCTTGTGTGTTCTAAAGTACCAATGGATAACTGGACAGTGATCACTAAGATTATTTAGTAGTACCCTGACTAGCAGACAATAGATGCCTGCTAGTATGGTTACTAGTCGACAGCAAATGTCAACTAGTCAGGGTACTAGTAGATATCTACTGTTTATATTAAGGGCAAGTATGGAATCATTCTGTTTGTTGGTTGGGTCTTGTTTTATCCTTGACTATTTGCTCCAGCCCTAACAAGCTGTATGGCCCTATCACAGATTCATAGATAGTTCAAAACTATTGAGTTTCATAACTTTTGCATTTTACCAGTACCCTCCTTCAGGCCCCACTCCCTTTCTCCTTGAAGGCCGTAGCAGTCAATCCTGTAGTAAATTTGTAAAAACTCATCCAGACATCTAACTTATGTTAGTGTTGTCACCTCACAGAAAGAGGTTCTCTGGTTCAGTTCTCAGCTGGGGTGCCTTATGTGTGGGGACTACATGTCCCCCCTGCATTCTCATGAGTTTCCTCTGGGTGCTTGATTTCCTCCCAATTTCTAGAGACATGCATCTGGAGCATTTCTACCCAGGCCTCCACTGAAAATGGGCTCTGTCCCAGTCAGACTTTCCCTGTAAATAAATATTAAAATAAATAAATAAATTAGGTTATAAACCTGTCCCTACATCATATTTTATTTATCTGTTGGTAAAGATTTAGATCCATGGCTCTAATAGTGGTGAAGCCATTGGACTAAGAAACATGTAGGAGGTCCAGGACAACAGATTCTCTGATGTCATGATAAGATGGATATCTCCCCTCAAAATTCTGTATGACGGCAACTAAAGGGATGGAGCTGCCCTTCTACCTTTGTAGTTCAGGGACTTTAGACATGTGATCTTTTTGGTTAGAAACCTTTGAGGTATTTCTAATTGTTTGATATGCTTAGGAAGATACATCCTAAAGGGGGCACTGAACTCAGTAATTGCTGTTGCCAATGCTGCGTCTACTAGAGTGATTACTTATTAGAACTTGATGATTTATTTGGCAATTAACCATGCCAAATAAGAAGATTTCCTGCCAACCATTGTCACATGATGATCTAAAGAGAGGACGATTATCAACCCAAGTTCCCATGTCCCTGGCTTCTTTTATTTTGTAGTGGCATGTTGTCTATACAGTATAATAAGGGGAGAGGCTGTCTACTAAAAGTGATGATACTAGACTTTTTTAGCATTTAGTTTGAGCTATGTTTCAGTGCACCAATAGTTTACTAGGGAAGGTTTATTCTAGAAGGTCTGGGTGTCAAGGATTGAGTTAACAACACCCCTCCCACACACACACCCACACAGTTTGCAGTAATCAGTAAACTTTTTCATATAGTCCTTGCTTTCTGCTTAGTGAGTTTTGAAGAAAAGGTAAAAAAGGAGAGATCCTAGCACCAAACCCTTTGGAACACCTCTTTTCACTATCATATGCCCTGATGAAGTGTCTTCAATCTGCATTGTGTGGGTTCTGTCATTCAGGCAATTTTCAGTACATCTTATCACGTATTAGTTGATTTGTAAAGCATTTACCTTCTGCATGATGCCAGCATGAGGAACGGTGTCAAAGGCCTTGATTAGGTCCCAATACTCCCACAATTGCACATGGCAACTATCTAATAGTCTTAATATAGTTTATGAGGTAAGATATAATACATCCCATGGTTTTGCAGATGAGGTTTGTAATATTAATAAGCATATAAATACCTGGATTAAGTAAGGCCATCCTTTTGGAGGGCCATCTCCTACAGTGTGCCACTCATCAGGACAACACTAGTAGGTAAACTTAGGTTAATGAGTTTAAGGACTGGGTCTGCAAGTGCATGTTTAATACTATTAATTAAACAATGAGGTACATAGTTAGGCCCTATGGAGGAAACATATTTCGTCTTTGTTAGCACTTTTGATAGATCATCAGAGATGACTGGGGAATTAAGAGGTGTAGGTATTTCAGAGCTTTGGATAGAATTTTATAGTGAATTTGGTACTAAATTTGTTTTCAATGATTTTTTGAAATGTCTGTTGAATCTGAATAGAAAGTGCCAATATGATTAAATTCAGAGGCATGTATGGTATTGCCTTTGAGTTTTCTAACATAGGTAAAGAGCAGCTTACAATAATCTTTCACTTCAGACACCAGCCCAAGTTCATGTGCCCCATTTGTGGACCTATTACTGTTTTTCAGAATTTTTATAATTCTTTTACTTAATACTCAGTCCATGCACAAAATTAATATAGAATTCCTTCGGATCAAACTGATACAGTGCTTTTGATTCACAGTGGTAGGACTGAAGCCTACAATCCCCTGATCAGATGCCTTATCCATTAGCCACTTGACCAATCCCAAGTTGGCAGACTTTGATGCACTGATGTTAAAATGTACTTAGAATACTGTAGTTTTGGAGCAATCTAGCAGGGAAATATCTTTTAAAACATTCTATATTGTAGGGATAGATGAGGGAGATAGTATCTATATCTAAAAATTAAACTGGGGAACCTGCTACTTCATGAGCATTGAATGTGCCGTCATGGACTCCATAAAAAAGAGCCATGAAGTCTAGCCAAATCTTACTTGAGACTTCAAAGTAATGAAGTATTTATAACTTGTTTAGGAATTACTGTTACTTTATTAAAAAATAAAAGATGTTAACTAGAAGAACTATTTTCCCTCAACAGATCATCAGATCTAAGCCCAGCTTACAAGATATGCTTTATTTATATACTTTAATACATAGTTCATTGGTAGTTCATGCAAGCTGGGGTCATAGGTTCGTAGGTTTATATGTGTGTACTAGGTTAATGGCCCTGGAGCCTTTACAAGCCTAGCCCATAGGATTACCCTGGCATCGTGCCACCAGACATTAGTTCTCAGTGCCTCTGTCGAGTAGAGCCACTGGAGTGATCCCCAGGGTGAATTTTCTATTTCCCATCCAGATTTCTCTTGAAGAGGGCCAGTGAGTTGCTCAGTTTGACATGTAGGGGACGTCTTTTCCATAGCATGGGCAGTCTCTTGGTTATGAACATGTCCATCCAGCATGTTCTGTTAATTGTGGTAATGAGGTTGAGGTCTCTGGATCATGTGGTGCAGAGGGATTGGGATTTCTTTAGATGTAGCATTTCTAACAGAGCTGGGGCAGACATGGCTTTCTAAATCAAGCAGAGTAAGAGATATGAGACGCAGAATAGTTGGAGTTTTTTGAGTCTGTCCATATAGGACAAATGTTTAAGGCCTAGGATCATCTTTGTGAGGTACTTTTGTGGCCTCTCCAGTTGTTGCAGGAGTCTAGTGAGGTACATGCCAAATGGGGCATAATGAGGGAAGAGTAGAGAGAGACAATGACCTCTTTCTTCCTGAAAGTAAAACCCTTAGTAATGAGATATGCCACATCAAAGGACTTTCTGACCACAGTGGCAATGTGGTGGTCAAAAGAGAGGTTGCTGTCAACCTGTGTTCCCAGATCTCTTATAATGCCTTTGGTGCTCAGTGGACTACCATCAATGTGGTAATTCATGAGAACTGGGTTTTTCCCAAAGGGGATGATGACACATTGTTTGGTATTGAGCTTAATGCCATGGTTGTGACACCAGTCGCTGGTCTCAGTGAGGCTTTTCTGTACAATGTCGACATCACTTGGGAAGTTAATGATAGCTCCCAACTTGCAATCATCTGCTGTCAACCTGTGTTCCCAGATCTCTTATAATGCCTTCTGTATTCAGTAGACTGCAGTCAATGTAGTAATTCATGGGAACTGAGTTTTTCCCAAAGAAGATGATGACATATTTTTTGGCATTGAGCTTAAGGACATGGTTTTGACACCAGTCATTGGTCTCAATGAGGTCTTTCTGCAGGATGTCAACATCACTTGGGGAGTTAATAATAGCTCCCAACTTGCAATCATTTGTGAACTTTGTCAGCCAGAGTCCCTTTGTGTTGGCTTGGACTTCAGAGAAGTAGATACCAAACAGGAGAGGACCCAGCAACGAACCATGTGGGGCTCCACTCATGACTGGTTGGCAGTCTGACTTGGAGTCAGCTACCTCGCAGTTCTTTCCCCTCTGTCCATAATCTTAGAAAGATACATACAGTCTGAACTCCTTATGAGATGGGTAAGGAGTTCAAACTACTCTACCCCTACAACATGGCTTTCGATCTCACTACAACTCATAACATCTCTCCTTAGTTTCTCAGAAACCATAAATACCAACAGAAGCAATGTTAACCTAATGAACTCCCTGTTCCTGTATCTGTCAAAAGCATTTTACACAGTATCCCACCGATTCCTAATCAGTGAAGTGTCTTCCCTGTCACTATCTCATTCAGCTCTTACTTGGTTCCATAGCTATCTCTCCAACAGACAACAGGCTGTGAAAATGGTATCAGGACCTTTACCCCATCCTCTGTTTTCATTGGAGTAGCAGAAGGGTCAATTCTAGGCCTAGTACTTTTCAATACTTTCACAAACAACCCTGTACAAAGTCAGTGAACCTGCCACCTCAGTACAATATGTCAGTGATGCTACCATCATGTGATCAGTCTCAACCATTCATTACTTCAACTAATGTGTCAACACTCCTCCACTTCCTAGAATCATGGCTAAAGGCTCTACAGCTGATCATAAATACCAAGAAAACAAAATTAATGCTTTTCACACCCAGATGTCTTTCATCAACCAGTGCACCCTTTAACATTACCTCAACAAACAATGCCAGCATAGAAAATGGAACTAATATGAAAACACTAGGAGTCAGAATAGACAATAACCTAAAATTTGACCTGTATATCACTCAGGCCATAAAGAAAACTCACCAAAAAATGGGCTTCTTCTGTTAAAACAAACCCTACCTCACAGATTCCATAGTATCAACCTACCTTCTCCCTTTCCTTCTATATGCATCATCCATATTAACCAACATTCAGGCCACACTGCTAAATAAATTAGAAGCATGTTTTAACAGAATAGCCAGATTTGTAGCTAATGCATCCTACTGTTTGCACCACTGTTTAACATTAAAGCTCAGCTCGCTAGAACTACATAATCACCTTACATTCACTCATCTTAAAACTTCTCACAAAATAATACACAAAACACACACATGCCATTCTCTACCAAACATTCTCAAGCACTACTCCCTACCACATTGCCTTTGCTCAGGTAATCACAACCGACTAACAACCTGCATATCCCGTAATACATCTGGAGAATCGCTACACTTGTCCTAAGTCACTAGGCAGTTGAACTGCCTGCCTATCCCACTAAAACAGGACAGCTGAGCATCTAGCTTTAAGCACAGCCTAAAGCAGTACCTTAACTCTTCCTTTCTCTTTTCTTGTTTACACTGACTCTCTCTCTCTCTAGGATCTCTAGATTATCACCAACCCCTAATTCTCCAGCTCTCGTATCTTATCCTGTGAATAATGTCGATAAATCCTATCTACATTTATAATTATATACTGCTTTTTATCACTCCTTTGTGAATAAAAATTGTATATTGCTGTATAATTAAATGCAACCTGCTGATTATTGTGTAGCACTCCTACAGAAATGAAATTATATTAACCTCTGTATTATTTGTATTACCCATTATATGACACTAAAACTCCATTTCTACTTTTAAGAAATTGAAATCACTTTTCCTCTGTACATTTCTGTAACTTTAATAGAGCTTTTCTCCCTAGGCTTCAGCTGAAAATGGGCCAGAGTGTCCAGTCAGACCATCCTATTAAAATAAATAAGTAAACAATACATTGACGTTAGTTGCATTCATATGGTTAATTCCACTGAATAATAAATGCATGTTCATGACAAATGTGACGTTGAGACCAGAAGAAAGCAAAACAACAGATTTAGCAATGTGCATTATAACTACTGGTAAATCCTTGTATAAAGCACTGGAGGAAAGTGTTAAAACATACCCTTATTAGAAATACTAATAGTGACAAATGTGTTGGAAATGAGGCTGAGAAAATACTGTTTCAGCAGGTAGTATTATGTGTAAGCTAACAAGTGCTTCTAATCCCAATATGTTAACTTACCTAATATTTTCATTCTGGTCTTTTAGAAGTTAACATATGTAAATATAATCACAGTTAAACACAGATTATACATGCGATGAAGGACTATGAAGAAAACTGCATCTAGCTAATAATAAAAGACATTATGGTCTATTGTTTTAAATTTAAGTACAGATTTGATGGAGCAGTTTGCGTTCATTCCTTGGTATGAGTAAACTTTCAGTGAATCTGCCATTTTTACTCCTTTTTCTCAAGTATAACACCTGTATTGCCTTCAAGTGGGCTAACTGTCACTTTTTCCGCAACATTTCTCAAAGTTTTTGCAGCTTAGAATATATCTGGCCAGTGGGTTATTAATATCTTTTATTTGCATGCCTGATAAGTCTCTAGTGACTCTTAGGGCATTGATAGCTCTGCCTGTATACAATGCACCATGTGCAGCTGACCCTGTAAAGTGTAAATTTGTTTTTGCAGTTATCTCACTCTTTGTGCTATAATATCTGTTGAAATGGAACAATAAAAGCTGTTTCTATTACTCATAAAGTCATAGTATCTGCATCCTGGTATGCAGGTAATGGTTCCATTATTTGTACCCATGGTGGGAAAAGCATGCTCTTGTACCCAGCTCCTAATATTTCTCACTTTATGATATAAGAAAGCCGACTCCAGGTTGATTTGTCCCAGTGACTATATGCACCTAACATGTATCCTTTATGCTAGGTAACGAAAGAATGAAAATAACTATCTAGTGATTTAGCAAGAGTCATGCAAGGGTTCTGAAGGCATTCTCTCTCTCTCTTTCTCTCTCTCTCTCTCTCTATATATATATATATATATATATATATATATATAGAAAGAGAGAGAGAGATGTTGAGCTAGGTTAATTAAGGGGAAATTGGTTCTTAGTAGAAAGAGAGTGCTTTCATTGATCTAGATGTTGCTTTTGTGTTGTCGATATACGTAGAAAAATTGGAACAAATATAGTAGCGTGAGGTGCAGAAATCATCTTTCAACCATGTTTCAATAATTGCCACTATATATGTTTGCTCTGTGGTTAGCCAATTATCTGCCTTTCTTCATTTGTTTGTCTTCTAGTTATGTATGAATTTAAAATATAAGGTGCTGGCTGACAGTTATATTTTTGTTTCTGTTCGCTGTAGTCTGCTGGTGCCACCAAGTTGTTTTAGCATACATAGGGTGACTACAACAATTTGGGACCAGTAGCTTTAAAAACAATGGGAAAGTTTAAGAGCAAAATTATTGGCAGCATTAAATAAATTATACAGAATTTTTGGAAGAACTGTAGTGAAACGTGATAGTGAAGATCACATTGCTTTTATAAAGATGCTACTGATATGTTTATGTCATTACCTATTTATGTAATGCTCACCTTTATGGCATCATTTCATTTCAATCAATGTAAAGGTATACCTCAACTGAAATGTCAAGTATAAGAGGACAAAAGACTTCAGGGAAAGCAACTGTTCAGATGTAAAGTGGCTAAGGTTTGATATATATTTAATTACCAGTTTGAATTATGATTATCATCACTGTAATGCTCTGTTAGAGAGGGCTACTTGGTATTAAATATAACATAGCAAAATTTACACTGGTATCACTTAAACAAACTGGTATTGTCAAAATGAGAAGGGTCAGTGATGTATGCCATTTAAGACTTCTAAATGATAGAGCCTTGTTGCAAATGTTTAAATTTTTTTAGCAGCATACTGGTAAAACTTTGATATAAAGAGGCGTTGATAGTATTTGCAAATTGTAATATAGTTTTAAAAAACGTATACAGAATAGATGAAATGGAAGAAGGAAAAAAGGAGATAAAGAGAATATACGGAAATGGAGGAAGATTAAAGGAATTGAAATGAGAAGTATGTTATTTTCTATATATGTACTAAACTTTGCTCCAGATCATACAAAATAAGAGGAGATTAGTAAATTAATTGTTATTTACAGTTAAGTTATACATTGATTCATGATAAAGATTGTCAAACATTATAAATCAAAGTTTACTACAGAAAATGGTTTAATATGTTAGGAAACAACTTACTTCACATTTTTTGTTGTCAAGGGAATAATAAGTTATATGATGACATTAGACTTTAATTAAAATAGGTAACTCCACATGAGATTAATGTAACAGAATAAGCAGTGTAAATGTGGTATTTTGTTTAAATTAAATTAAAAACTCTTAAGTCATTCATTAAAGCCTTCTGCTAGAGCTTTTAGATTAAAAGTTGATATTGTTCAAAGTCTCATTTTGGATAAATCAGTAACCTAGGATTGTAGTTTATGACTTACTATTTAAATTATGAATATATGGTTCCAGAGATGTTTTATTATGAATGCCTTGTTATATTAAAATTTACAATCTTAAGTTAATTTAGAGTGCTTGAAACTAATCTCTTTTAGAGGAAATTTTATATGGTTGAATATGTTAATAAGGTTACAGAATGTCAAAACAAGTAAATGGGGCAAACAAGAAACAGCCAGTATATTACGGCAATGGCATCTCTATCAACCACAAACTAAACAATCCACTTAAGATTAAAATAAAAAGAATGAATGTTGTTATATGGATTTTATTGAACACTTTCATGTCCAATGGAGACTTCATCAGGATAAGCAAACCTCACAAGCCAACATGTTAAATGGACATTCATTTCAATTTTATTGGTTGAACTTTAAAAAAAAAAAGACTTCATTTCCTGTTTCTAAATATTCATTCCATTAAAAATTTAAAGTGACACATCATTTTAAAAAAATCACATAGTACTCAAATTGCTTTCCCTTAAAGCTTAAAAACGACATATTAATACACCCTGTTCTACTAAAAAATAATCATTATATTCTAAAAAGTTACTGACACTGCAATGATAAATTTGACCCAAGGACATCTTTTACTCTTTATGGGTCTAAAGTTTATCTCAGTGAATATAAATTACCTTAAAACTAGCAAAGTAAGGTGAATTTAGTAAATATATAAATGTGAATAATGTCAAAAAGTTACAACAATCAGATGGAACGGGAAATGTAAGGATACTAAATCTTAGTCTGCTTGATTAGATGAAAATAACCTTGATTGCTCTCAAACAGGTCCAAGAGCTGTCTAACCAGCCAGTCTGAGGAAAATATGAACTTACATCAGAGGGAGCCCTCTTTACAGCAGAAACTTTTTAGAGATGTTACAAAGACCATGATGCCATTTGCCTCACAAGGGAGAGGACAAGGAGAAAAAGTGAACAACAGAGGACTTTATTTTTACAATATCAGTGGAAGACAAGGGACAAAGGATTTTAGTGCATAATGATTATGGCAACAAGGTAACCAATTTAAGTATTTGTGCTTTTTTTCTGAAAAGGAACTTAATGTTTTGAAAAGAGGTTTCTCATTGTTCAATGCAGATGAGTTAAGCTAGTTGATACCATTTTAGATTTTAAACTGTACATATAAAAGCTTAATTTAAAATGTTTGTTGAATGATAAATGTATTGGGCAAGCTGTACATGGTTA
The DNA here is from genome assembly GCF_019279795.1 of Protopterus annectens. Lineage (NCBI taxonomy): Eukaryota > Metazoa > Chordata > Ceratodontiformes > Protopteridae > Protopterus > Protopterus annectens. Next base: position 205,042,831 of record NC_056747.1, on the reverse strand, counting down.
CCTTCCTAAAAGTAGTATGATTAATCCATCGTTTCTTTCTGTAATGAATGCAATTCAGACATTGTGATGAGGATGCAAGACAGTTGATGATTGACCCATTTTTGTTAGTGATATAAAATCTAAGCATTATGGGAATGAATTTGATTATGAGGAAGTCTAATTTTATGAATGAGTGAGTTTAGGCAGACCTTGTTTTGACTTCTACCTTTATTGAGTAAACCACAAAAATAAAAGTTTTAAAATCTGAATAAAGAAAGGGATATTTTATTTGATTTTAGTTTAATGAAGGACATTAGATTTATGAAGAATTATGAGTTGGGGAAGCTATGGTGACAAGATAACTTGAATGTTATAGAATATTAATAATTTATGAGACAGTAACAAAAAAGTTATAGGCTTAGCCTATCAATATGTGGATTTGATTCTTTTGGAACTTTTAAATCCCCAAATGAAGAAAACAAATGACTCTAAGCCACAAGTGAGGTAAAGTTAGTGCTTTTGTTTACTTAATTTAGCAAACTTCTTCAGACCAAGTAAACAAAAACGTTAACTTTACCTCACTTGTAGCTTGGAGTCATTTGTTTTCTTCATTTGGGGATTTGCAGTTCAGTTTGTGTTTGTTTTTGTCTTTTGGAATGTTTGCATAATAATGGCATTGATTTTCAGACATATATTTTTTTAAAAGTGGAATATCCAGAATTGGCCATTTTATTAGAATCTTAAAACTTAGAAAATTCCTAGCAGACCACCATTTCAACTAATTGTGTCTGATGGTTGCTTATTAATTGATCATATCCATTTTGGGGTTCTAAGTCAAATATAATTGCACGCAATACTTCTTTTTACATTGAAATCACGTGACATTTTTGAATAAACTAAACTAAGTACTTGTGAATGACACACTGAAAAATGTATTTATAGTTAGTGCTGACAATACCTCTGTAAACTCTAACATCAAGAAAAAGGTAACACTTCTTTTGTTGTTAATTGCTCATTTTATTACCTAAGAGACATACCTCTCAACTGTACTATTTTTTGCAGATTGTCCAGATTTTTGCTTCATATTTTCTTAAAATTGTGGCTTTCTGGCAAAGTAGTGACAAATCTTTAAAGACTGAAATTAGAAAATAATGACAGACATTGGAGTTTCAGACTTCATACCCTCAGAAAATTTGTGCTAATGCAAAACCTGATATTCTATTAACTTTCTAGGCTTGTAAGCACAATATTTAACATGTCTCCCTATTTTTGGGTTTTTGCCCCACTTTTATTTATGGCTTTGTTCAGATTTCTTGCTCTAAGACATTGAAATGTATGCTGATCTTGCTCTAAGATATTGAGATGTATGCTGAGAGATTAATAAGTGCAGTATATTGTTAGAACTGGCCTCAAGTAACATTTTTATATGTAATAACATTTACAAATAAAGGTTTGGAGATGAAGGAAAATGTTGCCTCACCTTTATTAATTTATTGTTAAATAATTGAGAAAAATTGGTTATAAAACACTGAATTTTATAAATTGTTAAGTTCTATGTGTGTTTTACTGATAACTTGTTCCTGGTGGATGGACCAAATTAAATGATACATCACTTTGAGCACTGGTTGTACATTGTCAGTGCTTTTACATGTAAATATACTTAGGAAATGTAAGATTTTTGGATGTGACATACATTTTGACAGATTAGACAAATGTTCAAAATCTAATATATGTATATGTGTATATATAATGTGTTAATACTGCACATCCTGGTCATTTTAAAAATAATATGGCTAAGACCTGAACAGTTTGGCTTACTAGACTTCCCACTGATGGCCAGTTATTTATTAAATACTATTCTTAGAAGAATATTTTTCTTCTTCTTTCAGCTGCTCCTGTTAAGGGTCATCATAGCAGATCATCTGTTTCAATTTCTTCCTCTCCTCTCCATCTTGGTTTGTTACACCAAACACCTGCATGTCCTCTATCACCATATTCATAAACCTTATCTTAGGCCTTCCTCTTACCTAGAAGCTCCATCCTTAGCATCCTTTTCCCAATAAAACCATTATCACTCCTCAGCACATGTCCAAACCAATGCAATCTTGCCTCTCTGTCTTTGTCTCCAAACTGTCCAACCTGAGTTGACCCTCTAATATACTCATCATGTCCATCCTTGTCACACCCAAAGTAAATGTTGACATCTTTATCTCTGCCATCTTCAGTTCTGACTCCTGTCTTTTTGTCAGTGCTACCGTCTTCAACCCATATAACATAGCTAGTCTCACTGTCATCTTGTAGACCTTCCCTTTCACTCTTACTGGTACCTGTCTGTCACAAATCAGTCCTGACACTCTTCTCCACCTACCTCACCCTGCCTGCACTCTCTTCCTCACCTCTCTTCCACACTCACCATTACTATCAACTGTTAATCCCAAGCATTTAAACTCATCCACCTTCATCAGCTCTACTCCCTCCATCCTCACCATTCCTCTGTCCTCCCTCTCATTCACACACACACATTCTTAGTCCTGCTGACCTTCATTCCTCTCCTCTCTAGAGCATATTTACACCTCTCAAAGGTCTCCTCAACCCATTCCCTACTCCCATTACAGATCAAATTATCATCTGCAAGCACCATGGCCCATAGGGACTACTGTGTAATCTCACCTGTCAACCTGTCCATCACCATAGCAAATAAGAAAGGACTCAGAGCTAATCCACAATGTAATCCCACCTCCACCTTGAATGCATCCGTCATTCCTACTGCAGATCTCACCACTGCTACACTATCTTCCTACATATCCTGTACCACTCTTACATACTTCTCTACCACTCCTGATTTCCTCATACAATACCACAACTCCTCTCTAGGCACCCAGTCATATGCTTTCTCTAAGTCCACAAAGACACAGTGCAACTTCTTCTGACATTCCCTGTACTTCTCCATCAACACCCTCAGAGCAAACATCGCATCTGTATTGCTCTTTCCTGGCATGAAACCATACTGCTGATCACTAATCATCACCTCCCTTCCTAACATAGCTTCCACTATTCTTTCCCATAATGTCATGCTGTAGCTGTTCAGTTTTATCCATCTAGTTACTACAGCTCTGCACATCACCCTTATTCTTAAAAAATCAATGCATATACACTTCTTCTCCACTCCTCATGCATCCTCCCTCAATCCAAGATTTCATTCAACAAACTGGTTAAAAACTCCACTGCCATCTCTCCCAAACACCTCCATGCTTCCACAGGTATGTCATCTGGACCAACAGCCTTTCCATTCTTCATCGTCTTCATAGTTGTCCTTACTTTATCCTTCCTAATCCATTGCACTTCCTGATTCACTATCTCCACATCATCCAACCATCTCTCTCTCTCTCTCTCTCTCTCTCTCTCTATCTCTCATTCTCTTCATTCATCAGCCCCTCAAAATACTCTTTCCATCTGTTCAATGCACTCTCCTTGCTTCTCAGTACATTCCCTAATTATCCTTTATTACCCTAACCTGCTTGGTCCATCTGTCTAGCCAGTTGGTATAGGTCATTTTCTCCCTCTTTAGTGTCCAACCATTCATACAATTTGCCATACACCTTATCCTTAACTTTCACCACCTCTCTCTTCACCATATGCCTCATCTCCTTGTACTTCTGTCTGCTTTCTTCATCTCTCTGACAATCCCACTTCTTCACCAACCTCTTCCTCTATATACTTTCCTGTACTTCCTCATTCCACCAACAGGTCTTCTTGTCCTCCTTCCTCTGTCAAGATGTCACATCAAGCACCTGTCTAGCCATCTCCCTTACCACCTCTGCTGTAGTTGCCCAGCTATGGTAACTCTTGACTGCCATCCAGTGCCTGTCTTAACTCTTCCCTGAACTCCACTTCACAGCCATCCTTTTTCAACTTCCACCATTTGATCATTGGCACTGCCCTCACTCTCCTTCTCTTCTTTTTGATCACCAACATCCTATAGACCACCATCCTATGCTACCCAATTACACTTTCCCCTGTCACCACTTTGCAGTCTCCAATCTCCTTCAGCCTAGCCCTTCTGCATAGGATGTAATCCACCTTTTTGCATCTTCCCCCATTCTTTTATGTCACCTGATCCCGCTCTCTCTTCTTAAAATACACCTTCATCACAACCATGTCCATCCTTTTTGCAAAATCCACTACCATCTGACCTTCTGCATTCCTCTCCTTAACACCATACCTACCCATCACTTCCTCATCTCCTCTGTTCCCTTCACCAACATGCCCATTGAAATCTGCTCCAGTCACCAATTTCTCACCCTTGCATACAGTCATCATCACTTCATCCAACTCACTCCAAAATTTTCCTTTCTCATCCATTGCACACCCAACCTGCAGAGCATAGGCACTAACAACATTCATCATCCCATCAGCAGGTTCCAGCTTTATAAACATCATTCTGTCTGACACACTTTTCACCTCTAAAACACTTTTAACACAGTGTTCCTTCAGGATAACCCCCTACTCCATTTCCTCACCCATGCACACCATGCTAGAACAATTTGAACCCACCTCTGATACACCTGACCTTACTCCCATTCCATCTGGTCTCTTGCAAGCACAATATATCAACCTTCCTCTAAATCATATCCACTATCTTTCTCCCTTTACCAGTCATACTGCCAACATTCAAAGTTCCTACCCTCAATTCCACACTCCCAACCTTCCTCCTCTTCTCCTGCCTCCTGCATGCCTTCCCCCTATTCTTCTCCTTCTACTTTGGTTAACAGTAAACCAGTTTCCACCAGCACCCTGTTGGCTAACAGTACTGATTGTGGTGGTGGTGGTTGCTAACCTGGGCCTCAACAGATCCACTATGGAATCTGTATTGTTTTCTTCATATGTGATCTGGCAAATAATGTATGTTGGATGCCCTTCCTGACATAACCCTCCCCATTATCTGGGCTTGAGACCAGCTTGAAGAAATATACTGGCTTGTGCATACCCAGTGGCTGAGTTTTAGAAGTGTATTTTTAGAAGGATATTTTTATAAAAATGAAACATTTGATTATATGATTTCAGATAGATGTGATAAAGTCCCTATTGCAAATGGTGATGGAAAACAGATTTGTGTTTGTTATAATTTAGATAAAGTTATAATTTGCACTGACAAATCTATGAACAATAAAGAATACTTGAATTCATTTATTATAACTTACATTATTTAAGACTGAATCATAAAACATTAACAGCAACTGGAAGATATTTCATGGGCATCCAGATAATTTAAGTCAAACTGATAAAAGGCCTTAATTTATTTGGGAAAATAATGCCTAATAATAAGGATATTTTAGAAATAAATAGATTGATGCAGTTATCAAATAATGCCAACAAAAGGGGACCTTTAAATGTGGTACCTGTAAATAGTGGAGGTTCATTTATAGGTAACTGTAGATGGTACAGGTTAACCTATAAAGTACTACATGTTATAAAAAATTAATTATTTTGTTCAGATAAATATAACTGCAAAAATGAGGCAGACAGACTCGGGGGGAGGATGTTCCCTGTTGGAGAAAGATGTAGTAGTTTATAAAATAAAACCAAAAATTGACAGACCAAAAAGAGCTATAAAGGTAACAGAGTGGACTATTGAGAAGAAAGAAATTATGTATTGTTACTATTCTGCAAGAAGCCCAGAATTTTCAGATAGAAGATATTCAACAAGATTTTTTTAAGCAAGAAACATCTTTATTAAATTACCACTTATGACATAGGCAATCATATATTTATCTAAATGAAAACAAACCATATTGACATAATCTTAGTTACAAGCATTATACATAAGAAACCAAACTAACATAATTTTAGTTGCAAACATCACTTATCTACTCAATCACTCTTACTCAGACATTGCACAATACATTCAAATCCTGTCTTCTTCTAAACCTCATTCCTCTGTTGTATGTATTATTCCCACAATTCCCATTTTTTCTATGTATTTTGCACCTACCCTTTTCTGAAAATCCCAATTCCAGTTGTTTTATATCTGTTACTATATTCACTACTTCTAGTACAGTTGGGTTAGACTTTGCTTTCCATTTTCTAGTAATTGCTTTTTGGCAGCCACCGTGGTTAGTCTCAGCAAGGCATTACTATGTGTAGGCAATTCTGATTCTGTTCAAAAAAATTTAAGAGATAAATTAGAGAAAAGAAAAACACTTGCCTGAAAAACTGTTAAAAGCTTTAAATGCAAATCTGTGTTCATTAATGCAACAGATCCATGATAAATATTATATAGAGCGAGAAAGTTTAGGCCGTTTAGAAAAAGAAGCGACTGAGGAAGTGTGTAAATATAAAGAAAAAAACCTACAGATTTTTGAAAGATAAAATGAAGCTTCAGTACAAAAAAGAACAATATTTGAAGAGGAATACAAGCAAAGGCACCCAGATCTGTAAAATTTCACAATACAAAAAAATAAGGTCACAAAGAAGGACTGTAGAACAGAAGATTAGTAAAGTAGAACTTAAATAGAGGCTGACGTTATGGAATACCTGAGAAGTGAAGGGTTAAGTGTTGAAAATCCAACTCTGATAATGTCACAGCATGATGGAACAAGCAGTCCCCAAAGTAAGGAGAAACAGGTGGAGCAGGAGTTATTTGAAGAAGAAATATGAGCATGGGAAAGAAAAAGAGATTTAATATAGTGCAATATTTATGCAAAGGAGAAAGCAAAACTAATCCATAAAAATAGCAGCACCAAAGATATTTTATTTAATTTGACATTTGTTGACAGAGTTAGGCAGACTAACCTGGAGCCCTTTTTCAGCTGAGACCTGGGGAGAAAAGCTCCACAAATAAGTATGACTAGTACAATTACAAGAGAAAAAAAAGAAAACAATCAGACACAGAAATGATAATGGATAATAAGTAATAGATGATTAAATCTCCGAGAATAATTTCAATCAGCAACATTAACATTGGTCTGCGCAATCACTTCAGAGGGTTGTACTCAGAAAAGAAATACAGTCAAAGGCATCTAGATGTGGAAAATCTGACAATGCAAAACATAAGAAAACAAAGGGGAATGTAGAAAAGAGGATAAGTACTAGGGAAGTTAAAGAAACAGAAACTGAAGTTATGGAGTACCTGCAAAGTGAATGATTTAGTGTTGGAATTCAACTCTGGCAATGTCACAGTATGATGAACAGTGATTCCCCAAATTAAGGAGAAACACAACAGGAAGCATCTGATCAGATACTCTGGAACCTTCAGTAGGGAACCAGTACAAATGTTAGCTGGAGTTGCACAGCAAGGAAAGGAGCAGAAAACAGTGACGACTCTGACACAGTCGGTGTTGTGTAGTGATAGGACAGTGAGTTCCTTTATGAAAGCACAAAGGATGATGCACGATACAGCGGAATAAAATATGTCAAAGGAAGATGTTTGGGAACTTTCTATTGAATGCCTGCAGGAAATGAAGAACAAAGAATGTGCCCTTAGCATAGAAGAAAATGATCTAAGGGAAGAATACCCTGATTTAATAGAGATAGATAGACATGTCAAAATTAATTAAAGAAATAAATAGCGGAAAGTCAAAAAGACCCAAATGTTAGAAGTCTGATAAAACAAACACAAGACTATTAACAGAAATTCATGTGCTATAATAGAATTAAATAGGATATATTACTGTGCAGCTAAATTAATAAAAGGTAAAGTCTTACCACAAAAACACAGGGTAGTAAGGGAAAGGAAGGGGAGAAATCAAATGCCATTGTGGATGTACTGAACAGAGAAAACTATAAAGCAGTTAAGACAAGAAGTGTCACTGTTAGAATACAGATGAGGGAACAGATCAACAAAAATACTTAGAAGGATAGACGTGATAAAAGCAATCCACAGTATCTGAGCAAATCAAGATTTATCGTACATTATTGCAAATAGACTAATAAAAGCAATCTGCAATATCAGAACAAAATAAGATCTATCATATACTATTGCAAATCATAAACTAAAGACATCAGCACAAGCAGAAAAACTTAGAAGATCTGGTTATAGATGAATAGAAAAAGTACAAAATTAAAAAAAAAATCATTGATGACCCAAAAAAGTGTTACAGGAAATTGGGAAACAAAGTAAAATGAGTAAAAATACAATCAAAAAAGAAGAAATAGACACATTTTGGAGAAATATCTATGAAGACTCTGTAAAACAACAAAGATGCTAAATGGATAGCATAACTAAAAGAAACATGGGTTTTGCATATTCATAAATGGGACCATCTCATAGAACAAGGTACAGGGTTTGATCTGAGCTCAGGTTATTGGCTAGGCTTAAAATGGCCCTTCAGGACCGTTAGCCTAGTATTCACCTATGAACTGGAAGAAATTCAAATGTAAATGATGTCAAATGGAATGAAGTAATGGCCAGATAAATAGAGACAAGATTAAAAAATCTCCTAAATGGGAAACCCCGGGCCCAGATGTAGTGCCTTACTTCTAGCTAAAATTATTAGCATCATTAACACAAAGTTTTAGCCCTGAGTAAGAACTATTTGTATGCACATCCCAAACTATCAACAACCTGGTGAGTAAAAGGAAAAAAAACAATGATCCTGTTTAAGAATGTACCTGCAAGCTAACAATAGACCAGTAACTTCCAATGATGCATACACTATATACTAGAATTTATACAGAGTTTGTAATGATTTAGAAAAAAAACACAATCATGGTAGTAGAAAAAAAAGATTAATAAAAGAAAGCCATATAGAACAAAGGATCATTTTTTTAAATAAAATCATAATGGAAAATTGCAAAAAGGGAAATAATATAGGTATGGCATGGATAGACTACAAAAAAGCATTTGACAGCATCCCACATTCATGCATAAAGAAGTGCTTACAGATGTACGACATGCACATTACATTGAACAATTACATTGCCGTGACCATGAGACAGTGGCAAACCATTTCAAAGCTAAGCCATGATAAATTACAAATTATTATCCTAGGTTAAAACTTCAAAGGGAGATATCCCAAGGTGACTCTTTGTCCTTGCTGCTATTTTGTTTTGCACTTAACCCATTACGCTGTTTACTTAACAGATTAGGTCATGGCTACAGTTTGACTCCCAGGACAAAAAGTGTAAAGACTTCTCATCTTCTTTTTGTGGATGGGGATCTGAAAGTACACCTGCAAGTGGTCAAAACTTTCTCAGATGATATATGAATGTCACATGCTCTTGATAAATGTGCAAAAGTAACCTTTAAAGCAGGAAGTGAATATCAATCTGGGACAGGAATGTGATATAAATGAACTTGAGCAGGAGGGAGTATATCAATATTTGGGAATTGATGAAGAGCTGACAATAAACATGAACAAATGTGAACAAAACTCAGTAAGGAATGTTTTAGAAGAATAAAATTAATACAGAAAACAGCCCTGACATCTAGAAACAAAGTCCAAGCTATAAACCGATTTGATCTTCCTGTTCTAACTTAATGTTTTGGGGTGATTGACTGGGCTAAAAAGGTATTGGATCAGTTGGACAGGAAAACAAGAAAAATGCTTCTTGCTTATCAAATGATTCATAAAAATCAGTGTATACTAAAATTATATATTCCTCATTCAGAAGGAGGTATGGGCCTCTTTGAAACTGATTACATGTATAGCTCTGTAATCCTAGGGCTGCATACATATCTGAACTCACATGATGCAAATATAGTGAAAGTTTGAAAACATGAGGTGATCAAGTCTAAGATGACTTCCCTTCTTAGTTTAGCAGATGAATATCATTGTCAAGTAGAAATGGAAATCAAACCAGAAGTACAATAAAATCAGGCAACAATTGAATGTGCCAAAAAAAAAAAAAAAACAAAAGAAAGAATATGAGGTAAAGGATCAAATGAGAAGATAAGAAATGTGGAAAAGGTATAAATATAGTTGCAAGTGCACAAAACTCCTGGAACAACCTCATGTTGATCAGGATCTGATGCAGGAATGGTTAAAGAGATGTGAGTTTAAACCAAAAGACGAAAGGTTAATATTGCCAGTCCAGGATAGCGGACTACATACACACTGGTTTACAAAGTTCACTGAACATGTGGAAGAAACAGACAAATGCAGGTTTTGTAGAACAGAACTAGAAACAGTAGCACATTTTACTGCTGGGTTAGGGGTCTATATTAGATACTCGAAGAGGCATTTCATCGAACACCTCTTCATTGACCCGTAAAACCACAAAAACACAAAACAGCAAACGTGCATATAAGCGATTTCTTTCCCTGGGAAAGAAATTGTTTACCCTAAACAGTAAAACACATCACTACAAACAATACAAAGTGGGAGGGCTCTGCCGCCCACACACACACCCTAACTAAATATACCCAACTTCGAGATCGCACTACAGTGGGGAAAATGGCAAGGTAACAGAGGTGGCCAAGCGATTTCTTTCCCAGGGAAAGAAATTGCCTATATGACCGTATGCTGTTTTGTGTTTTCTTTATTTAATGGTCGATGAAGAGGCATTCAATGAAATGCCTCTTCAAGTATGTAATAGGAACACTGGGTTAGATACACTAATTGCAGAGGGCCTGTATACTGAAAAGCATAATAATGTAGCAAGACTGTTGCATGGGGGATTATGTACATATTACAATACTGAAGTAGCTGAGAAGCATTGGAAACATGACCCACAAAGCATCCCATGGGATCTCGCATTGCCAACAGTTCAAAAATTAGATGCAAGAAAGCCAGATATAGTAATCCATGAAGAAGACAAAAGTAGCATTGATCATTGTAATTACTACACCTGTTGATTACAGTGTCTTGTGTACAGATAGACGCAAGGATTTGCATTCAGAAATGAGAGGAATATGGAAGAAGGATACCTAGATAGCCCCAATAGTAACTGGACCAATGGGTCGCATAGCAAAGAATTTACAGCCATATTTAGATATGCTACCAATACGTGTAACTCCACATGAATTGCAGGAGGAGTCAATTCTGAGCACATTGCGGGTACTACAAAGAGCACTTTTGGATAACATGAAAGGTTGAAACAATAATAATTTCATAAACTTTAATCATGCCTTGACTTGGGAATGGGATCAATTCCCATCATGGTATTAGAAACCCAACAGCTTGGAGAAATGAAACTGAGCACAAGTTGTTTGAAGGGATGTTTTCAACATGTAAGTAAATATTGTTAGCATTTTAAATAAGAAATAGCATATTGTGTAGCTCATAAAATGCAGTCAAAGAAAAATTTAAACAAGCGACACTACACAGAGACTCCAAAGGGAGTGCATAGATTAATAAAGAGATCAAAAATACTTTTGAAAACTAATCCTTTGCAAGCAGTTAGCAGCTCAAGAAACAATAAGTTAACAAGTGAGATAGAAGAGATTCTTTTTGGATGCAAGCTGTTGTAATAAAATATATCAAGATATCTAGCAGCTGAACCTTTAATATATACTTAAGGATTTTGGAAAGGAAAAGATCAGCAGAAAATTTTCTGAAAAGGCTTTAAATTGCATCAGTAAAACTATAACTTCCAAAGACATTTCCAAGAAAATAAACAAACCAGAAAAAATAAGGCACATGGAATAGATAGAATTGTTCTTGAAATTCACAAAACACTACTGGAAAATATATTATATTCTTTCATAAAGCAGTTGTAGACATCTGGTAAATAAAATGAATCCTTCTTCTTGGAAGCATTCTCTAAGTATTCCAATTTTAAATCAAGATAAGGCCCAAAATCATGTTCAGCATACAGACTGATTTCTTTGCTAAACACAGATTACAGCATATTTTGTTTTCATATTTGGAGACATATTGAAATCTTACATCTCAGATGTAATTAATAATGATCAAACTGGTATTATACTGAACAAATAAACTAGGATAATATTACTAATAGACATTGTTGGTTACAATAAAACTGAATCTGCCTTTATATATCTGGACCTAGATAAGGCATTTGCTTTGGTTAATTGGAATTACCTTATTGGATATATAGATCTTCCTTCAGAATTTATTCTATTAATAAAAAGTTTATACCCAGTCAATAAGTCTCATGTTGCAGTAGGTTATTCGCTGTATTACTCTATTGAGTTGATGAAGGGTACCAAACAAGACTGCTGGTTATCCCTCATAATTTTGCATTAGTAAAAGAACATTTTACATTGGCAATAAGAGAAAATTAAGATATCTTAGGAATGAAACTGGAATAAATGAATCAGAATAGTATTTGCTGATATTATATTGGCTATTTCTCATATTAATACATTATTACAATATATTTCTATAAAAAAATAACTTTGAAAAAAATGCCAGGCCTACATTTTAATAACCAAAAATCTAAATCTTTGAAATAAGAACAACAAAAATTGAATACCTAATTATTAAAATTTTAGTTGGGAAACACAGAAAATAGAATATTTGGAAGTAACTTTGAAAAAAAATAATTGTGAGGAAATGATCTTTAAATTATGATAAAGTTATAGAAGAAATATATCCTTTAATTAATAACTAGAACAAGCTGATTTTTAATTTTGGAGAAAGTTTGCAACTTATAAAATGTCTATACCCCCAAAGATTCTAAAGATTCTATTCATTTTTCTGACAACAGCAATGGATTACCCCAATATAGAATGTCTCAAATAAATAAACAGAGTTATGCTGAAATGTTTTGAAATCCCAGGAAATCTAGAAAGCTAGTAAGGCATAATATTAGAATTTGAAATGGGATATTAAATTGTTGAACATGCAACTTATTCACAACCTGCCTCAATTACATTAATTATTTGGTTAGGTAGATATTTTATCACCAGCTGGAAAGAATTATATATTTGATACCATTTAATATGACTAAACAGAACAATTCATGTAATTCTGTATATATTATGAGCAATACAACTATTTTCAATGTAATACTGACTTGACAACAAATTCATGAAAGCATTGTTTAAAAACAATTAAAATGTCAAACATAAGCAGATTGATTTAAATAAATGATTTAGTAAAGTTTACCAGTTTTGTATAACAAAATGTTTATTTTAGACTTTAAGTAAATCAAAAATGGTTAAATAGAAGGAAAAATAAACGTTATTGGATGATGCAATTGTTTTCAGAATCAAGAACATAAAAGGATGGATACATTGAATTTAGAAGTTGGTTTAGAAGTAGATGAACTCATAAATGTTCAAGGAATTGGAAGATTTGTGGAGGAGAAAGATGTTTGTGTAAGAAATACTTTAGAACATATTCCTATGAATTTAGAATAAACAAGTGAGGCATCTTAAAGACTATTTGATATATCTACAATTACTGTTGCATTGCAATAGTCCCATGAAAGACATGGGTTTTCATTTCTTGATCTGATTTTAATTTTATTTAAACAGTCTTTATCTGCTATAGCTGAGGTCTTTAAGCCTATATTAGTAATTCTAGTAGATAGTTGCACTGCAGTTTGCTGTTTAAGTTAAACCCCTGTTTCATTTTTATGTACTGAGTGTATGTCAGACTAGTTCAGTGTTATTCTTATTTTTAAGGCAGTTCCAAGCCAGTCAACTCAGAGCTACATGTCAAATTGCTGTTTCCTCCTACCCAGCCTGTTGTAGTTATGTTCTTCAAACCAGTGTATCTGTTGTTGCCTGTCCCTTATGATAATGGCAACATAGTTCACTCCCTCTAACCATTCATTGGCTGTTGACAATAACACATAAGTGTCACTTTACAAAGTCTCACTCCCCTTAAATAATTCCCTAGGCTAAATGACATTTGATAAAACTGCTAAATAGTGATTGTGCTGAGACTGTTTGCACTGATTTTACTGTTAAATTAGTGATTTTTTTTTACTGAAATTAGTTTAATTAGTTGTTTTTAGTTTTACTGTTAAATTAGTGATTTTATTTTTACTGAAATTAGTTTAATTAGTTGTTTTCTATGCAAGTAATAATGCCAGACAGGGTGTGCGTTAATGTGCAATAAACACCTGCCCAGGGGTGTGGTGGAGGGCCTCTACACCCCTAGAAAGACATTATTTACATAATAACACACACCCTGTGGGGCATTATTGTGCTTAGAGAACAGGCTCTCTGTAAAATTGGTGTGTTTTACTTATTTTATTTTTTTAAGTACTATTTTTTTTTATATTTTTTGAGGTAAAATAGTTCTGTGCCTTATGTTTCAAACTTGCTGTAGTATATGATAATGGTGTTGAAGGAGCATTTTACATCCATAATACAACACTTTAAAAATGTCCACATATTCTATTCTACGTTGAATCCTTTTGGATTAATTGAGTAAATGAAATGTCTTAGCTTGTTGTGTATATAATTCACTATTTCTTTCTTTCTTTCTTTAGTTTTACTTGTTGCTCAGGTTAGTTGAACTAGGCTCATGACCTGCTTTTAGGGTAATGATAAAGTTTGCCATGCTTATTTGGTATTTTTGCATAGGTTGTCCCCAATATGTATTGACATGCCTATTACACATGTGATGAGTTACTTATCTCTCTTGTATTCAGAGATTTCAGAATCGGGATCATTTGATAGTAAAGGTCCTTTAACGCAGGTGTGGTGGTTGCTGGTTTATGCCAAAAAGACTAGCTCTTCCTGGGCATGGACTCTGAAAAGGTTAGATGAACCTAGTGATAAGGTACAATAAGGATTTTTACAAAGTTATACCCACTACTAGTGGCGACTTGAAGATTAATCAGCCACTGTTTGTACATGCATAGCTGCACCATCTCAACTTCTTCTTTAGATAGATTCATTATTTTTTGCCTATTGAATCTATTGTAAACTCTTCATTGCATAGATTTGTGCTATCTTGTCTTTATTATAGTATCATGATAAGCACATTTTTTATGGGAGTTAGTACTTACAAAGTGCAGCTTGCACACATATTCTACGTAAACTTGCCTGGCTACATTATTAACTTAAATACACCATCCATTAACTCTGTTTTTATTGGGTGCCTTAATATTTCGAACTTGCAGACATATTCTTAATTTTGAGGTCATATTCAACAGGTGTGTTAGTAATACTAACAGATCACTAGCAAGAAATATGATCAGTATTTTCACACTCACTGTTCACACATGCACAGTTTCTACTGCTTTCTCACACACACACACACACACACACACACACACACACACACACACACACAAATAACACACAAACATACTTTTTCTTTTAATTTTCTATTTTTTTACATTTTACACTTGCTGAATAGCAGAAGTGTTGTTTAGCGAGCATGAAATAATGGTGGCCAGTAGGGTTTTTTCAGTCCAAGCTCCACAGCAGCTTGATATGCTACTGTGAAGGTGCAGACTTGTTTTCAGTGGGCATTACTTGTACATTAATACCTAAATCAGGGTGTTGATATACTGTTTGGCCATTGTCTAATTAACTTTATATACACAGTAACAAGTCCACCCAAACATTATTTTAAAACCAAACTCCAAGCAGTTAGAGTTTTCAAGAGGAATGACTCTGGAAGTAGGGGTATCAAGGAAAAGCACTTCCCTGGAGCATCTGTAGCCAGCCTGATTTATGGGTATCTTGAGACAGCGTAAGAATTGTTCCATGCCATCAGATGATCATCTGTTACTCAAACAGCATAACAAAGTGTGTGATAGATGTACATATATAATACCCTTGGAGGCAAAAATCTCACACACAGTAAACTCAGACAAAAGAAATTGCCAGCCCCACATCATACATCACACCTCTCCAAGGCCATCACAATGCATGTAATCCATCATATCCTGAAGTTCTAAAGATTAACTTTCCTAAACCTCATAGACTTCTAAAACATATCATAGCACAATACTCAGCAAGTTAAGCCTATTCCCTCACATAACACAAGAAGTCCAAGAGTCTCAGATGCTGAGCTAGTAAGGCAGGCATCAACCCAACTAAACATTCTTGTCTTAGGTAACTCCATTGTAAGACATACAGATGTGCCCCCTACTAGGCTGAACAAGGAAAGAGTGATGTTTAGTTGCTTGTCTGGTGCCAGGATCCATCAGATCACACATGCACTTATGTCCTTGAACATCAAGTGCAAGTATGACTCTGTTGCAGTTCATGCCATTGTCAGTGCTTTGAGGTGTACCTTCATAGACTATACAGAGAGAGACATGATGGAGCTCTCAGACTGTGTCCAAGGCAGTTATGAACCTAGTATTGAGCAGCATGCTACCTTCTCCAAGGATGATGCCACAATATAAACAAGAAATAATTGACTTCAACATTTGCCATAGTTTTTAGTGTCACTCAAGAGGTCCAATATTTGTCAACTTGGAGGATATTATCGACAGACCTTGTTGCTTTGCCAGGGATGGCCTACATCTGTTCCCCCTTGGGTTTTGATTATTAGGTAATAATAATCTGATAAACATATCAACATAACAAAACAAGCAAAGAGAAATGTGAAGATGTTACTGATGAATGCTGGGAAACTAAACAAGAAACACTCCTTGCAAGCCTTTCTCCCATTGCAGGAAGGTAATATCCTTGTAGTGACTTAGGCATGGTTTAAAATGGTGGGAGGCACGCTGGCTGTGCAGGGATATAATGGCTTCCACACTAACATGGCAGCCTCTTGCACACCCTTCGCTTATTTTCATCACTTGTTAGATCTTACCATTAAGCAATACCCTTCTAAATAAAACTGAAATCAGAGACCCTTTCCACACAAGGTACCTTTAGAAATTTATTTAAGACAAACTACCTACTCCTGACTGATACATTGGCAAACTACAAATCCCAACCAAATCCAGTCAACTCCACTGAATATGCAGAAATGAATTCCACCACACTATACCAGTATGTAAAACAGCTACCTTGTAGGGAAAACATGGCAGAACCATGATATCAACAAACTATAATAAAAGGAAAAGAATTTTGACAAAAAGTAAGATGAGTAATTTATAGAATGTTAGAGCACTTGTCACTGAAATAAACAACCACCACCAAAGCCAAATTTGACATTAAAGAACTACCCAAAAATTACTTTTTAGTTGTCTTGAATCTTAAAAGGATAACACAGCAGTATACTGAGCAGATTATGAATGATGTTACCTGCATTGATGATGAAGATATAGCAAACCTACTCACTTTAAAATTTAGCTCTAACTTTACCCCTCTCTCCCCTATGTCTCTTCCTCAAGATATACTGGAAACTGGCTCACCTCCGACTATCACACAAGGCCAAGTCTAAAGGTGCTATCAAAAGATAAAAATACTGCATTGATGTGTGCTGACAATATCAGTGATGCATATTAAATAGCATGAAGGATGATTTATCCACATACATAACAACACTGTTCAGTCTCAGACTCCATGCAGGTTTTGTGCCAAGTGAATGGAGAATATCTACAGTCATTTCTATGTATAAGTGATGACCTTCTACAGACCCATACAAGTACAGACTCGTACGTCTGACCATCCTCATATGCAAAGCCATAGAAAGACTTAGAGAACCTTCAAACACTGGAACAGTCTCAGTTGGGATTCGTGAAAGGCAGTTCATGCTTACTCAACCTGGTGTTTTTTTTGGAAAGGTCACCAAAGCAATGGATGAAGGCAAAACAGTACACGTTACAAACCTCGACCTAGCCAAAGCTTTTAAGACAATTCCCCAATCATGCATAGCAGAAAAACTAAATAAACTGGAAATAAACCTCTATGTCATCCACTGGATTGCCAACTGGCTCATAGATTGGACATTTGCTCTTGATAAATTTACAAACGCAGCATTTATACCAGAAAAGCTGAAGCATCAAAGTAACAGCCCGAGACACGAATGTGACCTGTATCAGTATTTGGGAATAGATGAAGAGTCAGCAATGAGCTTATAATGACAACTGCCTTGATGTCAGGGAATACAGTTCAAACTATAAATCAGCTTGCTCTAAGAAAGCAGCTGGTCCAGATGTGGTTTCACCCTCCTATGTAAAAACCTGTGCTAATCAATTGGCTCCCATTTTTACTCAGATTTTTAATAAATCATTAGAGCTGTGTGATGTTCCATTATGTTTCAAACAAGTCACAATCATTCCAGTGTCTAAAAAATCCAGTATAACAGGATTGAATGACTACAGGCCTGTTGCTTTGACATTGGTGGTCATGAAGACTTTTGAGAGGCTGGTATTAGCTCACTTGATGGTCCCTTGTTGGACCCCCTTTAGTTTGTTTATAGAGAGAACTGGTCAGTGGATGATGCAGTTAATTTGGGCCTGCACTATATCTTGCAACATCTTGACAACCCAGGGACATATGCAAGGATTCTGTTTGTGGACTTCAGCTCTGCATTTAATACAATAATTCCGGAACTTCTTCACTTGGAACTCTCCCAGATTTCTGTTCCTGTTTCCATCTGTCAAGGCATCACCAATTCTCTAACCAGTAGGAAACAGCAGGTGAAACTGAGAAAATGTGCATCTATCTATCTATCCCCACTGCTACTCCCCTCTACACTAATGACTACACCTCTAAGGACCCCTCTGTCAAACTTATTAAATATGCTGATGATACAACTATCATTGGGCTCATCAGGAATGGTGATGAGTCTGCATACAGATGGGAGGTTGAGCAGCTGGCCCTTTGGTGTAGTAAGAATAATCTGGAGCTGAACTCTCTTAAACTGTGGAGATGACAGTGGACTTTAGGAGTGGTAGTACAGTATTACCCCCCCTCTTTATATTTAATACTGCTGTGTCACTTGTGGAATCCTTCAAGTTTTTGGGATATATAACCTCTCAGGACTAAGTGGGAGACCAGTGTAGGGTCCATCTTAAAAAAGGCACAACAGTGAATGTACTTTCTGTGACAGCTGAGGCAGTTCAGCCTTCCACAGGAACTGTTGATTCAGTTCTATACAGCAGTCATTGAGTCTGTCCTTCTTTTCATATATAACAGTGCGGTTTGGATCTCTGACTAATCATGACAAAAATAGATTACATCAAATAGTCAGGTCTGCTGAAAATATCACTGGTACTAGTTTGCTCTTTTTATAGGACCTGTACTATTCCAGAGTCATGAAAAGAGCAGGGGAAAAATCAGCACTGACCTTTCACATCCAGGCCACCATCTTTTTGAACTATTATCATCATCTAGGCATCATAGATTAATATGCACCCAAACAAGCAGATATAAGAACAGTTTTTTTTCCCACAAATCATCAAGTTCATAAACTATTAACTCAGCTTATTAGGCTGGGGTATTCTTTTTCCCAAGCTCCTGAGGATTCTGCAGTATTGTTTACATATCGTTAATACTTGTTTCTTTTGGAGTTTATTTCATTATTTCTTGCACTGAGTTTCACTTTGTACCTTGTATGTATATGTATATTTACATTTGTTTGCCTTGTTTTTAATAGTTGCATGCATGTTGTTTATGTAATTCATACTTGGAGAGACACTGAAACTGGAGTCAAATTCCTTGTATGTGCACATACTTGGCCAATAAATGTGAATTTAATTCTGATTCTAGTCTCTCTGTTCTCATTTGCTGCTTCAGTATCATATTATGTTTTACATTTTCTGTCAGTTTCATTGCTGTTTCTTCACTATCTGTTCTCTTCCTTGAATTTCATGTAACATACTGCATATGTCTGTCTTTTGTTTCAGTGATGCTCTTTACTCAGGTATCCTGAATAGTTACTTGGTTGCTTACTTCTTTTTTGCTGCTGATTCTACACACTCTGACAAAATGATCTTTCTTCTTGCACTACCATTCATTTTTCTTAACCTTCAGTGTGGGCCTTTTTTCGGGACAGACTCTACCATAGTATTGCTGTTGTACTTCATATATATGTGTGTATGTGTATATATATATATATATATATATATATATATATATATATATATATATAAATGAGTTACCTTCATTTCATCTACAGCTCATTTCACTGACAAGCAAATCAGCAAGACCATTTCACTGAAAGTTCATTTCACTGACAACTCATTTCACTGACAACTCATTTCATCGACAGTGATATATGGCCTGTTCCCCACTGTAGTGCAATCCTGGAGTTAGAATATATAGTAAGGGGCACATCCCCCATATACTTTGGTTGTATATTGTTTTCTGCAAAGCAGTTATTCATTGCACTTGTAAGTATCCAGCTGTATAGCTTAAACGTTTATAATATGTGAAGGGCTATGCCCCCCACACCCCCCTTACTATATATTCTAACTCCAGGATTGCACTACAGTGGGGAACAGGCCATATATCACTGTCGATGAAATGAGTTGTCAGTGAAATGAACTTTCAGTGAAACGGTCTTGCTGATTTGTTTGTCAGTGAAATGAGCTGTCGCTGAAATGAAGGTAACTCATATAAACACATATATAAACCTTTGTATGCAGGTATCATATGACATTTCCTCTTCAATATAGCTTTCTGTTCTCTTCTAGTGGACTGACATATTTATGAATACATAATATTACTAAGCAGTTTAGCCATTGACATTTATTACCTTCTAATGAATAAAATAGGTTCATAGGTTCATAGGTTGATACTAGGCTATGAACCTATCTGCCCTAGGGCATTTACAAGCCTAGCCAAAGTGTGTTTGGCTTTCACCACCATTTTAGATTTTTTGACTGTGCCTCTGTATAGTAGGTCACAGAAGATGGCCCTTTTAAGGTTAGCTTACTGTGCCTCTGTCTAGTAGGGACACAGAAGAGATCCCCGGGGTAAACATACGATCTCCCATCCACTCATCAAAATTTCTCTTGAAGAGGGTCATTGAGGGGCTCTGCCTACCATGGATTGGGATTTTGTTCCAGAGTGAGGGGAGCCTCTGGGATATGAATCTGTCCCTCCAGCATGTCCTATTTATTTCTGTGCTGAGGTTTAAGTCTCTGGAGTGTGTATCTCTAAGGGATTTGGATTTCCTGAGGTGGAGCATGTCCATTAAATCTGGGTTGGACATGGCTTTATACGTCAGGCACAGATCGCCTCTGAGTAGGCGGTAAGCAACTGAGTAGAGCTGGAGATTCTTTAGTCTAACTGTGTAGGGTATCTGTTTGAGCCCCTTAATCCTCTTGGTGAGGTACTTTTGGGGTCTTTCCAGTTGCTGCAGGTGTCGGGTAAGGTACATCCCAAATGGGGCATTGTACTCAATTATGGGCCTGATGAGTAGAGGGGCACAATGACTTCTCTTGATCTAGATGTGAACCCTTTCATGATGAGGTGGGATATATAGAATGTCTTTCTAACCACTTTGGCAACGTGATTGTCAAAGAAGAGATTGCTATCTACTTGGGTCCCCAAATCCCTAATTACTTCTTCCATACTTAATGGTTTTCCACCTATGTGGTAGTTTGTGGGCACTTTGTTTTTCCCAAAGGGGATGACTATGCACTTTTTGGCATTTAGCTTTAGGCCATGGCTCTGGCACCAGTTATCCGTCTATGTGAGACCATTTTGGAGGATGCTTGTGTCAGTCATTGAGTTGATTATGACACCCAGTTTGCAGTCATCTGCAAACTTGGTCAGCCATAGTCCTCCTGTGTTAGCCTGTACCTCTGAGAAATATATACCGAACAGGAGAGGTCCCAGGACTGAGCCTTGTGGGATGCCACTTGTAACTGGTTTAGAGTCTGACATGGCACCTACAATTCTGACCATGTGGGTTCTATCCCTGAGCCAGTTTGCAGCCCATCTTGTGACATAGGGGTTGATATTTAAGCTGGTGAGCTTATTTATGATGCCCAAATGGGATATTGTGTCAAAGGCTTTTGCGAGGTCCAGGTCGGCTGTGTGGACTAACTTCCCTTCATCTATTGCCTTGGTGACTGTTTCAAAAAAGTCGACCAGGTTCAAGAGGCAAGATCTGCCCTTGACAAAGCTGAATTGGGTGGGATCCAGTGTTTGGAGGTTCCCAATGTCTTTGTTTATGAGTTCCATGATGATACGCTCCATAGTTTTGCAGACCAGACTAGTCAGGCTTATAGGGCGATAGTTTCTGGGCACCGTTGTGGCACCACCTTTGTAGAGTGGGACCACTGTTGCTGTACGCCATGCCTTGGGTATATATCCTGTAATGAGGCTGAGATTGAACAGTGACTTTATATGAGGGTTCAGTTCTTCTTGAAGCTCGTGTAAGACGCAGCCCGGGACACCGTCCGGTCCCATTGATGCTGTGTTTTTTGCTTTGGAGAGGGCAGCTCTCACCTGTGTATCTGTGATGTCAGGGAGGCTACACTCTGTTGGGATAGACATTTGATCTTTTGGGGGAAGGGGGGGAGAAGTTTGCACTGAATCTGTCTGCCAGGATGTTGGCAAAGTCTGTGGGTTCAGTGTATTTTTTGTCATTTTGCACTAACTCAGAGCATATCTGGGAGTTGCCACCCAGGTTCCTGACATAACTGAAGAAGGCCTTGTGATTATCTTTAGCATCTTGTGCAATTTTTCTTTTGAAGCTGGCCTTGGATGATTTTATGAGGGATCGTAGTTTCTTGCTAGTACAGATCAGAGATGCTTTCCCTTTTTGGGATTTTGCTCTATCATGTAGTAGCTTCCTCCTTCTGTTGTATAGCTTGTTTATGGCTGGGGTCCACCAGACAGGTCTCCTGCCCTTGGAGGAGTGAGTCTTGGTTTTATTTGGGATAGCACGATCCATGCATTCCTGTAGGTGTCCATAGAATGCGTTTGTAAAGGATTCTGCGGTTTGGGCCGTATTTTCCACTGGCCCGGGGGCTTTGAAGGATTCCACCTCAGTTTTGAGAAGTGTGAAGTTTGCTTTTGAGAAGTTCTTCACCGTGATTTCCTTGGTTGGTGGTGGGGACGGGATGAGGATATCCAGTGAGATTGATTTATGGTCAGATCTTACCAATGAGGGGTATACCTCTGGTGTAGAACAATGAGTCCCCATGTTGGTGATGATCAGGTCCAATATATTTTCCCCACTTGTGGGAATGGTGACCAGTTGTTCCATGGCATTTGAGTTTATAAATTCTAGGAACTGTTGGGCGAGGGTGTTGGGGCTTGAGTAGTGCTCCCAATCTATGTTTGGGTAGTTGAAGTCACCCAATATGATGGTGTTTGGAGAGACCTTCATATTTTCCAGTGTTCTCAGGAAAGCCGAGTGGGGTTCCTGAGTTTGGGAGGGTGGTCTGTAGCAGGCTACAAACTGAAAGGCAGTTTTGCCCACTGTTAGTTGCACATGGATGGTCCCCGCTGCTTCGTGCTGTGCCACTAACCTGGAGGTGTGGGTATCTTTGAGGAATATGGATACTCCCCCTCCTTTTGTGGTTCGGTCCGAGTTTTGGGGCCGAAAAGCATGGTATGAGGTATAACCTGGTAGTGCTGGGGTGCTTTCGGGAGCCTTGAACAAGGTTTTGTTACTGCACACATATCGATATTCTCCATACTGAGGAAAGCCTTGAGTGCATGCATCTTGAGGTTTAGACTTCTGGCATTGAGCAGCATTACCCTTAGTTTCTTTTTCCTTGTGTTGTCTATGGAGGTAGGTTTGTCTTTTGAGCCTTGCCTAAAAAAGGCACTATGGGGGTGGCAAGAGCCTTAGCCAGTATTCGAAAGCCCAGGGGTGACAGGTGCAAGCCATCCCTAGCGGAGCAATGTGGCTTGTTGAGCATGTCATCCCAGGCTGACAGACACTGGATCCCCTTTGAATGACACCAATACTTTAGCCAATTGTTAAAATTGATCATTTTGTCTTTATACTGTGGCATCATTCTTGGTGAGGGTAAGATACTACTCAAGGTCAGGGTCATACTGGCCTGGGCTACATGATCAAAGAGCTCCTCTTTGTCTCTTTTCATGCAGTCCAGGGAGGTACATCTCAGGTCATTCACACAAGCATGGACAATGACGGAGTCATATTTGTACTTGCTTTGGAGTGACCTGAGTGCTTGTGTTATGTGGTGGATCCTAGCTCCTGACAGGCAGCTTACAGTGACCTTCTCCTTGTTCAGCCTAGTGAGTGGGACATCAGTGTGTCTGACAATAGAGTCACCTATTACAAGTGTATTTGGTGTGTTGTTTAGCCTTAAGGGCTGTGACTGTGTGGCACACTGACTTTGTGAACTATTTGATACGTGGGTATTGTTGTGGGGTAGCATTTGTTTGGGTGTCTGCTTTGGAGGTCTCTACTGCTTAGGCAGATTTTTATTTAGAGCCTCAGAGTATGTTTTTGTGTGTTTATGTGTTTGGTTTGCTGTTGCTACAGGTCTATGTGAGACTGGATTTGTAGTGTGTGTGGTTACCTTCTCCGCCTGATTGTGCCAGTCATGGGTTGAGAGAGCTCAGCCTCCAGTTTGGCTATATAGTTGCATCTCTCACATATATTTGAGTTTGTTGTGAGGAGGAAAGGGTTTTCTGTGTACATAACGCAGTTGTGACATTGCCTCAAAATTCCCATATTCACCAGCTGGACTGGAGAGTGTACACAAAGCTGACCTTTGGACATGTCAGGATATTATGATGAAATACTTTTTGACTGATCAAAAAGGATCAATAGGATGTTTAAAAAGAGTATAAGAGGGGTTTAGTGCTTAAGTTTGTTGGTGTTTTGCTTATAAGATTACTTATAAGAGCAAGTGCAAGGCTTTAAAATGAAAATAGAGTGCTTCCTTTGAGATTTAGATCAGTTCCAAGGGAAAAAGTGAAGAGCAGACTTTGTGGAACCGGTAATGGTTTCAACCTGTTTAAGCGGCGGTGCCCAATGCTGAACAATGCGCAAAATCACGCAAAAAGACAATTTCAAAATGCAGGTAATAATAATTGCAGTAACAAGCTTATTTTAAGCAAAAGAGCAGTTTCAACTCGTTTTTCGGTGAGAATAGACCATCTCAAAGGTGAAAGCAGTAAAAAGGTACTTAAATCAGGTAGCAGTCTCTCTTTTTCATCTCTCTGCTGCTAGCACCACTCCACAGGACCACGAGGAGCTTTGCTGAGTCGGAACAAGCGCAAAAAACTCACCAAAGCGGGTTTTTAAGCAGGGGACTTGAAAGAGCTTGGATTTAACCCAAAACGGCCAATAAACAACAAGTTTCTGGGCTGAGACCACTCCTCCAGGGACAGATAGGAGGCTGAAAGCTCCTCACTCCCACTGGTGAACAGAGAAGCTTCCTCCTATCCAAGTAAGGATATGGGCAACACAGGAACTGCTCTAAAGTCCAGAATACAGAAAAAAAACTGTATTAGAGACTATTCTAGATCAGGAAATGTGGGAAACAAGGATTTTTTTTGTTTTTTTTTTTTTTAGGCAGATATCAGAAAAAGCACAGTAAATACTTTACACAGCCTAGCACACTTGAGTGAGTAGCCTCATCAGTTAATTCAAACAAAAAGACAATTTCAAAGTGCAGGTAATAATAACTGCAGTAACAAGCCTATTTTAAGCAAATGAGCAGTTTCAACTCGCTTTTCGGCTAGAATAGACAGTCACAAAGGTAAAAGCAGTAAAAAGGTACTTAAATCAGGTAGAAGTCACTCTTTTTCGTCTCTCTGCTGCTAGCACCACTCTGCAGGACCACGAGAAGCTTTGCTGAGTCGGAACAAGTGCAAAAACTGTGCCAAAGCAGGTTTTTAAGCAGGGGACCTGAAAGAGCTAGGAATTAGCCAAAAATGGGCAATAAACAACAAGTTTCTGGGCTGAGACCACTCCTCTAGGGACAGATAGGCTGCTCAAAGCTCCCTACTCCCACTGGTGAACAGAGAAGCTTCCTCCTATCCAAGTAAGGATATGGGCAACACAGGAACTGCTCTAAAGTCCAGAATACAGCAAAACCTGTATTAGGGACTATTCTAGCTCAGGAAAGGTGGGAAACAATTATATTTTTTTGTTTTTTTTTCTTTTTTTAGGCAGATATCAGAAAAAGCACAGTAAATACTTTACACAGGCTAGTGCACTTGAGTGAGCAGCCTCAACAGTTAATTCAAACAAAAAGACAATTTCAAAGTGCAGGTAATAATAATTGCAGTAACAAGCTTATTTTAAGCAAAAGAGCAGTTTCAACTCACTTTTCGGCAAGAATAGACAGTTACAAAGGTAAAAGCAGTAAAAAGGTACTTAAATCAGGTAGCAGTCACTCTTTTTCATCTCTCTGCTGTTACCACCACTCTGCAGGACCACGAGGAGCTTTGCTGAGTCGGAACAAGTGCACAAACTGTGCCAAAGCGGGTTTTTAAGCAGGGGGCTTGAAAGAGCTTGGAATTAACCCAAAACGGCCAATAAACAACAAGTTTCTGGGCTGAGGCCACTCCTTCAGGGACAGATAGGCTGCTCAAAGCTCCCCACTCCCACTGGTGAACAGAGAAGCTTCCTCCTATCCAAGTAACAATATGGACAACACAGGAACTACTCTAAAGTCCAGAATACAGCAAAAATACACCTATTACAAGTGTATTTGGTGTGTTGTATTAGGGACTATTCTAGCTCAGGAAAGGCAGGAAACAAGGATTTTTTTTCTTTTTTTATTTCTTTTTTAGGCAGATATCAGAAAAAGAACAGTAAATACTTTACACAGCATAGCGCACTTGAGTGAGTAGCCGCAACAGTTAATTCAAACAAAAAGACAATTTCAAAGTGCAGGTAATAATAATTGCAGTAACAAGCTTATTTTAAGCAAAAGAGCAGTTTCAACTCACTTTTCAGCAAGAATAGACAGTCACAAAGGTAAAAGCAGTAAAAAGGTATTTAAATCAGGTAACAGTCACTCTTTTTCATCTCTCTGCTGCTAGCACCACTCTGCAGGACCACGAGGAGCTTTGCTGAGTCGAATCAAGCGCAAAAACCATGCCAAAGTGGGTTTTTAAGCAGGGGACTTGAAAGAGCTAGGAATTAGCCCAAAACAGCCAATAAACAACAACTTTCTGGGCTGAGATCACTCCTCCAGTGACAGATAGGCTGCTCAAAGCTCCCCACTCCCACTGGTGAACAGAGAAGCTTCCTCCTATCCAAGTAAGGATATGGGCAACACAGGAACTGCTCTAAAGTCCAGAATACAGCAGAAACCTGTATTAGGGACTATTCTAGCTCAGGAAAGGCGGGAAACAAGGATTTTATTTTTCTTTTTTTAGGCAAATATCAGAAAAAGCACAGTAAATACTTTACACAGGCTAGCACACTTGAGTGAGCAGCCTCAACAGTTAATTCAAACAAAAAGACAATTTCAAAGTGCAGGTAATAATAATTGCAATAACAAGCTTATTTTAAGCAAAAGAGCAGTTTCAACTCACTTTTCAGTGAGAAGAGACAGTCGCAAAGGTAAAAGCAATAAAAAGGTACTTAAATTAGGTAGCTGTCACTCTTTTTCATCTCTCTGCTGCTAGCACCACTCTGCAGGACCACGAGGAGCTTTGCTGAGTCGGAACAAGTGCAAAAAACGTGCCAAAGGGGGTTTTTAAGCAGGGGACTTGAAAGAGCTAGGAATTAGCCCAAAACGGCTAATAAACAAGTTTCTGGGCTGAGACCACTCCTCCAGGGACAGATAGGCTGCTCAAGGCTCCCCACTCCCACTGGTGAACAGAGAAGCTTCCTCCTATCCATGTAAGGGTATGGGCAACACAGGAACTGCTCTAAAGTCCAGAATACAGCAAAAATCTGTATAAGGGACTATTCTAGCTCAGGAAAAGTGGGAAACGAGGATATTTTTTTGTTTTTTTTTTCTTTTTTTAGGCAGATATCAGAAAAAGCACAGTAAATACTTTACACAGGCTAGCGCACTTGAGTGAGCAGCCTCAACAGTTAATTCAAACAAAAAGACAATTTCAAAGTGCAGGTAATAATTGCAGTAACAAACTTATTTTAAGCAAAAGAGCAGCTTCAACTTGCTTTTCGGCGAGAACAGACAGTTGCAAAGGTAAAAGCACAAAGGTACTTAAATCAGGTAGCAGTTACACTTTTTCGTCTCTCTGCTGCTAGCACCACTCTGCAGGACCATGAGGAGCTTTGCTGAGTCGGAACAATTTGCGTTGTTGCCATTTTCTATACTCTTACATCTCTAGATGTTGAGGGGCACAAATCATATCAACTTGCAAAGCCATTCTAAAATAAACTAAGTAACACACCCTGAATATTTTTTCATTATGAGGCTCAGATTCCCACAAAGAACAACAGTGCTGGGTTACAGGTAAATGGGGATCAGTCGTACATAATTCACAAACTTTCATTTCCTCGATTTCCTCATTGATTTGCCCTTGAAAGTGGGCATCTTGCTTTCAGAACATAAACCAGTCAACAACTGCCAATGGCTATCTGTAGAAAAACATTCATTAAAATCAACAAGTCTTCCCTTATTCTAAAATGTTGTGTCCTGGGATATTATCAAAAGGAAAACCCCTTCATGAATTAATGTCGTCAGATAACTTTTCAAGTGATTTCTTTTACATTTAGAAAAATGTTGAACCTAGATGTTTTATCAGAAGTGTCAGTCTTATTGAGCAGCCTGTGGAATAATACTCTGAGATTAAATAGACACTTTTACCAAAATATGTGTACCGGTTATATACAAAGTCTTCCAAATAGTGATAGAGCCATCTGGAAGTTTAGCTTTTAGCAATTAATGCAACAGATAAGAAAAAATGTGATCTACGCTGAATGTATGAATTCTCTCTATGGCAATTCTTTAGCTTATCAGATGAGAGAAATGTGAGAATTACAAAGAGTTTACAGACTGCTCCTGTGGGCTTTTTTCTTGTAATGCAGAAATGAGAAAGTAATGTGCCAAGAGCATGCTATCTCCACTAATTACTAAATCATATCCTCTGCAAATTGATAACGTTTTTAAATGTGTTTGATATACCATCATATTTCTATTTCATTAAGATGGATGTGATGCACAATGTTCTACAACATACATATTTTCTTCATTTATTTAGGTAGCCATTGTCTCAACATATTATAGAGTCAAATGGAGTTTAGGATTTTAGCACAACTAAAGTTAAAACAAAGCATATTCATTTTTAAATTCTCAGAAATCTCAGATTGTATTTCGATAGTATGCAGTGAATTAATTGATATATGTCGCATTCAACTATCTAAGCAAAGAAAATTTCTTTATTTTCCTGTTGACTAAGTTGGCAGTACTGTATTATTATAATGGTGCTAAGACCAATATTGGAGATAGAGAGCAATGCGTTATGGTGTGATAGAGCAATGCGTTATGGTGTGATAAAGCAACTTAAAACACTTTGTAGTACATAGTACCCGTAAGGCAGAAAAATGTACATTTCATGCAGCAAGACAGCTAGATAGACTGATCTGCACACTAGCAACTAGCCTGTTTTAAGTATACTCCTGTATCACCAATAATGCCCAGAAGCAAGAATGTAGTGCATACAGTGCCAAGCCATATGTTGCTTTACCTACTTCAGGAGCTACTCATTGTGGCTCAAACACCTTTCTGAACCAAGAATGCACCAGGGAGAGAAGCAGTTGCCCTCCATTGCTGATATCATATGGCTATTATAATTTCCCAGTTACCTAGAAGTGTCTCTAGGCCACCTGATGCACATCCCTGAATTGACAACCCCCCAACTCAAAGCTGAGGGCAAATAATAAATCCATTTGCTGATACTGTAACAAGCAGAGTGCTACAGTTATTACACATACTGCGCAGACTATGGTTCGACTGCAAATGCAGTAATGGCATTCCGTTATGAAGCCATGATGTCCTAATACTGGCATTCAGTTATGAAGCCACAATGTCCTCTTAGCTATATAAATGAATGTAGGTAATAGTTCAGTGTTCTTGTCGTCCATCAACCTACTTAATTGAATAAACTATTGGAAACTTCAACAAGGTGCCTTTATTCCTTCCACAGCGAAGGTATCAGATAGTCTCCTAGATCTGCTAGTTAAATTGATTATATCTGGAATAAACATTTAAATAATGCTGATTTCTTCCAAATGTTGCCATTATACACTTAAGGTATATACATATCACTTTGAATTTTTGCCCCTTACAAACACAAATGTCTGTTTCTTGAAGAGATTTCAGTATGCCTTGTAAGATCTACACTTTTTTTTTACAAATATTTATATTTAAATGAGAGGATTGTACAAGTCATATTAATTATAATACAATATATATTTTATGTTTTTCAATTACTGTTAGGGATGCTTAGTGATGGGCATTTTTTATATTTTTATATTCTGGAGCTTAACAATAGTAAACATAGTCAACATTAGTAAATGTTTTTAAGGTTTTTTAAGTTTCAATGGTTTATAAGGTTAGCATACTATGCAGGAGCAATAAGATTGTTTTTAAATTACGTTTTAAAACATGTATCAATATATGTATTATGAAATGTATTAAGAAATGAAGCACTAG
Source organism: Protopterus annectens (assembly GCF_019279795.1). Lineage (NCBI taxonomy): Eukaryota > Metazoa > Chordata > Ceratodontiformes > Protopteridae > Protopterus > Protopterus annectens. The sequence continues at coordinate 205,012,546 of NC_056747.1, read as the reverse complement.
CACTTTAAATGGAATGTATGCACTTATTCAATTAAGTAATTAAGTTTATAAGATTCTTATATAAAGGTTTCCCTAAGGGCAGTTCATTGTTCTGATGAAATCTACATTTGTTTAGATGAAAGCGCTCAACCAAATTAAATAAAGAAGAATTACTTATTCATTTGCATTCTACTTCTGTGTTTTGCATCTTGAATCCATCACAGAGAAACAGCTATTTGGTCTATGTATTACATTTTGGTGGACTGTTTCTCATTTTGGTTATTTTACAAGATCTACACTTTACATGAAATCATGCTTTTGAGAAATGTTCATAAAAAATACACTCTATCAAATACACTGCATATCCTTCACTACCCATTTGAACATTCTAATTTTGCATAAACAATACTACCTGAAAATACCCCAGAAATCGTTGCACAGAAAGGTGTATGAAATTCAGCATAATCATGTTGGAGAAGACACTTTCATGCATTTTATTTTTACCTTCCACCTTACAATTAAACACATGTTTGGGTTATCCTGAAATTTGAAAAAAATATATAAACAGAGAAAAAGAATGGAAAAAAATAAAGTACAGCTTTATAGTGTAGAGATAATTGGTGTTTTGCTTGTTTCTAGAATAATAAAAACGTGCCACTGTTTTTTACTTCAGGTTAACAAAGGAGTCACACAAGAAAAATCTGTTGCTCGTCATTGAAAATATATAACATCAGAGGAATTTATTGTCTGTACATTGTCCGGTATCAAATTTTAATTCCAGAGGCATGATTTGCAGACTGTGAAGGAACATAAATTATTTGCAAACTGAATAATGCATGGTTTATTTCTGAATCATGTAAACAGTACAGCATGACAGTATTCGAAGGTTTTACTGACAGGCATTCAGTTAAATGTTGTTAGGTGTGGTGCCTTCTTTTCACATTTAATCTTATCTAAATGATGTGTCACGACTGAAGTAAGTACTGAACAGTACATCCAGTGAAATACTTGCTGCAGCAGGTTAAGCTGGTATAACTGGCATTTAAGTCGGCTTTTTAGATCTATAAAATTAAATTGAAATTAACTCATACTAACAGCAAATAGGGAAAAAAAGTTCACTTTTTATTAAAATGCAGCATTACTTTGTGATGTAAATATGCATTCACAAAATTATGGTTTATTGTTTAAATAACTGGACTTACTAGAGGTTGTATGTAGAAAATTAGTACCGTTAATCTCCCTCTCCAATTATAAATACACTAAGAGAAACAAAGATTTTTTTCACTACCAGTTTAATGTCAACTATTCTTTAACAGTTTTATGTGGATGATTTTCATGTGTGCTTGTAACAGGTGATGTTGTTGAACTTAAGGTTTAATAGGTAATTACTTGGTTCATCATTTTCTGTGTTGAAAAGAAGCAAGTCCTGTGTCAGTCTATCCAGACCAGTATGTATATATGTTTTCATAAACGTGCATGCATGTAAGTTCATATCTACACATATATGAATGTATGTATGTATGTATGTATATATATATATATATATATATATATATATATATATATATATATATATAGATATATATATATATAAATATATGGATTACCTTCATAATATCGAAATGCCAGAACATCAAATTTCAAATAATCAAGATGAAAAGATCGCAACCTCACATCATCGAACTTTTGCAATGCAGAAACTTGTAACAGTGAAACAGGTACTGTGTATGTCAGACAGTACACGGAAGTCCTGAATGGAGATCGCACTGCAGTCATAAGAGAAGCTTCTCCATTAAAACACAATCCCCGGGATTCATGAAGCTCGGCGCAAGGCCGGCGTAAGGGCTGTGCCGGCGGTGCAGTGAATAGCCGGCGTAGTAGCGCCATATGCATATTAATGAGAGTGCACCGCAACCACAGACATGTGCGTAGTGTACGTGAGCGAGCCCAAGTAGGATGCGTCCGGAGGCGTGGCTAAGCCGGCATGCGGTGAGCAACCTAATGTGCTGACTGCCACGGTCCGCCCATAATAGTAATGGCAGCAGCCAGGGCCCGTGCAGAATGAAACGCACGTAGAGTATGCAACCCGTCCCAACTAAACGGAGAAGCAAATACAACCCACGAAGGCTTAAGTGTACCCGTCCAAGGAGCAAAGGATACGCATGAGACCGCGTTTGTTCCGCAATGCACCGTCAGTGGTTATACTCAGAGAAGGTGTACAGCAGCATGTCAGCGCGCCGCACCGACATAGGAGTAGCGACTAAGGTCACCACCTGTCCCACTTTGCGAGGGGCAGTCCCTCTATGGGCAGTTGTGTCCCGGAAAAGAATATTAAAAATGGCAAATGTGCTAAGATTGTAGGACATAATGATATCCTGTAGTTAATGTAATGGTAGCATGAATTGGTTATTTCTGTAACTGAAATACCTAAATGACACAAGAAACAGAATAAGCAACCAAACTGCCACAACAATAAGCTTTTATTTAGGCAAACAAGTGAAGTTCTATGCTATATAGTGACCGTGTGTATGTGTTGGTCTGTAAACTCAGATGTGAGTCCCGGAAATATCCCACCTTGGCAACTGGAAAAGGTGGCAACCCCAGTAGCGACATGGGCATGGTCACCAGGGTTACCAGCTGTCCCAATGTGCCGTGGACAGTCCCTCATTGGACAGTTGTGTCCCTGCAAAAATCGAAAAAATGGAAAATGACCTGAGATTCCCTGCCCAAAATATTCCCGCAATATACATGTAATAGTAGCATAAAACATATAATTTGTATATGAAACACATATATGGCATAAGAAACTGAATAAGGAACCCCC